>NC_062561.1:5892708-6201666 GCF_022837055.1 Prionailurus viverrinus
TTTTCTTATGGAGCATTTAGACCATTTACATTTAAAGTAATTATTGAGGGGCGCCTGGGTGGCTCAGTTGGTTAAGCGGCCGACTTCAGCTCAGGTCATGATCTCACGGTCCGTGAGTTCAAGCCCCGCGTCGGGCTCTGTGCTGACAGCTCGGAGCCTGGAGCCCATTTCAGAGTCTGTGTCTCCCGCTCTCTCTGACCCTCCCCTGCTCATGCTCTGCCTCTCTCTGTCTCAAAAAAATAAATAAACGTTAAAAAAAAAATAAAGTAATTATTGATAGGTATGTACATATTGCCATTTTGCTCATTGTTTTCTGATTTTTTTTTTTGTAGTTCTCTGTTCCTTTCTACTTCCCTTGTTCTGTTTTCTTGTGATTGATGACTTTCTTTAGCATTATATTTGGTTTTTTTTCTCTTTATTTCGTGTGTATGTATTATAGGTTTTTGGTTTGTGGTTACCATGAGGTTTGTCTATAACTTCCCTAAGTATATAGGAATCTGTATTAAAATGATGGTTACTTACACTTGAACCCATTGTAAAGGAATTTCGTTTTTTCTCCCCCCTCCACATTTGATGTGTATGTTATATTTTGCATCTTTTTGTGAGTCCTCTTTTTAGATATAATTAGTTCTATTTCTTTGGTCTTTAACCTCAATACAAGATTTACAAGTGATTGTTCTGCTACCTTTACTGAATGTTTGCTTTTACCCGTGAAATATTTTCTTTTACAGTCTTCTTCTAATTATGGTGTTTTCTTTTCCACTCGATTGTAGGTTTTTTCTTTCGGCACTTTGAGTTTCTCATGTCACTTTGTGTCACATGCAATTTCTCCTGAAAAATCAGCTGTTAGACTTATGGAATTTCCTTGTACAAACTAGTTGCTCTCCTCTTACTGCTTTTAAAACTCTGTGTCTTCGGGCACCTGGGTGGTTCAGACGGTTAAGTATCTGACTTTGGCTCAGGTCATGATCTCACGGTTTGTGAGTTTGAGCCCCACGTCCGGCTGTGTGCTGACAGCTCAGAGCCTAGATTCTGCCTCAGATTCTGTGTCTCCCTCTCCGCCTCTCCCCTGCTTGCACTCTGTCTGTCTCTCTCTCTCAAAAATAAACACACATTAAAAAATTTTTAAAAACTCTTATGTCTTTAATCTTCAACATTTTAATTATTAGTGTCATGTCGTAGACCTCCCTGGTTTCACTGGAACTCTCTCTGCTTCCTGAACCTAGATGTCTATTTCCTTTCCCAAGTCAGGGGATTTTTTGCCTCTTATTTCTTCCCATAAGTTTTCTGCCCTTTTCTCTCTTCTCCTTCTGGGACCCCTACAATGTGAATGCTTTTTCACTTGATATTGTCCAAGAGATCCCTGAACCTATCCTCATTTTTAGAAACTCTTGTCTTTTTGCTGTTCGGGGTGCTTTCCATTACCCTGCCTTCCAGGTCACTGGTCTGTTATTCTGTCCCTCCAATGTGTTGTTGATTCCCTCTGGTGTATTTTTCAGTTATTGTATTCTTTCAGTTACTGTATTATGAAGAACCTGATTGGTTCTTTTTTATGTTTTCTATCTCTTTGTTGATGTTCTCACTGAGTTCAACCGCTCTTCTCTCCAATCTGGTGGGCATGCATTTGAGCATAACTTTGAACCTTTTTTTTTAAATTCTGAGAGAGAGAGAGAGAGAGAGAGACAGACAGAGAGAGACTGACTGTGAGTGGGAAGGGGCAGGGAGAGAGAGAGAGTTCCAAGCAGACTCTGCGCTGTCAGCACAGAGCTCAATGTGGGGCTTGAACTCCCAAACCATGAGATCATGACCTGAGCTGAAATCAAGAGTCAGACGCTCAACTGAGCCACCCAGGTGCCTCTACTTTGAATCCTTTATTGGTTATCTCCCTTTCGTTTAGTTCTTTCTCTGAGGTTTTTGTCTTGTTATTTCATTTGGAGCGTATTCCTCCGCTTCTGTATTTTACTTGACTTTCTGTGTTTGTCTTTGTCAATTAGGTAGAATAGCTATTTCTCCTAAACCTGAAGGGATGGTCTTGTGTCTGGCTGTCCCCCGTGTAGATTGTGTGTGCCTGGTGACTTTGGCTGGCAGGAGCCGTGGCTGGCGCGGGATGGAGTCCTGCATGACTCCACACTGGGGCTGCCCTGATAAAATAGATGGAGCCAAAATGGGATTGGGCTGGAGTGATCCTGGGCTCTTGGCACAGAGGGTGTCCTGGCAGGACGGCTGAAGCTGAGGTGAGTGCAAGGCAGGACCTGAGGCTTTCTGCACTGAGGGTACCACGGCAAGACAGCGAAAGCTGACGTGGGCTTGGGCTGGGCTTGCCCTCTTCACGCGGAGGGGCCCCTGGCAGGATGACTGAAGCTGAAGTGTGTGCAGGCCTGGGGCCCAGGGCTCTCCACACAGAAGGAACCCTGGAGGGACAGCTGCAGGTGAGGTGAGTGCAATCTGGGTGTCTCAAAGCGCTCACCGGAAGGGGTGCCCCGTGGGGTGGCTGGCGCTGAGGTGGGCGTGGGCAAGAGGATCCCAGGGCTCTCTGCAGAGTGGACACCGTGGCAGAGCCGCTGGAGCTGAGGCAGGATGCAGGCCAGAGGGTCCTACGGACACTGCGCGGGGGGTGCCCGGGAAGTCGTCTGGAAGTGAAGTCGTGTGGGCCTCGTGTGTCTCATGGTGCTTGGTGCCTCTGTCACCTTGGTGGGGTGACTGGTGCCGGTGTAGACTGATGTCCCAGGGCTCATGGAGGCGGTCGGCTGGCTCGGGCACCAGACCCTGCTCATTCAGGAGAGTTTGAGCCTCTGAAGGCAAGAGTCCATTTACTTAACTTGCCATTTAATTATATCAAGATCTGCTTCATTTCTCCTTAGTTTCTAATAAGCTGTGTTATTCGATTGTTACATAGTTCGGATTCTTAGGATTTCTAATTATTGGGATAATTACAGTGTAATTATAAATGTGGTTCAGTTGAAATCTACCATGGTCCTGTTTTCTTCTGTTTGGTGCAGTCTTCCGTTTTACCTTATATCCTGACTTCTTTTGAAGTAATTGAATATTAAGATTTTATTATATCTCTATTATTGGTTCATTAGCCATAACTTTTGGGGGTTTTAGTTCTTTAAAATTTACAGTATACATATGCAGTGTATCACAAAATTCAAATAATACACTCCCAAATCCCTCCTCACATTCTTTGTGCTATCTTTATCATACGTTTTAATTCTAAATTAATGACAGTTCCCAGAATACATTATTAATTTTGTTTTAAACAGTTATCTGGCATCATGATTGAAAATGAGGGGAAGGGGGAAAGTGTCTTATAAATTCCCACATAATTAACATTTCTGTTCCTCTTTGGACAGATCCAGACTTCATCCTGATGTACTGTTCCTTTTGTTTGAAGAGCTTTCTTCCACATTTCAGGTATTACAGGTCTTCTGGTGATTGATGAGTTTTCTATTTTCTTGGTTCATTTTCAAAAGACATTTTTACCGCATATAGAATTCGGGGTTAATGGATTTGTCTTCTTTCTTTCAGATCTTTAAAGTATTCCATTGTCTTCTGCCCTGCATGGTTTTCAGCGAGAAATCCGCTTTTATTCGCACGTTTGTGTTCTGTACACAGTATTGGTTTAGGTGGTTGATTTAAAGATTATTCTCTTGGCCACTGATTTTCAGCAATTTGGTTATAAAGAACATTTGTGTGTTTTTCTTTAGGTTTCTTCTTCTTGGACTTTGTTGAGGTTCTTAGATTTGTGAGCTTTCATCACATTTGACATTTTCGATCATTGTTACTTCAAATATTACTTTCTTTTTTGGCGACAGCCTCCCACTTTATAGTGGTTCTTTCCCTAGCTGCGGGTAGACTTTTCTCATGCAGACACAGAGCAGAAGCAATAGTTCGCAGGGGCCAGCTACAGATCTCCGGAGTCACGCTGTCTCTCTCTCTCTCAGTATAGTTCCCTCTGACATTCTAACTGCCTTGGTCCTGCACTTCAACCTCTGTGTCTTCAACTCGCGTAGACACCTGGGCTTTCTTTTGGGTCCATCTTCCTGCATTGTGGCCTGGAAGAGGCCTTCTCTCAAGGATCACAGTCATGAGCAGCCTGTCGTTTAATGTTTGAAAATCATTATTTTATATATTTTGTCTGATAGGTTATTTCTGGCAGGAGGTTTCCTATAGCAGTTAGTCATGCGTGGAAGAAGCAGAAATAATATATGACCTCCAGAAATAGTATGACAACCGATTTAAATTTAGCTCTCTCTTATTGCCAGTAACTATGTAAAATGTCTAGGCCTCCTCTTTTTTCCCATCCGCAAAATATATTCATAATAAGATTTAGTAAGTCAATGGTTATTAATAAGTCATCATATATTGTCCTAAAATGTCTATAATTTTAAGTTTCCCACCGTAGCCCTCATTTTACTGTTTATAAAAAAAAAGTTTCTGTGCTTTCGTTCATTAAAGAAAAAAATAAGACTCTATTGACTAATATCTGTGGCCATGCATTCATATGAATGTTCTTCTTTTTTTTAATAATTTTAAAAAATGTTTGGTTTTTTTGTTTGAATGTTTGTTTTGAGAGAGGGAGAGCGAGAATCCCAAGCAGGCTCCTTGCTGTCTGCACAGAGCCCAATGTGGGGCTTGATCTCATGACTGTGAGATTATGACCTGAGACAAAATCAGGAGTCAGACACTTGACCAACTGAGCCCACCAGACACCCCCATAGTGAATTTTCTGACGGAGAGGAGAGACTGTGCCACTCCCTACCGCAGTATGTAACGACACTTCAAAAACAATAAAGAAACAACACATCGAGTGTTGTCGTCTGTGACCAAGAGCCTGGTAGAGCGACTATGTCCATGACCTCAGGTTCATCAGTGTAGTGCACTAGCCAGAAGCGCCTGGAGTTGACTTGTAACTGTTCCTAGCACTAGACATCTTAGTATTATTGGATACTTAATGACTTCTGGCCCGGGACTTGTGTCTGTGCTGTTTCAGAGTTTAAGCTCCTAGAAGACAGAATTTTAGGGATTAAGGCACACAGCATCCAGATGGTAACATGACTATGACAGTGCAGTACAAAAGAAAAGTCATGATATGCTCACCGGGAGCGTATTTTTTACGCTAGGTTTCCCTAACTGCTAATCTTTAAAGTGGAATTAATAATACAAGAAAAATAAACCAAAAATTTTAAGATGAACTTAACCATATTGTTTATTCCCAGTGTTTGAATTTAAAATGAGTTAAGTAATGGTATGGGATTGCTTAGTTGTAGAAAATTCCATTTATTTATTACATTTATTCTTAACATAGGACTCGATATCAAATTCATCATTTCATACAAACACAGGATGATATATTTACAAAAGGACAAATTTTCTTCCAGGTTTAAAAGGCCATGGAGTTACACTATGAACACACACCCACATATACAAAGATAGATAAATATTAATTATATGTATTAAATGGAATTGGTTGAGGTAGAGTTCAATAATAATTACTTGCCTTAAAAGCCTGAAAACATTGTGCAAGCATTCAGTAAGGAGATTTTGGATGTATTATCAAAATACATTGGTACAAATTTAATGCAGTTGCTATAGAATGATCTGCTGTGATTGAAACCATGTGTGGAGAGCTTGGGCTTCTGCGGGATGTGTCGCAGCAACAAAGGCTCTAAAGATGTATTTGTGCTGCCTGCTATGTATACAGATGATTGACTTAGATATACTTCCCAGACGTAAACAGTAAAGGAATGTCACTGAAGTTTCGCATGCTATCAGATAGAGACAGGGAATGCTTACCACATTGTACAAGCCGATGCACCAGCGTTCAAATATAATCTGCCCAGAAAATCCATTAACAAAGGCGAACCAAAGCTGAAAGAGAAGAAAGTTCATGAAGTTTTGTATCAATACTGACCTAAATGTTTCCATTCACTGAAGTACTTAAAATACTATGCTTTATCATTCTTTTTTTCCCATGTCATCAAATGGAATTTTGCCAGAATGTAAATAAAATCAAGCTTGAGTGTTTGAGCTTAACAGAAAGGCAGTTCATTTATTTTAGAATTTTTATTTCATTCTTTATTTTTTGACAGAGAAAGAACAATAACAATTTCAATGAAATGCTTAGATCTGATTGTCCAATAATGCATTGTTTCAGTGAAAAGATCTCTGCCCCTCTGTGTTTATTGCAGCATTATTTACAATGGCAAAAATGTGGAAGCAGCCCAACTATTCACCAGTAGATGAATGGATAAAGGAGAGGTGGTATATATACAATGGAATATCACCCAACCATGAAATAGTGTGAGATCCCACCATTTGCAATAACATGGATGGACCTGGATTGTATAATGCTAAGTGAAATAAGTCAGAGAAAGACAAATACTATATGATTTCACCCCTGTGTGGAATTTAAGAAACAAAAGCAACCAACCAACCAACAAAAAAACCCAGACCCTCAAATATAGAAAACAGACTGGGACTTGCCAGAGGGAAGGTGAATGAGAGGATGGGTGAAATAGGTAAAGGCGATTAAGACTATACTTGTCGTGATGAGCACTGAGTAACGGACGGAATTGTTGAGTCACTATGTTGTACATCTCAAACTAATATAACAATGTATATTATTTATACTCGAATAGAAAAATTTAAGGCAAAGGACTGGGAATAACTAAGACAATTTTAAAAATATATAGTGAAAAGACTCACTCTACCTGATGTTAAGGCTCATGGTATTGCTACAGAATTCGAGACAGTGTGATGTTGGCAGAGGAACAGACACAGAAATCAAGGAGTTAGAGTAGAGAACCCAGAAACACATAGCATGTATCTACATGAGTATGTCCAACTTATTTTAATTGTGGTAAGAACCATAACCAATTTTAAGTGTACAGTGCAGTAACGTTAAGTATATTCACATTGTTGTGCAACCAATCTCCAGAACTTTTTCATCTTGAAAAACTGAAACTCTGTACCCCTGAACAATTCCCCATATCCCTCAACCCTCAGCCACTGGTCACCAACACTCTCCTTTGTCTCTCTGAATTTGACTATTTTAGATACCCCATGTAAGTGGAATCATACATTGTTTGGCTTTTTGTGTGTGACTCATAGTTAGCCAATGTCCTCAAGGTTCATCCATATTATAGTATGTGTCAGAATTTACTTTCCTTTTAAGGCTGAATAATATTCCATTGTATTTATATATCACATTTTGGTTGTCTCTTCATCTGTCACTGGACGTTTGGATTGCTTCTGCTTGGGTATTGTAAATAATGGTGCATTAAACATGGTGTGTAAATATCTCTTCAAGATTCTTGCTTTCAGGGGCACCTGGGTGGCTCAGTCGGTTAAGTGTCTGACTTCGACTCAGGTCATGATCTCGCAGTTTTTGAGTTCAAGCCCCGCATCGGGTTCTGTGCTGACAGCTCAGAGCCTGGAGCCTGCTTCGGATTCTGTGCCTCCTCCTCTCTCTGCCCCTCCCCTGCTCTCTTCTCTCTCTCTCAATAATAAATAAATGTTAAAAAAATTAAAAAAAAAAAGATTCTTGCTTTCAGTATTTTAGATACATACTCAGAAGTGGAATGGCTGAATCATGTAATTCTATTTTTAATGTTTTGAGGAATCACCATACTATTTTCCATACTGGTTGCACCAATTTTTATTCATACCTGCAGTTCACAAGGGTTCACTTTCTCCACATCCTCACCGACATTTGTTATTCTCTGCGGGTTTTGTTTTATTTTTTAATAGTAGCCATCCTAATTGATGTAATACGTGATTATGGTTTGGATTTACATTTCTCCAATGATTAGTGGTGTTGAACATTTTCTCACATATTGTTGGCCATTTATATTCTATCTCTGTAGAAATGTCTGTTCAGGTTCTTTACCCAACTTTATATCAGATTGATTTTTTGTTGTTGAGTTGTAGGAGCTCACTATTCTAGACATTAGCTTATGAGATATGTAATTTGCAAGCATTTTTCTCATATCCTGTAGGTATTTTTACTGTGTTGATTGTCACAATCAACACAGAGGTTTTAACATTTGATGTAGAACCACTTGTCTGTATTTGCTTCTGTTGCATGTGCTTTCATGTCATGTTCAAGAAAATTATTGTCAAACACAATGTATGAAGATTTTCCATTTTATTTTCTTGTAAAAGCTTTATAGTTTTAGGTATTATTTTTAGGTCCTTAATCAATTTTCAGTTAACTTTTGTAAATGGTTTAAGGTGTTTGATTATTTAATTTGCATATGGATATCCAGCTTTCCCACTAGCATTTGCTAAAGGGGGACTATCCTTTCTCCATTATGTAACCTTGGTGTTTTCAAAGATCATTTGACCATATACACTAGGATTTATTTCTGGGTTCTTTATTTTATTCCATTGGTCTATATACCTGTTTTTATGCCAGTAAAACACCTTTTAAATACTATAACTTTGTATATGTTCTGAAATTAGGGAGTATGAGACTTCTCAGTTATTTCTCAAGATTGTTTTGGCTATTCAAGATGCTTTAAGACTCTGTATGAATTTTAGGATGCATTTTTCTATTTCTCCAAAACATGGGATTTTTGTAGGGATTGCATTCAAGTCTGCAGATCATTTGGGGTAATATTGTCATCTTAACAATATAAACTTTTACAATCCATAACCATGGGATGTCTTTCCATTTATTTGTATCTTCAAATTATTTCAGCAATATTTTGTAGTTTTTGCTGTACAAGTGTTTTTCCGCCTTGGTTTTCTTAATTTCCCTTTTTGATAGCTTGTTATTAGTGTATATAAATACAGCAGTTTTGTATGTTGGTTTGTATCCTGTTGCATTATTGAATTTATTAGTACTGATCATTATTTTCTGACATTTTTAGGATTTTCCACATATAAGATCTTGTCCTCTGTAAACAGAGATACCTATTCCTTTCTGATTTGGATGTTTTTCTTTCTTCCTTCCTTTCTTCTTCTTTTTTTTTTTTTCTTTTGCCCAAGTGCTCTTATTGGGACTTCCAGTACTGTGTTGAATAGAAGTGGTGAGAGCAGGCATCCTTGCCTTTTCCTGATCTGAGAGGAAAGACTTTTAGTCTTTCGCCACTGAGCACGATACCAGCTATGGGATTTTCATATATGGCCTTTATTATGTTGAGGAATTTTATTTTTCTTTCTAGCCTGTTGAATGCTTTTATCATGTAAGAGTGTTGAATTTCATCAAATGCATTTTCTGCATCGAGATGATGTGTTTTTTTTTCCTTTGTTGACTGATTTTCATATATTGAACCATCTTTGCATTCCAGGATATGGTTTCTATTCCTTTTTTAATGTGCTGCTGAATTCAAGTTTGCTAGTATTTTGCCAAGGATTTTTGCACCTGTATTAATCAGGGATATAGGTCAGTAGCTTTCTTGTAGTGTTTTCTAGTGTCTTGTAATGTAGCTTTGGTTTTATAGTAATGCCAGACTCATAAAATGAGTAAGTGTTTCTTTCTCTATAATTTTTTGGAAGAGTTTGAGGTAGATTTTAATTCTTCTTTGAACGATTGGTATAATTTGCCAGGGAGGTATCTGATTACTGATCTGATCTCCTTACTAGTTACACTCTGTTGATATTTCCTATTTCTTTATTACTTGCCCAACTGATTTTTTACAAAGGTAGAAAACCAATTTAATGGAAGGATAACCTTTTCATCAAATAGCACTGAAGTAATTGAATTTCATGGGCAAAACAAATAGAAAATCTAAACCCTCCACTCTGCACAAAAATTCACTGAAAATGGATCATGACATTAAGTGTAAAACACAATACTTTTAGAAAACTACACAGAGGAATGTCTTTGGAATCTAGATCTAGGCAAAGAGTTTTTTGACACAGAACCAAAGCATGATCCATAAAAGGAAAAATTGTAAATTGGACCACTTCAAAATTAAAAACTCTTATACTCTGAAAGACTCTATTAATATGACAAAACATCATGATACAGACTGGAAGAAAATATTGCAAACTACATATCTGCCAAAGGACTAATGTTTAAAATATGTGAAGAACTCTCAAAAATTAACAGTAAAAAATTTAGTTTTTAGACAATTTAGACAAAAGATGGGAAGACACATTTCAGAAGATGTATTGATAGCAAATAAGTATATGAGAAGATATTCAACATCATTAGCCACTGCAGAAACGCAATTTAAAACCACAATGAGGGGGCTGTGTGGGTGGTTCAGTTGGTTGAGTGTCCAACTCTTGATATCAGCTCAGGTCATGATCCCAGAGTCATGGGATCAAGTCCCAGAGTTGAACCTGCTTAAGATTCTTTCTCTCTCTCCCTCTGCCCCTTCCCCTACTCACATTCTTTCTCTAACATAAATAAAAATAATTAATTAATTTAATTAAATGAAACCACAATGAGATACCACTAACCATCTATCAGAATGGCTAAAATACTAAATAGTGATAATATCAAATGCTGGGAAAGATCCAGAGAAACAAAATAACAGATACTTTGCTGCTAGGAATCGAAAATGGTAAAGTCACTCTGGAAAATAGTTGGGAGTTTCTTTAAAAAAAAAAAAAAAAAAAAACTAAGTATACACCTACCATATGATCCAGCAATTGTACTCTTGGACATTTGTCCTAAATAAGTGAAAACTTACATTTGCCCAAAATCTTTCTACAAATGCTCTTCAATAAGTGGGTGATAAATGTTATGGTCTGGAACAAATGATTGATACAGGGAACAACGTGGATCAATCTGAAGGGAATTATACTGACTAAAAAAAAAATCCAATCTCAAAAGGTTATATACTACACAATTCTACTTTTATAACATTCTTTCTTTTTAAGCTTATTTATTTATTTTGAGAGAGAAAGCATGTGGAGGGGGAGAAAGAAATTCAAGCAGGCTCTGCACTGTCAGTGCAGGGTCCAACATTGGGCTTAATCTTGCAAACTGTGAGATCATGACCTGAGCCAAAATCAATATCTTGTCTGATGCTTAACCAACTGAGCCACCCAGGCACCCCTACTTTTAGAACATTCTTGAAAGAACAAGAAGGATAGGGATAGGGAACAGATTAGTCACTGTCAGAAGCTACGGCTGGATGTGGATATAAAGGGGTAGCATGAGTGGGATCCTTGTGATGGAACCAGGTCTGTATCATTGGGGCCGAGGTGGGGTGGTCTGTCTCGATTTCTGTGATGGTTATATCAATCCACACATGGATAAAAGTACATAGAGTCACACAAGTGTGGGTAGAGCTTGTGAGGTATGAATCTCAGTCAGTTATATCCTGGTTTTGATAATTCCTAGAGTTATTCAAGGTGTTGTCTTTGGGGAAAATTGGGTGACTATTTCATGGGACCTTCTAAAAAATATTTTTGGAACTTCCTGTGAATCCATAATTATTTCAAAGTAAAATACTAAACAATATTTTTCCATAGCCAAATTTAAGGCTTATACAAATGCTTTTTTAAGTCAGGATGATGGTTAGAAGACTCAAATTTACCAAATAACTTTGAGCAAAAACCTAAAGCAGAATTGTGTAATGGTAATTTAAATGATACAAATATGGGGGGAAAAAAAACCCACTAAACTGCCATACATGATGTCAAAGAAAGACCTAACTTTTTCATGAAAGAAAGCATATCTTTTCTTACCTCAATAACATATAACACGACATTTTTGTAGAAACAATATAATATGCATTTTGTCACTCGAAAATAATTCCAAGCTCCATGAACCAACAGAAGCTTCTCCAAGTAGCTAAACTAAAAGAAGGAAACAACAGTCAGGGCAAGTTCAAATGAAACAGCAAAGTCTTTGTTAGACCCACTGTTGTAGAATACATACAAAAGACTGGAGACAGATGGGGCAGAAATAGGAAAATGTCCATTTACAGTTCTTGGGCTAACACTCATTCTTGGAAAAGTATAAAATGGCACACACCATGGCATAACATCTTCTCTACAGTCAAAGCTGCTCTTGGGTCAAAGCAAGATGGAGGAAAACAAAATGTGGCTTAAAGTATTATCATTGCTGTGAAATAGCCTGTTAATGGGGGCCTGAGCATGAATCAGTTCAGTCTCCTGCATTAGTGACTTATTAGTATATATTTTTGAGAGAGAGAGAGAGCGTGCATGTGAGCAGGGGAGGGACAGAGAGAGAGAGAGAGGGAGACAGACAATCCAAAGCAGGCTTGGCACTATAGGGGCAAAGCCCAACGTGGGGCTCAAACCCACAAACCGTGAGACGATGACCTGAGTTGACATCAGGTGCTCAACTGCCTGAGCCACCCAGGCACCCCTACCAATAATTACATTAAATGTAAACAGTCGAAAACACTTGGAAAAAGACATAAGGTGACAAAATGGATAAAACAAATAAGACCTATTTATATGCCGCCTACAAGAGACTCACTTCAGACCTAAAGACACATACAGACTGAAAGTGAATAGATGGAAAAAAAAAATATGCCATGCAAATGGAAGTCAAAAAAATAAAGAGTCTGGGGGAGGGGATACAATACTTCTATCAGACAAAATAGACTTGAAATCAAATACTGGAGCAAGAGACAGAGTGGGCACTATATAATAATAAAGGGATCAATACAACTAGAGGATATAATTGTTGTAATGATCTATGCACCCAACATAAGAGCACCTAAATAAAGCAAATATTAATAGACACAAAGGGAAACCTTGACAGCAATAAAATAATAGTAGGGGACTCTAATTCCCCACTCACATCAGTGAATAGATCGCCCAGGCAGAAAATCAACACATTAGACCAGATGGACTTAAATATATACAGAAAATACCATCCAAAAACAACACAGTAACAATACACATTCATTTTAAGTGCACATGGAACATTCTCCAGGACACATCATGTGTTAGGCCACAAAACAAGTCTAAATAAATTTAAGAAGATTAAAATCATACTAAGCATTTTTCTGACTACGACTGATATGAAGAAGCTAGACATGAATTACAAGGGAAAAACAAAAAACAAAAAACTAGAAAAAGCACAAACACATGGAGCCTAAACAACATGGTACCAAACAGCCAGTAGACCAATGAAGAAATCAAATAGGAAAATAAAAATACATGGAGAGGAATGAAAATGAAAACACAATGGCCTCAAATCCTTGAAACTCAGTGAAAGCAGTTATAAGAGGAAAATGTGTAGCAATATAGGCCTACCTCAAGAAATAGAACCTAACTTTACAACTAAAAGGGAAAATGAACAAAATCCAAACATAGCAGAAGGAAATAATAAATACCAGAGCAGAAATAAGTGAAAAACAAGAAAAAACATAGAAAAGATCAATGAAATCATAACCTTGTTCTTTAAAAAGATAAACTGATCAACCTTTGGCCAGTCTTTTTTCCATCAAGGAAAAAAGAGGGCTCAAATGAACAGAATCAGAAATTAAAGAGGAGAAATAACATATCACAGAAATAGAAAGGATTATAAGAGACTATTATAAAAAATTATAAGGCAAGAAGTTGGACAACCTAGGAGAAATACATTCCTAAAAATATTCTTTCTTCTTTTGGAAGATTGTGTAACAAAATTGAATTGGCAATCAAAAACTCCTAACAAAAGTCCCAGAGCAGATGGCTTCAGAGGTGAACTCTACCCATTCTCTTCAAACTATTCCAAAAAACTGAAAGGAAGGAAAGCTTCCAAATACATTCTCTGAGGGCAGCACTACCCCGATACGAAAACCAGACAAAGACACTACAAAAAAAAAAAAAAAAAACCACTATAGGTCAATATTTCTGATGAACAAAGATCACAGAAATCCTCAACAAAATATGAGCAAACTGCATTCAACAATACATTAAATATAGTAGGATCATTCACCATAATCAAGTGGAATTTATTCCAAGGATGCAAAAATAGTTTAGTATTCACAAATCAATACACACCACATTAATAAATGAAGGGAAAAATCATATGATCATCTTAATAGATGAAGAGAAAGCATTAAATATAATACAACATCCATTCATGATAAGAACACTCAACAAAGTAAGTTTAGAGCGAACACATGCCAACATAATACAGGCCATGTATGTACAGGCCATGTATGACAAACCCACAACTATTATCATACAGAATGCTGTAAAGCTGAGAGTTTTTCCTTCTAAGATCAGGAACAAGACAACAATGTCCACTGTCACCACTTTTCTTCAACATAGTACCGCGAGTCCCAGCCATAGCAGTCAGACAAGAAATAGAAATAAAAGGCATCCAAATTGATAAGGAAGAAGCAAAACTGATAGTATTTGCAGATGGCATGATACTCTACATAGAAAATTCTAAAGACTCCACCAAAAAACTATTAGAACTGATAAATTAATTTAGCAAGTTGCAGGATACCAAATTAATATACAGAAATCTGTTGTGTTTCTATATATTATTAGCAAAGTGGCAGAAAGAGAAATTAAGAAAAATTGTTTGAGAATTAAATTTAAAAATTATAAAATACATAGGAATAAACTTAACCAAAAAGGCAAAAGTCCCGTGCTCTGAAAACTATAGAACACTGATAAAGTAAACTAAAAAAGACACAAAGAAATGGAAAGCTATTCCATGCTAATATTCCGTTAATTTAGAAAAATTAATATTGTTAAAATGTCCATAGTACCAAAAGTAATCTACAGATTCAATACAATCCCTGTCAAAATACTAAATATTTTTTACAGAAATAGAATAATCCTAAAGTTAGTATGGAACCACAGAAGATCCCAAGTAGTTGAAGCAGTCTTGAGAAAGGAGACCAATATATCTTTCAAGATATATTCCAAAGCTGTGGTAATGGAAACTATGGTACTGCACAAAAATAGACACAGGTCAGTGGAGCTGAATAGAGAGCTGAGAAATACCCCCATGCTTACATGGTGAATTAATCTACAGCAAAGGAGGCAAGACTATGCAGTGGGGAAAAAAAAGTCTCTTAAAAAAAATGTGTTGGAAAAACTGGACAGCTACATGCAAAAGAATGAAACTGGACCACTTTCTTACATGATGTGGAAAAATAAACTCAAAATAAAATGCCCTAAATGTGAGGCCTGAAACTCAGGGCACTAATGATGAGCACTGGGTGTTGTATTTGATGAATCACTAAATTCTACACCTTGACTAATATTACACTGTGTGTTAACTAACTGGAATTTAAATTTAAAAACTTGAGAAAAGGAAAAAAAGAAAAGAAAGGCAGTAATCTCCTGGACATTGACCTTAGCAACACTTTTCTAGACATATCTCCCCAGGCAAGGAAAACAAAAGCAAAAATAAACCATTGGGACTGTATCAAAACAAAAATCTTTTACACACCAAAGGAAACCATCAACAAAATGAAAAGGCCTACTGAGTGGGAGAAGACATTTGAAAATGGTGTCTTTGAAAAGAAGTTAATATTCAAAATATATAATGAAGTTACTCAACCTAACACCAAAAAAGCTGCAAAACATCCAATTAAAAATGGGCAAAAGTGGGTGGGGGAAGGGGTTAAATAGGTGATGGGATTCAGGAGGGCACCTGTTATGATGTACACTGGGTACTGAATGGAAGGAAGTGTTGGATCACTATATTTACACCTGAAACTAATATTACACTGTATGTTAACTAACTGGAATTTAAGTACTTTTTTAAAACATGAGAGGACAATAGCCACTTTTGCAAAGAAGATATATGATGGCAGGCAAACACATGAAAAGATTCTCAACATCACTAATCATCAGAGTAGTGGAAGTCTGAACCGCAATGAGATATCACCTTACACCTGTCAGAATGGCTAGAATCAAAAAGACAAGAAATCCCGAGTGTTGGCGAGAATGTGGAGAATGGGGAACCCTCTAGCACTGCTGGTGGGAATGCAAACTGGTGCAGTCACTGTGGAAAACGGTATGGAGGCTCCTCAAAATATTAAAAATAGAAATACCATACAATCCAGTAATTTCACTACTGTGTATTTACCCAAAGAAAAGAAAACCACTAATTTGAAGATATATGCACCTCTGTGTTTACTGAAGCGTTACTGACAATAGCCAAGATAGGGAAGCAACCTCAGTGTCCATCAATAGATGAATGGATAAGGAAGATGTGGGGTGTGTGTGTGTGTGTGTGTGTAATGGGAATATCAGACATAAGAAAGAATAAACTCTTGCCATTTGTGACAATATGAATGGACTTGGCGGGTGTTGTGTGAAGTGAAATAAGCCCAACAGAAAAAGATAAATACCATAAGATTTCACTTACAATGTGGAATCTAAAAAGAACAAGCCAAAAAAGGAGAAATATTTCCCTGGATCCCCAGGATAGCTGAAACTGGCCAGCCTAGCGTGTGCACAGTGTTTAACAGTTCAAGGCTTATGTCACATAACTGCTGAGATCATCAGAAGCATGTATCCCGACGGCATTTAGAACAGTTTAGGACAGGATCAGGAGAGTTTGGTGTGGTCATTTCCCTGTTTACAGACACAGGTGCTTTGATCATAGTTGACTGACATTTCTCGTAACCCAGATACTCTAGCACACAGGAGCCTTAGTTTTCCCTGTTGTAAAACTAGAACACTTAATCAGAATGGATCTGATTCAAACACTGGGGTAATACACTCTTCATCTATGCTGTAGAATCCTAGGAATCCGTTTTGTTACCACCCCAGTTTCGGGCACCTGCTTACCTGTGGGCAGGGTACCAAATCATCTAGCCTCTCAAAGACAGCCACCACAAGAATAGCCCCAGCAGGGATGTTCTACTCAAAGTATGAGATTATTCCTAGGGAGCTGTTCAAGAATTACATGTGGCTCCCGAATTCACCAAGAGTGAATGAAAAGTCTTCTTGTTAGTTGCTCAACTGTGGTGAAAATATTGTATCCATTAAAAGCTGATCTTACATTGATTAAAATATTCTTCAAAAGTCAAAATATTAATATGTAGAAGCAGGAAGTGTTCTTATTAAACAGCTTGGATATTACAAATACGCAGGGGCTGTACATCACAGGCTGTACATCACTCTTCTTAAATGCATTCCAGTAAATGGTACCGATACTGTGGAAGGCAGTTTGGCAGTTTCGTACAAAACTAAACGTACTTTTATACTTTTTCTATATGATCTAGCAGTTGCACTCCTTGGTATAAATCCAAAGGAGTTGAAAATTTATGTCCACATACAGAAACCTGCACATGGATATTTGTAGCAGCTTTATTAATGACTGCCCAAAGTTGGAAATAACCAAGATGTTTTTCAGTAGCTGAATGGATAAACAAAGTATTGTACATCCAGAAAGTAGAATATTATTCATCGCTAAATAGAAATGAGCTATCAAGTCATAAAAGACATGAAGGGTACTTAAATGCATATTACTAAGTGAAAGAAGCCAGTTGGAGAAGGCTACATGCTGTATGAATAGGACATTCTGGAAAAGGCAAAACTATGGAGATAGTAAATAGATCAGTGGTTGCCAAAGTAAGTTAGTGTAGAGGGAACGATGAATAGGCAGAGTGCAGAGGACTCTTAAGGAAGTGAAATTACTCTGTATGGTACTGTGATGATAGATACTTGTCCTTATCCATTTCTCCAAACCTACAGAATGTACGACACCAAGAGTGAACCCTAATGTAAACTGTGGACTTTGCACGATGATGTGTCAATGTAGGTTCATGAGTTATAACAAATGTACCATTCTGGCAGAGGACGTTGATGGCGGGGGGAAGGCTGGTGGGGGTAGGGGCAGGGGATATATGGGAACTCTATATCTTCTGCTCAATTTTGCTGTGAAGCTACACTAAAATATACAGTCTTTTTTTCAGATCTGCCAAGGGGCGGTGCCTACTTTTAAAAAGCAGAAATTGGGAGATTATAAGTCTTCAAGAAATATTCATCAAGAGATGCCACAAAGCACACATTACAGATTGAAGAGACTGGGGATTTAGAGATTATATTAGCAGAGCTACAGACCCTCAGTGGTATCAGTCGGACCAAATCCATAACTGCTCAAGAAAAACCTTTTTGCTGCAAACTGTATAAGGACAAAACTTAACCCCAAATGTTCTGGTAGTTGCGTATGAAGAGCAGCTTAAAGAGTAGGGTAGACCTCATGCACTCGACGTGCCCACACCACTGACCTGTGCAATGGCAAAATCTGAGTTGTTGGTGGCCTGCATACCCTCGTTCCCACTGATTCCCACACCCACGTGGGCCATCTGGATCATCCCAACGTCATTGGCACCATCCCCGATGGCAAGAGTGATGGCCCCTACGTGCTTCTTAACCACGTCGACTATTTCTGCCTTCTGGAGGGGAGATAACCTGAAAAAGAAGACAGCAATCACCACTTTCTGGTGTTTTATGTTGGTTCATTTTACTTCACCTTGTCGTAAAAGCCTTTAACATGGAGTCAACGGTAATCTACACCTAACCACCTTTAAATGACAGCTACGGATAAATTTTCCAATACATTGATCAAGCTTTTAACAGATATAAAAACGTTCCACCCACCAATCTAAAATAAATGAATAAACAAACAAAAAGCAGAATCAGACCTATAAACACAGAACAACCTGATGGCTGGTGGAGGGTGTGGGGTGAAGGGATGGGCAATATGGGTGAAAGGGGGTGGAAGGTACACACTTTCGGATGGAACAGAAGTCACGAGAATAAAAGGCACAGCATAGGGAACAGAGCCAGTGATATTGTAGTAATGTTGTGTGATGACAGATGGTAGCTCGCTTGTGGTGAGCACAGCCTAACAGAGAGATTTCCAGTCGTGTTGTACACCTGAAACTAATGTATCATTAGTTACATTCAGCTACACTCAAAAATTCCCTCCCCCGCCCACCCAAAATAAGAAGTAAAGCAAAGAAAGCACACAGTAACTTCTTTAACATCCCCAAAGAAATACACAGTATCAGTTGTCTAGTTTACATGGAGACAAACTCTTCAATTTGCCATTCTCCCCACCGCTCCCTGTTTCTAACACTGGCCTGCTATCTTAATTTACATCATCTCACTACATGAGAGCAAGAAGTGAAGATCTGTTTCTAAACCTGTATAAAGGCATTGCCCCCAAAGGATAAATATGTGGAGTAGCCTAGGAAAATCAAACTACCCTCAAGTGAACTTTACAAGGAGACAGAGAAACATGAAGATCTCAGTCAGGAGTCTGTGGCGACAATAACAATCCAAAGGTAAGTGACTGAAAATAACAAATGTTTGCTTCTTTCCCGTGGATGTGTCCAGTGCAGATGAGGATACTGTTGATCCTTTCTTTTAACCCAGACAAGCTACGAAAGCAAATTTCGTATTCCTCAAATATTTCAGACTAGCAGACCCTGTCTATACAAAATACTTAACAGACATTCCAAGGAAAGAGAAGCAAATTTTTTTCTCTCTTATTTATCACTTATGTATTCATTCACTAAATCAATTGGCTACATACCTCTATCCAAAATGTTCAGGGACACACAAAGGTTTTATTTTCTAGTAAGTGAGTGTTCATCCCCTTCCCACAAAACAGCTCCTAAAAACTAATTTAAATCTCAACCTTTCAAATTTCAGGTGAGATTATTAAAAACTGAGGAGATAAAGTTCCCTTGACTAGAACACACTCCAAATTTTAAGACAGAAGCACAGACGGAAAACCTTTGGTTTCATAATGAGGAAAATGTGAGTTAACATTAATACACTGTAGACACAGTGTGAAAAGTTGCTGAAGTAGAGGATGTTCCGGAAACCATTTGTAAGTTTAGTTTCCATCTAGAGACACTGGTTTTTTTTGGGGGTTTTTTTTGTGTTTTTTTTTACTGCAATAACTACAATGATAATAACTTCACCATTTTGTCTGGCAAGTACTTTTATATTTAAACTATGATATTTGTGAAGAAAAAAAAGAAAACGTACCTCATATTAATACCAAATTTGACTCTTCATACTGTCAAATCTTAATTCTATCGTTTGAGCCAGTGAAGCTCTCCAAATACGAAAAGAGAACTACAGGGGCCCAACTTAAGCCTTCTCCTCCCCTTGCTAAACATCCTTGAATCCTTCAGTCCTTTTGTGAGGTGGTTCAGGGCCTTTTGCCAAAGCTCCACATCAACTCTGATCAGTTGTTGGCAAGATGTAGAGAAAGGGGGACACTCATACACTGTTGGTGGGAATGCAAACTGGTACAGCTACTCTGGAAGACAGTATGGAGGTTCCTTAGAAAGTTACACATAGAACTACCCTACAACCTAGCAATTGCACTATTAGGTATTTACCGAAAGGATACAAAAATATTGAGTTGAAGGGGCACGTGCACCATGATTTATAGCAGCATTATCAACAACAGCCAAATTATGAAAAGAGCCCAAATGTCCATAGAGGTGGCACATTTTATATATATATATATATATATATATATATATATATATATATACACACACACACACACACACACACACACACACACACACACACAAACATACATACACACACATATACGTGCTATGGAATATTACTCAGCCATCAAAAAGAAAAAATCTCACCATTTGCAATAATGTGGACACAGCTAGAGTATATTACACTAAGCAAAATAAGTCAGAGAAAGACAACATATTATTTCACTCATATGTGGAATTTAAGAAACAAAACAGATGAACATAAGGAAAGGGAGAAAAAACAGAGGGAAGCAAACCATAAGAGACTCTTAACTGTAGAGAACAAACTGAAGGTTGCTAGAAGGGAGGTGGGTGGGGGATGGGCTAAATGGGTGATGGGCATTAGGAGGGCACTTGTTGGGATGAGCACTGGGTGTTATATGTAAGTGATGAATCACTAAATTCTACTCCCCAAACCAGTATTAGACTATATGTTAACTAACTAGAATTTAAATTAAAACTACAAAAAAAAAAAAAGAGAGAGAGAGAGAAAAGAATAGAACTGGATTATCACTATTCTGATTTTGGATCTCCCTCCCATACATGAAAATAAATCCTAAAATAATAATAGTCTTTTAATACCTATCTGTTAAATGAGCTTAAATTAATAAAACACTTTAGGTCATGTTTCTGGGTGTATTAAGCCAAATTACCCTAATCTTGAAATTTTAGGGTTATACCCAATTGATGATCTTTACATTCATGTCTGGCAGAGTTTATCTTGTCATTTTATTGGCTGAAAAAACATAGATAGCCCACAGCCATCTATTCACAAAAACTGAAGGGTGAAAAGTCAACTCAGGATAGGAAAAAAAGTCAATATGCTGTTTCAGGACACAAAAGTAATAAGAAAACACAGCCCTAAAACACAGTTTGAGAAATTCAAAACAGACATTAAACAGCTGATTTCTGTTCTTTTCATCTGAATGAAAGATGAAAGTATAAAAACCTTCCAAAACATAGTATTTCACGTGTCAACGCTCACTGTGAGTTTTAATCTATAACATGGAACCGAATGAATTCAACAATGTAGAAAGAGCACATAATAGATTCCAACCTATAAAACAAACACTCTAGTCACATTTGACTTGATTTAAAAATTGTAGTATTTTTATCATCTGTTTTCATGGAATTACAAAGATAACTAAACCAATTGACTGGAATAATGTCATGGTTTTTCCATGGCACACACTACTGACTTCTTTATCAATACAATCAGTGTTAGAAATAAAAAATAAAATGGTTTCCATTCAAAATTTGTAAAATAGGTTCAACATATTATATGGCATAGATACTTTCTTGTATATAAAAACAAGTTTTCTTGCTATATTTGTGCTTGGAATTCTCTGCGTAAGCTACTTACAGGTAATCTGATATGCATTAATTATTATTTATTCAGCAAATACTGATGTCCCTACATAGGAGCCAGGCACAGTTCTTGATACAGAAAATAGTGCAGAGAATAAAATACATAAGCATTCCTGCCTTCATGAAGTTTACGTTCCAGTGGAGAGGAGACAGACAATAAACCAAGTAAGTAAAACATAAATTATGGCATATGGTGATAAGAACTTTCTTTTAAGTTTCTTTTCCAGTCAGCGCAGAGCCCGATGCAAGGCTTGATCCCATGAACCATGAGACCATAACCTGAACTGAAATCAAGAGCTGGACACCCAACTGACTGAGCCACGCAGGCGCCCCGATAAACCGAATTTTCTAGATTAGATTTTTCTCTCCTAATTATGTTTACCTGAGTGCCACTGAGTAAGCAATTGTAACAAATACCATATGACACCCTCCAAGTATCTAAGCTTTGTTATTTCTAAATGACATTCAGTAAGCAAATTATTGGTCAAAACTTTAAGAAAACTTTCTATACCTGTTAATGGCATATAAGGATATTAGTTTCCTTCAGAAAGTAAACAAGTATAAAACTGGAAAACGTGATTAAGAACAAACATTTCAGCCCATCAGAAAATGCCCAAAGGTGGAAAAGAACTCGAGACATGTTTATTCATGAAAATCAGAGAAGTGCAGCAAGTTCGTGACCTTTGTACTTAGAGGTGTTCCTGTTCCCCTGACCTGGGAGTGAGGCAAAATCTGCAGATTTACTACCCAAGACACGGCGGACGTGGTTTGGAGCAGATAATGAACACCCACATCTTAACCAATTGGGGTGGCTCTCTCAGTTCAGGGAGGGCAGGAAACCAGCTAGAAATGTAACAGGGAGATTGTGCAACAAAAGAATCACGGGAGGGCTGAGGTCATCAACTTGCCCGTATTCCGAACTGACCACTAAAGTAAGGATATGCAGGAAAGAGCCCAGAGAGGCTTTCATGTTGTGCCTCTGAAAGCATTCCTCCAACCAGCATATGGCCCTAGCATCAAGGGTAGGGGCATCAGACTATGACTTGTCTAGGCACAAACTTGGCCAAATAATTGCATGATGACTAAACTCTGCAGGCACAGGAGAAACTCCTGGGAAGGCAGGCTTAAGGAAAAAAAAAAAAAAAAAAAAGGCTGAGGAAAGATACCAGTAACTGCAAATGAATAGGGAAACATACTTGACAGTCTGAGTCCAGGCAAATTACTAAAACACTGGGCCAACAAAATGCAGAAGAATAAATTAGAATCCAGATAAACTACACTGTATTTTTCCACAATAGCCACTTTTACTCTAAAAAAAACAAAATCACTAGATGTGCCAAGAAACTTAAGGGTATTTGTTTTCATTCACAGTGAACAAAGCAGCCTGAGAATAGACCTGATATAAGAGTTAGTAAAGACTTCAAAGCAGCATTATAAATACGCTCACAGAATTAAAATATGTTCAAAGAAAGAAAATTATGATAATTATGAGTCAACAAACAGGATATCCCAACAGAAGAATGGAAACTATTAAAAAAAAATTAGAAACTCTGGGATGAAGTGAACAATACACTTCATAACTTAAGATCAGATCTGAGTGGAAGAAATTAGTGAATCTGAAGTTACATCAATAGAAAATACGCAATCCAAAAAGAAAGGAGTTGAAATTGAAAATGCAGTGGCAGTGCCACGGGTCTGTCTGTAATCAACATCAAGCATTCAGTCATACATGTGATTGGAGTCCCAAAGCAAAGCAAACAAAAGTAGCAAAAACAAAAACAAAAAACAAAAAAAAACCCTGAGAAAACAATGGTTGAAAACTTTCCAATCTGGTAACAACAAAACAAAACATTAATTTAGGGATCCATTGAATCCGAAGTAGAATAAATACAGTAAGAACCATATTTAGAGCCAACATAGCTAAATGAATGAAACCCAGTAACAAAGAGAAAATCTAGAAAGTAGGAAAATGACACATCACATACAGGGTAACAACAGCGTGAATTTCTCACCAGAAACAAGGGAGCCAGAAGACAAGAGAGTGACAAAGTACCAAAGAAAAAAAATCAACCAAGTATTTTCTTTGATAATAGCTTTAAGTTAGAAATCAATAACAGGGAATATACCCAAATGTGTGAGAATTCGATACTTTTAAATAGCCCATGAGTCAAAAAGGAAATCAAGAGAAATTAGAAAATACCGTACTTTGAACTGAATAATGAAAACACAACATATCAGAATTTGTGAAATGTAATTACATCAGTGCTTAAAGATTTATATTTTGAAATGCTTATAGTAGAAAATAAAAAAATTTTAAATCAGTGATAAAAGTTTTTACCTTAAGGGAATGAGAAAAAATGAGTTCAATCCAAAGTAAGGTAAAAGTAGAAAATAATCCAGATGAGTATATATTATATTGTCTATCAGAATATGATATCATTATATATTATAATACACATATATTACATCATATTAATGTTATATATACATAACATTACATATACATTATAAATATATATCAGAATATAAATAAAAAACTGGACAGACCATGGAGTTGGCCTTTTGAAAATATCAGCAAAACTGGTAAAGCCCTAACTAGACTGATCAAGGAAAAAAAGAGTAAATTATCCATATGAGGAAGGGAAGGAACACCACCACACGTCACACAAAAGTAACAAATAAATAAAGGAATATTGTGAAAAACTTCATGCCAACAAGTTTGACAGCTAGAACAAATGGCCAAGTCCCTTGAAAGACACAAATCACAAACTGGAAGAAGTAGTAGAAAATATTTGCTTCCTAAATTGAATTACTCATCAGAGCCTTCCTACAAAGTCCAGGTCCAGGTGGCATCATCGACAGTGAAGTCTGTCAAACATTTTAGGAAGAAATCATACCAAACACTACAGAAAGTATAGAAAACAGGACAAAGAAACACCTCCCAAATCAGTTTATCAGGTTAGAATGATCTGATAACAAAGCCACTCAAAAACTTGAGATAAAACCACAGACAGATGTCTTTCATGAGTACAGACTAGAAATTCTTCATGAAACTTTAGTAGAATATACAGAAAAACTCAGTCATAAAAGTTTGAAGCCATGAAGAAAGTGAGAGACAGACTCTCCTCTCCTTCTCCACCACCACTCCCCTCTGCAAAGTACAGTTTCAGCCAGGTCCATACCAAATTGTTTCCATCATTCAGGATGTACCTCAGTCAACAGACTTCAGTTTTGTGTTCATTTATGTTTACTGTTCCTCCAATGGGGACCCTTAAAGGGATGACGGGGCTAAGGGGAAAAACTAAACCTGGATAATTGAGAGTTGGTGTCGCAGTGGGCTGACAAGTGACCCCTGCAGGAGCTGGACAGGGAGGAGAGTGAGGTCAAGTTGGACGTTCCCCTGCTCCTCCCTGCCACATCCGCTCCAGGTGGCTGTGTCTGTCTCCTGCTGCTCACTGCTCCTCTAGAGGCAACCGGCTCTGAAGGACTCTTTCTGTCCAGGCACAGTGACTCCTCCCCTCCCCCAATCCCTTTGGACCTAGGGGTAGAACAGCTCTTCCCACTGTTACCAGCACGTATACGATCCCTTTGTTTTCATCTCAGGCTGCCGGCAGCAAGCATCTTTCAGAGCCAAGCACGATGTCCCATTTGCTGAGATTTATGGGAGAAAGCAGATGTGAAACTTCCCCTGGATGCAGTCCTATGAAGATGCGAGGTCTCTCAACCCCTAACTTGCTGCCAAAAGGGGATCTAGCCTGGGGATAAAGCCTGCACCAGACGGATCAAAAGGGAGACAACATTGGAACCCTACAACAAACCACGAGTAAGGACCAGATTTAGGACCAACCACCACTAGGTCACTGCAAGCCAACTGCTGGAATGTCCATCCTTTGTGGCAAAATTAGCCCATGTTTTCTCTCCCCTTCAATGATGTCCTTTCATTGCTTCCTCCAGCATGAGTAGGAGGTTCAGGTGGAGAGACCGCGAACACTCCTTAAAATATTGTTAGAATGCAAAATGAAAATGGTTCCATAAAGTCTAAATAGTGAAAAGAAAAATAATTCTGGCGAACTGCTGATAAATTTGCTTGCTTCCCTTGAAGTTGGCTTTGCCAACAGAATTTTCAACTATGTGAGCTAATAAATTCCCTTTTAGCCCAAAGGCGAATTTGACTTCGCTTTCTGTCATTTCGGTTCTAACTAATGGAGGACTATGTCACAAAGAATCCTGAAGGCTAAACTACAGTCGTGACAAGTGAGTGCAATAAAGAACAGAACCTGCCGAATTCTTGTAGCTGATGCTGAATGAATGTGAACAAAGAAGGAAACCGGGGGGAGACATTTGAAGCATATAGGGAACCTGACGACTGAGAAAACGGTCTAAATCAATACTGAGAAGTCCAAGGCATCAAAATGTCTTCATAATTGGCCCAGTTAATATTTTTATTCAGGAGAAAGGAACAATTCCTCTGTACTTAGTTTATTTTCTTAGCTCCATCCATCTTTGTTGTACATGATTTCCCTTTTTAAATTGATGTTTAGACTTCCAGTAATACCGATAACTTCATTTCTCTCTAGGTGTCAGAATTTTTTCAGATATGCCCCTCACTATAAATAGAGGACCTTTGGGGCACCTGGGAGGCTTAACAGGTTAAACGTTCGACACCAGCTCAGGTCATGATCTTAAGGTTGGTGAGTTCAAGCCCCATGTCGGGCTCTGTGCCGACAGCTGGGAGCCTGGAGCCTGCTTCGGATTCTGTGTCTCCCTCCCTCTCTGCCTCCCCCACTCATACTCTGTCTCTCTCTCTCAAAAATAAATAAATAAACATTAAAAAAATAGGGGCGCCTGGGTGGCTCAGTCAATTAAGCATCTGCCTTTGTTTGGTTCATGTCATGATCTCCCGGTTTGTGAGTTTGAGCCCCATGTCAGGCTCTGTGCTGACAGCTCAGAGCCTGGAGCCTGCTTCGGATTCTGTGTCTCCTTCTCTGTCCTTCCCCTGCTCATGCTCTCTCTCTCTCTCTCAAATAAGCATTAAAATTTTTTTCAATAGAAATAATTTTTTTATTAAATAGAGGACCTTTTTTCTTACTGAAGACACCTTTTATCTGGTCAATACACCAATAATTTATCATTGAAAAATTATAATCTGTTTTCTAGTACATCTTAAGTTTGACAATTAGAATTACACTCAGATATCTCTCTCCAATTTGAACATATATTTTATCAATAAGGAACTTTTCCTCTACAAAAACTCCTATTTCCATGTTTACATTTTCTTTACATGTTTATGTTAAATATAGCAGGGAAGGGAAAAGAACAGTGGATATATCCTTACCTACAACATAGTACTGCTCTACATGAGAGGGCCAAGTTGACAAAGCTCCTCTTAACTTCAGGATGGAAGGCATACTTCAGTGTTTCACCATCAATGATGAGGGCAAGGTCATTTTCTTCACCTAACAGGACTCCAAGATCTTGACAGTTCTGATTAACTGCTTGTTGTGTTGCCTAAAACAGAGTGGGGCGGGGGGGAGCCACTTATTTTTCTCATTTTATATATAAATATATAAATACAAATAAAAGACTTTCTGAATCAATATGGTAGATGGAGGCATACTTTTTACCTCATTCTTCCCTTCAAATATCTCACTGAAATGAAAAAGTAAGTAACATGAAGAGTGACATCATAGATCACCAGTGAAATGCCAATAGAAACCACAGTGAGATACTACTTTATACCTATTAGCGTAACTAGAATCAAAAAGCCAGACAGTAAATGTTGATCAGGATTTAGAGAAACCCAAAACTCTGAAACACTGCTGGCTGGAATGTAAAATGATGTAGCCACTTTGGAAAATAGGCTGACAATACTACAGATGGGTAAGCGTGAGTTCACCAGATGACCCAGCAACACCACTCGTAGGCTTCTACACCCAAGACAAGTGAAAACCTGCGTCTACACAAAACTTGTACGTGAATGTTTATAGCAGCACCATTCACAATTGTCTAGAAGTGAAAACAACCTGATGAATGGATAAACAAAATACTGTATGAATATCCATACAATGGAGTATTCTTTAGCCATCAAAAAGTTATGAAGTATTAATGCATTCTACAACATGGACGAACCTTAAAAATACAGTAACTGAAAGAAGCCAGTCACAAAAGACTATGTTATTATGACTCGATTCACACGAAAGTCAAGAATAAGCAAACCCATAGAGTTTGAAGCATATAGGGACCCTGGTCTATCAAAGTAGATCAGTGGTTGTTTAGGGTGGGAGAAGGAAGATGAGAGAAATGGTAACTAAAGAGTAGGGAGATTCTTTTAGAGGTGATCCAAGTGTTCTAAAAGTTGACTGTGGTGACGGTTGCATGTATGTGTGGAAATATTAAAACAGACTGGATTGTACACATTAAACAATTTTTGTGTGTGATGTGGATCATATCTCAATAAAGCTGCTTTTTAAAAGGTATAGAAGAGTGAATTCATATCAGCTGGAAAATACAAATGGGTGCTAGCATACCAGAAAGTTCAGAGAATTTTTGAGAAAAATGTCAAGGGTGGGAACAAAATAATGGGAGTGAACTCTACAAAACTGAGTCTCCGGTTTCTAAGGGGGAAGTACAGAAGTTTTAGAGACTCGTTCAATTTAAGATATGTGGGAGTCACCTCCCTTAGCTTATTTTCCTCAGATCATCCTTCCTTTCCTTCATAATTCACATAAACTGTTGAAAGCTCAAAATTTTAGAGAAATGACTCCCCATGCCAGTAGCAGAGTAGAAAACTCAGATGGTGGAGTATTTTAAGGAAAATACATAATAAAACTGTAAGTCATGCAGATTAATGCTAAAGAAATTTCCTTCATCAAATACAAGTGAAATAAAAATAGTATCAGCACTTTCTGTTGCAAGATTAGTGAACTGGTAAGTGTGCCAAAACATTTCTTGACTGTTGCCAACTCTTTTATTTCTTTGACTATGTGAAATGAGTGCCATAAAATACTAAATCATATTTAAAAGATTATTTTTTAACTATTTTGCTTAACTACACTTTTCAGTTATATTCAGTCATCTGTAGAAATCAGGTTTTTTTTAATGATCTGTACTTTTCTTAAACATGTTGATGAATGAACTTTTAACAAGATGTGGCACCTGGGGAAAAATTTTTAAACATAACAGGTATCAAGCTCCAAAAGCTTTAATGAAACAATCCTCCTTCCTATTTTCCTCAGAAGGCCTTCATTACTCATTACTCAAATGAAATTACTGTGTTTCCTGAAATAAAAGGTAATTTAATAATCCTTGACTTACCAAGGCCTTTATAGAAACCTGCGGGTCTAAAAACACATGAAATTCAGACACGTAAAATTTGATTTCATACTGTGTAAGAGCTATAATACGTACTGTACGTGTATCATATTCAACATTTCCACTTCTACTTTTCCACATAGCGGACTACATATCCCATCAGTGATCTCAAATGACTGCAGTTATTTTGTTGACCCCAAAATAATCCGGCAAAATTGAAGTTTTCCTCTACGTTAATAACTCTTCTCATACTTCATTTCATCACTGAGCACAAAACTTGGTGCTTTTCTGATTAATATACTGCTTTCAATTTTACAGTTACTTGGAACACGTAAATGCTTGGAGCTAAAGCTTAACAGTCTTAACATCTTATTTTTTTTCTTCCACTCCTAAATTATTTGTTTTTCTTCACCAGTCCTCCTGCTGCCAATGTTAACAGGAGTGAAGATAATTCCTCCAACATGGTTCACTCTAGAACATGACTGCCTGAGCAATTTGCCAATGTTAATTATGTAAAATTCTGCACAGCACAACCTGCAGCACATTATACGGGAAAATGGCATTATCTGCTTCATTATGTAAAGCAAGTGTATCAGTAATGATTATTTAGGAATAATGAGTTCTGTTTTTTTATAATATTAAACATTTTATTTTTTGATGTCTTGAAATGAATGGTGAGCTGGCTTGCTAAATGGAAAATGACACTCCTTCCCAATTTTTGGCTCCATTTTTCTTTTGCAGCATTATTTTCAATAAATGTGTGAATATGAAGCATTGAGATTGCTTTTAAATCTCTACTAACATGGTAAATTTTTTTTGTAATGTAATTTATTACAAATTGGTTTCCATACAACACCCAGTGCTCATCCCAACAGGTGCCCTCCTCAATGCCCATCACCCACTTTCCCCTCTCCCCCACCCCCCATCAACCCTCAGTTTGTTCTCTGTATTCAAGAGTCTCTTGTGGTTGGCCTCCCTCCCTCTCTGTTTGTAACTTTTTTTTCCCCTTCCCCTCCCCCATGGTCTTTTGTTAAGTTTCTCAAGATCCACATATGAGTGAAAACATATGGTATCTGTCTTTCTTTGACTGACTTATTTCACTGACTTATTTCACTTGGCATAATACCCTCCAGTTCCATCCACGTTGCTGCAAATGGCCAGATTTCATTCTTTCTTATGGCCAAGTAGTATTCCATTGTATGTGTAAACCACATCTTCTTTATCCATTCAGGAATAATGAGTTTTGAAAATGACATAACTCTAAAGTTTACAAGAACTTAAAACATAAGAGAAAATCTTAAAGAAACAAAGTACCAAGATCACCATGGAAATCACAATATGGAAGTGAAACAGAGCTTTCACTCACAAGACTAGCTTCTGGAAAATTCTAATTATGCAACCAAGACCCACAAAGTCACAGACTTTGTAAACACAAATTTGAACACATGTCTCAGCTGCCTTTGCTGTGTATAATTTGGAGAAATAAAAAGTATAACTCAGCCTTCATCTAATATTTAACAGTAGAAGAGTTAACAAAACATAACATTTTATTCTATATTTATTATACTCTTAAGAGACTTATTAAAGACTAGGGGTGCCTGGGTGGCTCAGTCAGTTGAGCATCTGACTTCGGCTCAGGTCATCATCTTGCGGTCCGTGAGTTCGAGCCCCGCATCAGGCTCTGTGCTAACTGATCTGAGCCTGGAGCCTGCTTCAGATTCTGTGTCTCCCTCTCTCTCTGCCCCTCCCCTGCTCACGCTCTATCTCTCAAAAATAAATAAAACATTAAAAAAATTTTTTTAATTTAATAAAATAGTACAAAGGCTATACACAACCCTCAAAGTATATGCAAACTAAATTGAGAAATAAAGGAAAATATTAGAAAAGATACCACCATTATTATGTGCCACGAAGAGTTAACCATAATGAGAAAGCTGAAGTGATATATCAGATAACATAGCCTTAAAGAGAAAATATTACCAAAAACAGAGACATTTCATAATGATTAAAAAGTTAATTTTTCAGGAAGAAACAACAATTATATTTCCTAACAATAGAGCCTCAAAATATATGAAGCAAAAATGGGTAGAATAAAAGGGAGAAATATAAAATTCAAAATTACAGTGTAATTTTAATAATTCTTTCAGAAATTGATAGAATGGCTAGAAATACAATGAGGACAGTTTATTACAACAGTGACTCAGTCACCGTGACTCAACTGATATTTGCACATAGCATTTTACCGAAACCATATACTAGAACGTAAAACAAGTCTTAATGGATTCAAAATGATTAAGACCAATTAAAACATATGTCCTTTGTCCAGAATTAAATTGAATTAAAAACAAGTAACAATAAGACATCTAGAAACATGCCAAATATATGTAAATTTAACACACTTCTAAATAAGCCATGGGTCAAAGAAGAAATTAGTGAAAATTGGATATTTTGAAATAAACTTATTGAAAATATAACACTAATATTTATGGAATACAGCTAAAGCAATGCATAGAAGAAAAATTATGGTTTTAGTGCTTAAGTTAGAAAATATGTTGAAAAATAATCACCTGAATTTTCACCTCGTGGTAGGCAGGATTTTAAGATTCCCACCCACCAATGTGCATGCTCCATACAATCCATTCCCATTGACCTCATCTGGTAGACTCTTTCAAAAGAGGTATTAAAGGTCGGAGACAAAAGGACAGAGATATTCCAAGCTGCAGCACATGTTCTTTTGTTGGCCTGGAAGTAAACTGCCATGTTGCAGAGAGAGCCACAAGGCAGGGACCTACGAGTGACCTGTAGTTCCCCAGAGCAGTCCCTGGCTGACAGCTAGCAAGAAGACAGGACCTCATACAGACACAAGGAAGTAGATTCTGCCAACCAACTAAGGGAGCTTCAAAGTGGCTTTTTCCCCAGTTGAGACTCCAGACGGGGACACAGCCAGCTGACATCCTGATTTCAGCCCAGTAAGACACTGAGCTGAACCAAAACATGTCAAATTCCTAACCCGTGAAATCCGTAAGACGAAAAAAATTTATGTTGCTTTAAGCTGCTAAATTGGTGGTCATTTGCTATGCAGCAATTGGAAAGTAACACACTGTTCTAAAATATAGTGTATTAACAGAAAATTTGAGATACAGTTAAGGCCAACAGATCAGGAGACAATTGCCGTTGAAAAGACAATTTGTTACAGTCACAGATCCCAAGATACAGAAGCAAATAACACAGTGGAGATGGGGGGGGGGGGGGGTGGCGGGACACATGGGACAGCACTGAGTTCAGTCAGAAGGCAAAGGGAACAGCAGGAAAGTGTGGGCAAGAACCTTTATTGTGCTTTCCACAAAAAGGAACAGGTGAGACAGGGTAAGCAGATCTAGGATTTTTCGAGTTTGAATAATTTCAGTCGGCTCTGGGGCTTAGGGCAAGTGGATAGTGGCCCAGAATGTGAGAGCCTGATAAAGTAGGTGGCAGGGGTACGGGCTCTGGATTGGTTGGTTTGCATAAGAACGCACATTCACTGGGCAAGTTGTTTACTAGCTCTGGGAGTTGCTTAACCCTGGAGGGGAGGGACCTTCCCAGTACCTCCCCAGCAAAGCCCCCAGTAATAGCAAAACATCAGAATAAAGATCATGAAAGACAGGGTTAATATATATACACCTCAAAAAGACTGAAGAACAAATTAAACACAAAGCAGTAGATGGAAATAAGTAATAAAGACAGGAGTAACAATCAATGACATTGAAAACAGACAAAATATGGAGCAAATAACAAAGTAAAAAATCTGGTTCTTTGAAAAGATCAACAAAATGGGTAAACCCATTACTATACTGATCCAGAAAAAGAGAGAATATAAATTATCACTATCAAGAATTCAGAAATGGAGCACCTGGGTGGCTCAGTTAAGCACCTGACTCTTGATTTTGGTTATGATCTATCTCACAGTTCAAAAGATCGAGCCCCGCATCAGGCTTTACACCGACAGTGCAGAGCTTGCTTGGGATTCTTTTTCTCCCACTTTCTTTTTCTTTCTCTCTGTCTCTCTGCCCCTCACCTGCTCATGCTCTCTCTTCCTCTCTCTCCCTTTCTCTCTCTCTCAAATTAAACTTTAAAAAATTAAACTTTTGGTATTTTAGGAGCAAATAATTGGAAAATTAAGCTGTACATACAATTCCAGTTCCAATATAGCCACATACATAAAGTACCTAGTGACAAATTTAACAAAATATAGTCAAGATTTTTAGTTTAGTGGTACTTGTCTATTTTTGCTTTTATTGCCTGTGCTCTTGTTATCGTATCCAAGAAATCAGTGCCAAGTTCAATGTCAAGCAGGTTCCCCCGTATGATTTCTTCTAGGATTTTACAGTTTGGGGTCTCTGTTTAAGTATTTAATCCATTTTGACTTGACTTTTGTGTATGCTGTAATGTAAGAGTCTGCTATGGTCTGAATGTTTGTGTCCCCCAAAATTCATATGTTCAAATCCTAATGCCCAGTGATATTAGGAGGTGGAGCCTTTGAGAAGTAATTATGTCATGAAGATTAATGCTCTTATGGAAGAGACTCCAGAAATCCCTAGCCCCTTTCACCACCTGTGGACACAGCTTAGAAGGCACCAGCTATGAACCAGGAAGACAGCCATCACCAGAACATGACCATGATGGTGCCTTGGTTGTGGATTTCCCAGTCTCCAAAACTGTGAGAAATAAATTTCTGTTGTTTATAGGCTAGCCAGTCTGTGGTATTTTGTTATAGCAGCCAGAATGGACTAAGACAGGATCTGATCTTTTTCTTTTGAATGTGGATATCCAGCTTTTCCAACACCATTTTTTGAAGGGACTATCCTCTCCCCAGTGTGCATTCTTGGCATCCCTGTAATCCATATACATGGGTTATTTCTGGACTCTATTCTTTCCCATTGGTCTCTGTCTTTATGTCAGTACCATACTGTTTTCATAATTGTAACTTTGTAATATATTTTGAAATCAGGAAGTATGAGGCTTCTGGCTTTGTTCTTCATTCTTAGGATTGCTTTGGCTATTTGGGGTGTTTTGTGATCCTTATGAATTACAGGCTGTTTTTGCTATGTCTATGGAAAAAAAATTGGAACTTCTTGTGTGTGCAGCTGCAACAAACATTAAGTATGGCCAGATTAGCATAAAACTTTACATTAAAGGCCTTTAGCTCAACTTCTATTACCAGATTCATCATGTCCAGCTTTCAACAAAAAATTACAAGACATGCTAAAAGGCAAGAAAAAGCACCATATCTGAAGAGCTAAAGCAAGCATCAGAACCAGATTCAAAGATAACACAGATTTTGGAAGTATCAGTGAATTTAAAAAAACTATGATTGAGGCTCCTGGGTGGTTCAATCGGTTAAATGTCTGACTCTTGATTTTGGCTCAGGTCATGATCTCACCGTTCGTGATAGCACAGGGCCTGCTTGGGATCCTCTCTCTCATGACCTCTTTGCCCCACCCTCACTCACAGTCTTTCTAATTAAATAAATGAACATATTTTAAAAATAAAATAAACTATGATTAACATGTTAGGGACTGTAATGGAAAAATAGACAATATATGGGGAAGATAAGCAGAGTGATGGAAACAAAGAATAAAAATGAAATGCTAGAAATAAAAAACACTGTAACAGAAGATTGCCCTTATTGAGCCCAACAATAGACTGGACACAGTCTAAAAATTAATGAGCTTGAATTATGTCAACAGAAATTTCCCAAACTGAAATACAAACAGTAAAAAGAATTAGAAAAAAAATCCCAAATGGAATATTCAAGAACTGTGGGACAATTTAAAAGATCTCACAACATACAGTCAACTGGAATTCCAGAAGGAGAAGAGTAAGAGAACAAAACAAAGATAATTTTAAGTACTAATGACTAAAAATGTTCCCAAACTAACGGCAAACACATAACCATAGACCCAGGAAGCTTAGAAAACACCAAGCATGATAAAAAAAAAAAAAAAAAATCTATACCTAGGCATATCACACTCAAACCACAAAATCAAAGGCAAAGAAGAAATGTTGAAAGAAGCCAGAAGGGAAGAATAAAGTAAGAAATAGCAGGCTTCTCATCAGAAACTACACAGTTGAGAAGGAAGTACTGAAAGAACAAGAAATACCAACCTAGAATTCTATATCCAGTGTAACTGTCCTTCAAATGTGAAAGAGAAATAAAGACTTTCTCACACAAAACCAGGAAATTCATCACCAGCTGATCTGCCCAGTAGAAATATTTTTAAAGTTTTTTCATGGAGAATAATAATGATATGTGTCAGAAACTCAGAACTACATTTAAAAAAAAGAATGAAATGTAATAGATGAAATCTATTTAAAATTCTTTAAAGTGAGTATGAAAATTATACAGTGAAAAAAAATTAACAGAAAATAAATGGCTGTAGCCATTTAATTTTTAAGGGCAAGGATGTTCAGTATTGGATTCCAAAATCCTTTCATTCTTGCAATGTAAATGCCAGGTATCTACTCAAAATTCTGGTAAAGACTGCTATATGCACATATTTTTCTTTTTTTTTTTTTTTTCATTTTTAAAATCAAGTATCTGAGTGCTGGGTTTGGTATGGTGCTGGGAACAGGGTGATGAAGGACTAGCCTAAGAATGAGGCAAGAAGTGGGAACCAGAGGGGTGCCTGTGTGGCTCAGTCGGTTGAGCGTCCGACTTCGGCTCAGGTCATGGTCTCATGGTTTGTTTAAGCCCCGCGTTGGGCTCTGTGCTGACAGCTTGGAGCTTGGAGCCTCCTTCGGATTCTGTGGCTCTCTGCCCCTCCCTTTGTACTCTCTCCCCGTCTCTCAAAAATAAAAAAATGTAAAGAAAAATCTTTAAAAAAGAAAAAAATAAAGAAAGAAGTCAGAACCAGAGGTAATGTTCCAGTGGACTTGAGTGGGAGTTCAAGACAACTTATGTAGATTTTAAGGTGTTGGGGAACACTCAAGTAACAAATTGGGTATACTCGTATTAAATAGAATTTTTAAAGTCACTTACCTCGAGTGAGTTTGAATTCAATCGAATACAAGGCATTTTAGTTGATAACAGTTTACAGGAATATGCTACAAAGTGACAAAGAAAGAGGTCACAGATTGCCTTCCACAAGTTCCTGTTTTTAATGAAAAATCTACTTATGTTCTCTATTCACCATACTGTCTTACGACTAGTTCAAAGTCTAGAGGCTTATCACAAACACTGAGCAAGGGATTGTGGAGGGAAAAAATTGAAACATCGCTTCATTTTTATCTTAATCAGCAATTTAAGTAGAAATGGCTGGGAAACAGCATATAACTAATGGCTAAATCTGTACCTTTAAATGCCTGTGGATTTTTATTATCTCTCTGTGACATGAGATTCAGTTCATACTGGGTATCAATTCCACGTCCTGAGGAATCCAAGTTCTGTTGTATCAAGCCACTATGTCAACATATTGTTCCTACTGTACTAATAAAATCCTAGGTGTGGTTAAAAGAAATAAACCCACCCAATGCTCAAAGCATTCAACGTGATGATCAAAGTATACACCTCAGGGGGCACCTGGGTGTCTCAGTTGGTTAAACATCCGAATTCCGCCCAGGTCATGATCTCACAGTTCTCGTGGTTCGAGCCCTGCATCGGGCTGTGTGCTGGCAGCTTAAAGCCTGGAGTCTACTTTGGACTCTGTGTCTCCCTTCTCTCTGCCCCTCCACTGCTCCATGTTTTCTCTCTCTCTCTGTCTCTGTCTCAAAAATAAACATTGAAAACGTTTAAAGATAAATTTATACAATACCACTTTAAAAAAATTTTTTAAGTTTATTTTTGAGAGAAAGAGAGCATAAGTGGGGGAGGGGCAGAGAGAGAGAGAGAATCCCAAGCAGGTTCCATGCTGCCAGTGCAGGGCCTGACGTGGGGCTCGGGCCCGTGAACCGTGAGATCATGACCTGAGTCAAAATCAAGAATCAGATGCCTAACTGACTGAACCACCCAGGCCCCCCAGGAGATAATCATTCTTAAATGATCTTCCTCATCAGTTATTGGTTCATCTGATGCTTCCTGTGTAAATCGTGTTTTTTTTTTCCCTAAAGAATGCAATGATCTTTAATTTCTATTTTGAAGCCTGTGGATATTTGCTTTGCATTGCTACAGCAGTTTTCAAAACCAGAGTTTCTAAACTTTTCTAAGAATTCTAAAGATTCCTGATACATTTTTTAAATGTTCACTTATATTTCAGAGAAAAATAGGGGGAGCAGGAAAGGGGCAGAGAGAGAGGACCGATGATCCGAAGCAGGCTCTGCACTGACAGCAGAGAGCCCAATGTGGGGCTTGATCCCAGGAACCATGAGATCATGACCTGAGCTGAAGTCAGACACTTAAATGACTGATTTCAGGCGCCCCAAGATTTCCTGATAAATTTTATTGCAATGTTCATGTTTCCACTTTTACTTTGTAATAAGTTACTGACAAAGTTAACTGCCTAATGCTGTCAGTTTCTGTACCAGCATGCGGGTTGGAGAATTAATATTTGTGCCAGACACAGACAAGCCAGCCTCCACCTGTGGGTTCCAGTGCTGCCCCCAAGAAGAAACTTCGTCTGTCCTGAAGCTGTTGCTGCTGCCGGCTCTATATGAACAAAGGCTAAAAAGTCTCCATATAGAGAGGTTCCTCAAAAAGTTAAAAATAGAACTACCCTACAACCCAACAATGACACTACTAGATATTTACACAAAGGATACAAAAATACCAATTCAAAGAGACACGTGCACCCCAATGTTTACAGCAGCATTATCAACAATAGCCAAATGGAAAAAGCCCAAAAGTCCATCAAATGGATGGATGAACAAACAAGAGGTGAGATACACACACACACACACACACACACACATACATGTATGTATACACACACACATAATGAAATATTACTCAGCCATCAAAAAGAGTGAAATCTTGCCATTTACAATGACATGGATGGAGCTAGAGTGTATTATGCTAAACAAAACAAGTCAGAGACAACTACCATATGATCTCACTCATAGTGGAATTTAAGAAACAAAACATGAAGTAGGGGAAGGAGGGAAAAAGAGAGAGGGAGGCAAACCATAAGAGGCTCTTAATGAGAGAGAACAAACTGAGGGTTGCCAGAGGGGAGGTGGGAGGGGGTGGGCTTACCGGGTGATGGGTATTAAGGAGGACACTTGGAATGAGCACTGGGTGTTATATATTAAGTGATGAGCCACTAAATTCTACTCCCGAAACCAATACAACACTATATTTTAACTAACTAGAATTTAAATAAAAACTTGAAGCAAAAAGTGTCTGAAATAAAAAAATAAATAAAATTAAAAGTCTCCATATATCATGAAAATTTAAATCAGTACGCAGGCACTGATGGCTTACTCGTACCCAGCATCATATTGGGTGCAAAGGAAGATTTACAACAGGTATGTATTATAAGCCTCTTAAAACCTAAGGAATCAAAGTTAACACAAAAGAGGAAGAAAAACAACATACTGGTAAGCCAAATAGTATAAATGCTGCTGAGGTTGAGAAGTAGCAGATTGTGTTGAACTGTGTTATCAGAAAGCTTTCAGGGGCGCCTGGGTGGCTCAGTCGGTTAAGCATCCGACTTCGCCTCAGGTCACGATCTCACAGTTCATGGGTTTGAGCCCCATGTCGGGCTCTGTGCTGACAGCTCAGAACCTGGAGCCTGCTTTGGATTCTGTGTCTGCCTGTCTCCCCGCCCCTTCCCCGCTCACACTCTGTCTCTGTCTCTCTCTCAAAAATAAATAAACATTAAAGAAAGAGAAAGAGAAAGAAAGAAAGAAAGAAAGAAAGAAAGAAAGAAAGAAAGAAAGAAAAAGGAAGGAAGGAAGGAAGGAAGGAAGGAAGGAAGGAAGGAAGCAAGCTTTCAGAAGTTAATAGAACTAGTAGTCTTAGAAAACAGACAACAAACGTGACAGGAGTCCTCAAACCTGATCCTGACATACTGATTCCTGAACGTATGTCAGTAAGTAAACCTCCTGCCAAGTCCTTGATCCAATTTTGTTTGTAACCAGTAACAAGACTGTTTAGTCTTTTAAGTGCACAGCATTAGCCAACTTGAGCTCTGTGAGAGATGGCAGTGATTAGAACTGCCACAACATTCACAAAGGCAGCGGCCAACATTTTTAAAGCCCTCACTGTACCCAGTATTTCAGAAAGAACCGTACATGTGCATCTCATCACCAGAGGTATCATGGTTATCTCCATTTTGTTAATGAGGAAATTGAGGATTAGAAAAGCCCACAAAAGCACAAGCTTGTAAATGCAAAGGCAGAAGATTCAGGCTCAAAACGTGGTCCGTAACTCCGAAGTCTGTGATTTTAAACCACTATGCTCTAGATTATCTTTGAAAGATACAAAGATGCCAGCTCTCAGACACAGCTCAGTCTTCTTTTTGAATCTAATCCCCAGCCATTCAAACTCATGAAAGTAAGGTGAGAGCTCTCTAACCAAAGGCTATTGCATTTCTTGGAAAAGAAAATGGCCCGGAAAGCCTCTAAGAAAACAAATTATATCAGCATGCTCTTCGGTTTATATCAAAGCTCATTGACTCCATTTTTAGCTGGTCTCTGCAGGCGTAGCCTCTAAGGGAGGACAATAAAATTCACTCTGGGACCCAGTACTCAAAAGGTGTCAGGGGACTGTAGGCTGCATTCAGGCAACAGACATGTTTTGCTTTGCCCTTACAGAATTTTATACATTTGAGCCCACATCTACGTATCAAGATATTCCGCATCAAAATACAGAATTCTGAATCATCTTTTAAAAACAAAAAACCTGTGCCAACAGCAGACTCTCATTTCCAAAAGGCAAGACTACACTGTCCCTGGGGGGCCAGTGTTCCCCCTGTGGACTTCCTCCTCCGACACGTGTGTACTGCCCCTCACTCTTGTCCTGCCTGACTCTTCCAGATGTTTGCAAGCCCTGCTTTAAGAAATTAGAGAGTTTGTTTCCTTTCTTCCTTCAAGTCCACCAGAGTTACTGTACATTTTTTTTTGAATGGATGCAATTTAATATGGCGGTTTTCTAAGAATCCATTATTCTGAGCAAAGAATCCTTCAAGTGAATTACAGACTTCTAACAAAAATAAGTTTCATTCAGTAAGGATAAAAATTCCGCTACTAATAACAATGGCTGTGTCTCATCTAGGTAGGGTTTCAGTCCTGAGCTGAGGAGGCAGTTGAAGGCTTAGGAGAAACAAACAGTCCTCAGGTTGCGGGTTTGTAAAGAAGGATAGGGTGCACTTTAGGAAGATAGGAAGAGAGCAGTCATTCTCCTTTGTGGTGCTGGGTCAGCTGAGCCCCTTCACAGGATATACACTGAGTTACTGTGGTCACTGAGGTCATGGTTATCAAGAAACATAGCAAGTCACACTAAAGCCAAAATACGGGAGAGCTGGCCAAAGGAGAGCATATGCATAGTGTGTCCTCAGATATTTGCCAGGTGGATAAATGAGTGACTACATCGTCCTCTGAGTCATTAATAATTACATGAATATCTAGCATTCGTGAAGGACTTGTGAATGCTGCACCTCAAGCTAAGGTCTTCACAGAGACGACCTCAAGGCATCCTCACAAGAGCCCGATGAGGTTAAAAATATTATCATTATCCCCATTTTACAGACAAGAAGAAGTTGATGTTTAGAGATGTTAAAATCGATCCTTCAAAAATATCCAACCCTTCATTGACTCTGCGTTCTCTTCCAGCTACACCCTATTTCTCTGCTCCCCTTCACAGCAAAACTCTTTGAAAGACTCCTCTGTGCCCACTGCACCCTCATCAGTGAGGGCTGACAGATCAGCCTACCAGATGAACCCCGAATTTGGTCCCTCCTCCCCTTCCCATCACACCCTAGTGCAAGTCGCCACCGTCTCTTGTCTAGACGTCCGCAAAGGCTCACTACCTGATCTCCTGACTTGATTCGGCCCAGCCTCCACACGGCAGCCAACAGATATTGTTGAAATGCAAATGAGACCATATTACTCTCCTGCTTGAAAGGGTACACATTTCTTACAGCAGATTCTCATGTCCTGTCTTCTCTGCTTTGCTCCCTGTCCTCCAACCACACCAGCCTCTCGACTGTTCCTCGAGCACACACACGCCCGTACCAGGGCCACGGCGCTCACCATACTCCTGGCCTGGAACACTCATCCCAGGGACCTTCCCGAAGCTTGCTCCTTCTTTCCATCTGGGTCTCTGCTTCGAAAGTCACCTCCTTAACAGGCGTTCTATTTAATTACCTTCTCTACCTCTTGCTATGCCTTTCTTTGTTTTTATTCTTAGCACTGATTGTAATATAATACGCAGTGATTTACTTATTAATTTTATCTTCTCTACTTGTATATAAGTTTCATGAAGAAAGAGAGTATTACTCAAGTTTTCATTCCCAGCTCCTAGAGTGTCCTCATATCTAGCAAGTGTCCAATATTCATTAAATGAACGAATGCAGAGTAAACAAATGAGTGGAGACAACAAGTGAAGGGTGTCTGGTGCACACAGACTCATTTTATCATATATGTTCATCTAAACAGAGCTGGATGCCATGATGATTATGAAAAAAAACATAATAATTTCAATTCCTTGTCACCACTGAAATTTGAATATGCACAGCTAACAGTTAATTTTTCAACTCCTATTCTGCACACCTCAACCCTAAGACACAATCATACAGTAAAAAGGGGGAAAAGGGCCAAAAAAAGTGACATTGGAGCTTGGGGAAAAAACAGCTGAATATTCTAATAATCAAAATATTTATGAATAAACATATATAATACAAAGATAGGTATACACATTATAGAGAAAATATGCCATAACTTCAGGTTTCCAAGGAAAGGAACAAGAAACTACATACTACTCATGTCAGCATTCTGCAGTCTCTATTTCAACAATGTGAAGGAGACACAACAGTTGGCTTTGCTTGGTTTGTTTAAATTTTTTGCCATGCGACGGCAAGGTTCCACTGCACTCCATTTTCCCCAAAGACATATAAAACAATTACTTGAAGGCAGCTCATTCATTCTTGATACTAGGATATATTTAGAATACCTGTTCAACCAGATTTTTAAAACCTTTGTATCTATTACCTATGTTAATTGCAGTTTCTTGTTTATCTCCTGTCAGGACCCATATTTTTATGTTTGCGTTCAGTAAAGTTGTTATCGTTTCTGGAACACGTGCTTGAAGGTGATCTTCAATGGCTGTGGCACCAAGCAGCAGAAATTCCTAGACGTTTTTTTCAAAGAGATATTTTTTATTATTAGTTAAGATAAAAAAAATTTTAAGACGGGATAAATTGGGCAAATTTTGACAAAAGATACGCATTCTACTTATTATGTCCCATACCTGTACACACACACATACTTTTTTCTTGTCTCTTCCATTGGTCTGTTTGTCCCTAGTTTGTTACAGTATGAGGCAGTGTAGCATGATAGTTAAAAGCATAGACTCATGGATCCATGTCTTAACTCTACAAATTACTACAAGTTACGATCTACAAACGATCAGAAGCACATTACTTAAATTTCCATGCCTTCATTTCTTCATCTATAACTGGCAAAGTAGGGGGAAAATGACTCAGAGAATTATTGTGAGAGTTAACATTTAGAAAGTGAGAATAGTATCTAACGTATTATAATTAGGAAATTAGGATTTGAATAGACATTTCTCCAGAGAAGATACACAAATAATCAAAAAACACATGAAAAGATGTTCAACATCATTAAAGAAGTGTAAACTAAAATCACAGTGAGATAACCACTTCGTACCCAGTAGGGTGGCCATACCAAGTTATAGATAGTAACAAGTGTTGGCAAGGATGTGAAAAAATTGGAACCCTCATACACGGTGGTAGGAATGGAGAATGGTGCAGCCACTTTGGAAAACTAGTCTGGCAGCTTCTCAAATCGTTACATGGAGTTGCCATATGACCCAGCAATTTCATTCTCAGGTATATTCAGGAAATAAAGAATGCCCACATGAAAACTTCCATGAGTGCATACAGAAGCATTATTCACAACAGCCAAGTGGAAACAATCCAGATGTCCTTGGACAGAAGAATGGATAAACAATTGTATACCTACACAATGGAATACTATTTGGCACTGAAAATGAATGAGATACTGGTACGTGCTACAATATGGATAAATCCTAAAAACATTAAGCTAAATGAGAGAAGCAAGTCACTAATATTTATGATTCCATTTATATGAAATATCCATAGGAGGTGAATCTATACAGACTAAAGGAAATTAATGCCTGCATGGGGCTGGGCAAGAGAGTAGGAGGGTACCAGAGAGTGAATACTAACAGATATGGGGATTGAGAAGGATGTGTAAAATATTGTGTTCATTATGGTGATGGTTGCACAATTCTATTGAATGTAGATATTATGCAGCTGAATATACTAAAAACTGTAGATTGTATCCTTTAAATGGAGGAATTGTATGGTATGTGAATTATATCTCAATAAAGATGTTGTATTAAAAAAAAGGAATTATTCAAAGGAATTTGAGGCCAGAGAACCTCAGAATCAAGTCTAATTCAATCAGCCAATATGTCAGATTCATATTTTACCAATTGAGTGATACTGGCAACACGAAAATTAATTAGCAGTTACTAAGTTATGATGTACTTACTGACTATTGATACAAATGTGGAGATTGTCTCTCTTACTCTTACCCAACAGGAAACAAATTTAAATTTTATGAATGTCCTAAGGAAAAATATTCAAGAAGAAAAGAAGTGCTACTGGCCACAAGAGCTAGGAATATCAGAAAATCCCTCCCTATAACTGAAAACAAGTAGAGTCATAGCAATGTGCATGGAATTATCTATAAGAACCAATTTCACAGAACTAGTTGACCCTGACACATCTTTGGTGTTATGTTCCAGTAGTTACCAAAAAGTCCATAGAGAGTAGCCATATAACTAATTAACATAACATCAGCTGGAACTGTGGAAATTAACACAAGTCACCAGGCAGAATATTAGACACTCTTGTAGCTAAAAAAAAAAAAAAAAAAAAAAAAAAAGATGTAAAAGATCTGTATGCTGAAAACTATAGAAAACTTATGAAGGAAACTGAAGAAGACACAAAGGAATGGAAAAACTCTCCATGCTCATGGATTGAAAGAATAAATATTGTTAAAATGTCAAAGCAATCTCACATTCAATGCAATCCCAATTAAAACTGCACCGGCACTCTTCTCAAAGCTAGAACAATCCTAAAACTTTAATGGAACTACAAAAGACCCTGAATAGCCAAAGTAGTATCGAAGAAGAAAACCAAAGTGGGAGGCATCATAATCCCAGACTTTAGCCTCTACTACAAAGCTGTAATCCTCAAGACAGTATGGTAGTGGCACAGAAACAGACACATAGACCAATGGAATAGAGAACCCAGAATTGGACCCACAAATGTATGGCCAACTAATCTTTGACAAAGCAGGAAAGAGTATCCAATGGAAAAAAGACAATCTCTTTAGCAAATGGTGCTGGGAGAACTGGAGAGCAACATGCAGAAAAATGAAACTAGACCACTTTCTTACACCATACACAAAAATAAACTCAAAATGGATGAAGGACCTGAATGTCAGACAGGAAACCATCAATACCCTAGGGGAGAAAGCAGGATAAAACCTCTTTGACCTCAGCTGCAGCAATTTCTTACTCGACACATCTCCAAAGGCAAGGGAAATAAAAGCAAAAATGAACTACTGGGACCTCATCAATATAAAAAAGCTTCTGCACTGCAAAGGGAACAATCAACAAAACTAAAAGGCGACCGATGGAATGGGAAAAGATATTTGCAAATGACATATCGGACAAAGGGCTAGTATCCAAAATCTGTAAAGAACTCACCAAACTCCACACCCAAAAAACAAATAATCCAATGAAGAAATGGGCAGAAAACATGAATAGACACTTTTCCAAAGAAGACATCCAGATGGCACATGAAAAGATGCTCAACGTCATTCCTCATCAGGGAAATACAAATCAAAACCACACTGAGATACCACCTCACGCCAGAGTGGCTAAAATGAACAAATCAAGAGATTATAGATGCTGGAGAGGATGTGGAGAAACAGGAACCCTCTTGCACTGTTGGTGGGAATGCAAACTGGTGCAGCCACTCTGGAAGACAGTGTGGAGGTTCCTCAAAAAATTAAAAACAGAACTACCCTAAGCCCCATAAATAGCACTGCTAGGAATTTACCCAAGGGATACAGGAGTACTGATGCATAGGGGCACGTGTACCCCAATGTTTATAGCAGCACTTTCAACAATAGCCACATTATGGAAAGAGCCTAAATGTCTATCAACTGACAAATGGATAAAGAAGATGTGGTTTATGTACACAATGGAATACTAATTGGCAATGAGAAAGAATGAAATATGGCCTTTTGTAGCAATGTGGATGGACTGGAGAGTGTGATGCTAAGTGAAATGAGTCAGGCAGAGAAAGACAGATACCATATGTTTCACTCATATGTGGATCTTGAGAAACTTAACAGAAGACCATGGGGGAGGAGAAGGGGGGAAAAAGAGAGAAAGAGGCAAACCATAAGAGACTCTTATATACTGAGAACAAACTGAGGGTTGATGGGGGTTGGGGGGGAGAGGAAAGTGGGTGATGGGCATTGAGGAGGGTACCTGTTGGGATGTGCACTGGGTGTTGTATGGAAACCAATTTGACAAGAAGTTATATTAAAAATAATCAAAATGGGGGCGCCCTGGTGGCTCAGTTGGTTGAGTGACCAACTTCGGCTCAGGTCATGATCTCACAGTCTGTGAATTAAAGCCCCGCGTCGGGCTCTGTGCTGACAGCTTGGAGTCTGGAGTCTGCCTCGGATTCTATGTCTCCCCCTCTCTCTACCCCTCCCCTGCTCACGCTCTGTGTCTCTCGGTCTCTCAATAATAAATAGACATTAAAAAATTTTTAAATAAAAAAATAAAAATAATCAAAATAAATAAATAAAATTAAAAAATAAACACTGTCTGTTTGCCAGGCACTGTGTACATGCTGGAGACCAGCATTCAGCTGATGATTCACCTAATAACATTAAGAAACCGGTCAGCTTGAGGCCACCGCACTCCCTGACCTTGCCACCCATCTCACATAACCTGGGAAAGGCAAACTTACCTGTTCTTTTTCTTATCCTATGAATTCCTTACTCTTTTCCCACTTATGACTTCCAGACTAAAACTAAAACTAAAATATAAAATACATCGGTTTCATTGAAAAATAATTGCATAGTAATTAATACTTGTACAGTCTCTCAAGTGCCAGAGGCCAATTGCAACTGCCCAGATTTCTTCCCGGTGTGTGGGAGCAACAGACGACTTGCTGGGAACATAAGGAAGAGGAGGGTTACATAAATCAGTCTCCTTGCTGTGCTGCGTCAACAGATGCAGAGTAATCACCCGTGAGGGTTACTGCAGCACATTCACGTAGTTGGTGTGAAGCTAGGTTAGGTTCCTAATCTTTCAAGACACAACTTAAAAACAAAAACAAAAACATAGACCCAATGATGTCAAGAAAACCCCCGAGTCTAAATCTGCTTTGGCTGTGCTCCTGCAGGAATAAAATGCAGAGTTCATGGAACCAAATGACAAAAGAACCCAAGTCAAGAAACTAAGATAAGAATGGACCCAGGAGCCACAAGATCCCTGAGGCCACAACAAGCAAATTCACAATGACCCTCGAGTGACACTCAACAGTCGAGGGTGCAAGAGATCCCCTGGAACAGTAACCACCAGAGAAGAGCACAATAAAATTATACTCATCCATGTAATGAAATACCATGGACTGATCTAAGAAAATAACAGAAGAATATTCAGTAATATGGAAAAAATATCCCCAATTTATTGCAAAGTGAAAATTTTCATGATTCAAGCAGTATTTTCATGGGGAAAATTCAATGGAGATTTTTTTTTGGTGGCAGGGCGGGGGAGGGTAGATTTTTACTTTTAATTTTTATAGGAAAAAATTTGTATATGTGTATTAAATACCTACAATGGAACACCATGCATATATGAAGAAAGAGACTGGAAGATTATACACTAGAACTTAGTCATTAGCCCAACATTACAGATGATGGTTATTTACTATTCCAGCTTATTTTTCTGTGAAAAACATGTATTTCTTTTGGAATGGGAAAGGTTATTCAAAAAAAAAAAAGGGATAACAAGATTGGAGTAATTAGGATATGATTTGGAAAAGAAATATTTTTAATATTTTACAAGATATATCTTATGAATTTGCAGTACAAAATGTATACTTCTGAAGAAACAAACACACAATTTAACTGAGTTTTTAAAATTACATCAAGACATGAAAACATCGATGAGTGCATGTTTTCAAAACTTTAACTTGGCCTGTAGCATACACATGGGGTATGTTACCTTTTCGATATGATCGTAACATTCTTCCAAACTCTGCCTTCTGTCCTGTATAACTGTACTTGCTTTTTTATACTCCATCAACCACTGTTGATATTGTTTCTCCGTTAAATCTGTATAGGCAATACAGAGAGTTCTCAGTCCTGCAAGAAAGAATGGAATACAACCTGATCAAGCCGTCAGTCAGTGATCAGGGAGAAGTAGAGAATTTGAAAACAAATCCAAAAGTGTTAGAGGTCACGGGAATGTGAAGTCCTTCACATGGCCCTCCCTGATCTGTCCCTGGCTACCTTACTGATTGATCTTATCTCCTCCCCTCTTCATTGCTTTCTTACTGGTCCTCTTCCTGCTGGTCCTCTTACCTCCCAAAACTTGCACTTCCTCTGCCCTCGTCCTGGAATCTTTTCCCCTGGAAAGCCACATGGTTCTCCTTCCCTTTCTTCAGTTTCTGCCTAACTCAGCCTGCAGAGAGAGCAACCATCACGCTCTGTTCCCCTATCCTGCTTAAATTTTGTCCATGGCACTTATCACCCCCCTGACATTATCTATTATTGGCCAATTCCCTCAGGGCATGAGCTGTCTATGTTTTGTTCACTTCTGTCCTGGGAGCTCACAACAGCACACGACACTTAATAAATACTCAGTATCTGTTTATTGAAGGAAGGAAAAAATGAACGAGGCTTTAGTTTTTCAATTTCCAAGTAAGTCAAACAATTGTTAAAATAACAGAACATGAATTTAAATCCCATTTTGTAAAGACTTACTGGGAGAAAAATTAGAAATCATATTTTACTCTAATATTTTAGGCTAACCCCTGAAAAGCATTCAAATAGTTGGGGATCCCCTAGAAATGAACTCATTACAGATAAGCTAAAGAAGTTGTTATATTGTTTTGAGCTCCATTACAATACAGTTCCTATTTGCTTCTACCTGTTGTAACCTGCCTACAGCTCACATCTATTTTAAGATGGCAGTAAAAGGCCCAAAGTGCAACCTTGCAAAATACCAACACTTCTAGGCAAAACACATGGCTGTGGGAAGCAGAAGCTTATAACCTAAAAGGATAAAGGGGGATACAGCTTCCAGGTATTATTAGCTTTACTCTTACATGATACGATACCTTGCTTTTTCAAAACTTCTATAAACTTTTTAGTTAGTGTTGTTCTTATTCAAAACTCACTCATGAAATTTTCTTTTTAATTAAAAAAAGTTTTAAGTGTTTGTTTATTTTTGAGAGAGCGAGAAAGAGACAAAGCGTGAGCAGCAGGGAGGGGCAGAGAGAGAGGGAGCCACAGAACTCGAAGCAGGCTCTGGGCTGGAAGCTGTCAGCACAGAGCCTGAGGAGCTCGAACTCACAAGCTGTGAGAGCGCGACCTGAACCAAAGTCAGATACTCAGCCAACTGAGCCACCCAGGCGCCCCCTGAAATTTTATTTCTTAAGAGATGGGTGATAAGTCAAAATCAGAAGGATAATAAGAGAATGGCAGGAAAACATTGACTGTGTCTGCTTTCTGAGTTATATGTACAAAATAGGTAACTTTTTCTCTACTATGGGCCAAGTTCCTAGTACAACAAATAGAAACAGATAATAGATGTCTTTGTAGACACTGCTTTTGGAATAAAGGAAGAACTTCACAGTAGAAACATACTTTTTAGTGTTTGCTCATAAGCATAAAACACATGGAGAGAGGAAGAAGGAAAAATAATGTCTCAACAGGGTTTATTTGAAGAACCATTTACTTTTAAGCAAACAGAAGGCATTACAAAGTCACATATATGAATGAGCTCCCCTTGCCAGCCAAGCATCAATGACAAACATTCAGTTTATAATTTCAATATTTAAGAAGAGCATTTCAAAAGGAAACATCATTCTAAACAATTTTCACTTACCTTCTTTGGCAAAATATTCCAGATGGGTTAATGTCTCCTTCACAAAGAGAGAGTCATCTGAAAGTCTCTCATAAATCACTGTATCCTATTAAAAAAAAAAAAAAGTTCCTGTGACTAACATCTTATCTAAGCCTGACAGTCCAAATTCTAAATACTGCATTACAATTTTATTGTCATATACAATAGATGTGAGGAACTCAAGCAGTCCCAGGGAAGGCACAATTCCAAAGAGGATACATTACATACAGAGGAACAGAGGTAACAGACTTTTCACTGAGACAATGCAAGTGATAAGCCAGTAAAGCATGATCTTTAAAGAACTGAAAGAAAAAAATTGTCAACCTGGAATCCTATATTCCACAAAAATTTATTTCAAAATGAAGGTGAGAGAAAATAAAGATGAAATAAAAATATTTTCAGACATAAACAGGCTGAAAAAACTTATTGCCAACAGATGCATGCTATAAGATATGGTAAAGGAATCTGTCAGAGAGGAGATTATAGCAAATAGAAACATGAGTCTGAAGAGCACTGAAAATGATAATGACATGAGTGTGTGTCACACACAGTATTTTTCTTATTTATTTTAACAAGGATAATTGCTTGAGCAAAATTAATAACAACACACTGTGAAGTTTATAACATTTATAAAATTAAAATGTCTGACAAGAGCACAAAGATTGGGTGGAAACAGATGGAAGTACAGAATTGTAAGGTATATAATCACCCCAAGACAGAATGTAATAAATTAAAGATGCCCACTCTAAGACCTAAAACAACTAATCAAATTTTAAAAAGGAGAGATATAGGAATAAAAAAATACTGAAGTAATTCTTGTCATAAATGAAAAAAGAACTGGAACAAATAGAAAATAAATGGCAAAATGATGTGTTTAAACCTAGCTGTATCAGTAAGCACATGTAAATGGTTTAATATCCAGTTAAAAGGCAGAGAATTCCAGGATGGATTAAAGATAAAAAAAAAATAATAATAACCAACTACATGCTTCCTAGAAGAATCGTACTTTAAGTACGAAGACACAAATGGGCTAAAAAGAAAAAAATATACCATAGCAACACTAATCAAAAGAAGCCTGTGATGGCTATGTTATAACCAGACAATAGAGAATTCAGAGTGAAGAAAATTGCCAGGGATAAGGAAAATCATTTTGCACTGACAAAAGGGTCAATTTCATCAAGAGGAATTGGCAATCCTGAATGTTTATACACCTAATGACATAGCTTCAAAATGAAGCTTAAACTAATAGAAGCAAATGCAATGAAGGAAAAGCTAAAAGAACTTGAAGATGAAAAATCACCATTCAGACACAATGATATTTGGGGATTTTAATATCCCCCTTTCAATCACTGATAGAACAAGTAGACAGTCATCAAGGATATAAAAGATTTGGATGACAGTATCAACCAACTTAACTAATAGTTATAAACTACTTTATCCCACAACAACAGAATACTCAGACTTTTTATGTGCATACAAAACATTTAACATTTGATAGGTCATAATATGAACCATAAAACAAGTTCCAATAAAATAAAGGATTCAAGTTATATAGAGTATGTTCTCTACTAAAACGGAATTATGTTCTAAATCAATTAAAAGAATAGCTCTAGCAAATGCCCAAATATTTAAAAACACATACTTAAAAAGAACCCATGAGTCAAAGAAGACATCATAACAAAACTTAGAATATTTTGAATGAATGAAAATGAAAATGCAGCACATAAAAATTTGTGACATTCTGCTAAAGCAATAATTAGGAAATGTATAGGACTAAACATTTGTATTAAAAAAGAAAGAAATAAAGTTCTCAAATCAAGTTCTGCCTTAAGAAACTATAAAAAGACTGAGTTGTTTGGGTGGCTCAGTCAGTTGAGCATCCAGCTCTTGATGTTGGCTCAGGTCATGACCCCAGGGTGGTGGAATTGAGCCCCACATTGGGCTCTGCACTAAGCGTGGAGCCTGCTTAAGATTTTCTCTCTCTCTCTCTCTCTCTCTCTCTCTCTCTCTCTCTCTCTTTTCCTCTCTCTCTCTCTCTCTCTTTTCCTCTCTCTCTCTCTCTCTCCCTCTGCATCTTTCCCTTGCTCACACTCTCTCTCTGTCATTAAAATAAAAAATAAAGAAACTAGAAAAAGAGGAGCAAATGAAGCCACAAGTAGGCAAAATAATAGGAATAATAAAGAGAAGTTAATGAAATAGGAAACAGAGAAACATTGAAGAAAAATCAAATCTGGAAGCACTTTCTTCAGGAATATCAATAAAACCAATAACTAGCTAGCCTACCATATGATTTCACTCATATGTGGAATTTAAGAGATGAAACAGATGAACATATGGGAAGGAAGGGGAAAAGAGAAGAGCGGGAAACAAACCACAAGAGACTCTTAACAACAGAGAACAAAGTGAGGGTTGATGGAGGGAGGTGGGTGGGGGATGGGCTAAATGGGGGAGGGGCCTTAAGGAGGGCACCTGTTGGGATGAGCACTGGGTGTTGTATGTAAGTGATGAGTCACGAAATTCTACTCCTAAAACCAATACTACATTCTATGTTAACTAACTAGAATTTAAACAAAATCTTGGAAGAAAATAAGTAAGTAAAAATGGAATAATTATGAGTTAAAGAAGCTACACAATAAGTCATCCTATATGACTTACATATATCCTATATGACTTTATATAAAATTTAATAAATGCAAATGAATCTGTAGTTGACAGAAAGCAGACTGGTATCAAAACGTATCAAATTATACACTTTAAATAATAGGCAGTTTATTTTACCTCAATAAAGCTGTTTTTCTTTCTTTTTTTTTAATTTTTTAATGTTTTATTTATTTTTGAGACAGAGAGAGAGACAGAGCATGAGCAGGGGAGGGGCAGAGAGAGAGGGAGATACAGAATCGGAAGCAGCTCCAGGCTCCGAGCTGTCCGCACAGAGCCCGACGCAGGGCCCAAACTCACGGACCGTGAGATCATGACCTGAGCTGAAGTCAGACGCTCAACCAACTGAGCCACCCAGGCACCCTGTAAGCTGTTTTTCTTTTAAGTACATATGGCTGTGAACAAATATATACGTGCTTAAAAAAAAAAGGTTTACAGAGGCAAAGCCATTTCCTGAGATTCACCAAATCCAAGCACTTTGGGCTTGAAATGGGGATCAAAATTCCTGCTCTAAACTCTTAGCATCAACAATCTACTCATTAGTTCTCAACAGACCAATTGAGTGACAACAAATTTTTCACTGACATTAAAGCTTAATAAACATTCTGGTGTGGATCACCGTAAATTTCAATGACTTGAGTCTTGGGGAAGCTTTGGGGCTACCTAGAAAGGACTTTTCAGCCTTGGCTGATGCTGGCAATGACCAATGGTAACAGCAGATTCAAAGTAACATTGAAAAATAATTGCAAAGTTGTAAAAGGCTTCCTGCAAGTTGTTGAAACAGAGGGAAGGCGTTAATACGAATGATGAATCATGATACTTACAGCCCCTTTGCAGTACAGCCGGAGCTTTCCTGTAGGAGTTCGGACAATTACAGACATCCTTTTTCTATTACTAAGACAATATGAAATGCATTATTGGTTTCCATGTTCCTCAGTACATGGTGCTAACACACACACACACACACACACACACACACACACACACACACACACAAAATCCAAGTTAAAAGAATTCTCAGAGTCCTCCGCTGACCATTAGTGAAAAGGCCAACATGTTTCTTGCCAGCCTCCATTTCTTTTTTCTTTACCTGTTTCTTTAAACTGAGATTCTAATCTAAATCTCCACCTTCTACTACTACTGTTTCTCAATTACGATCCTTTTCTTCCATGGAAATTTATTAGCACAAATATACATACATATATGTATATATATATACATATATATATATATACATATATGTATATATATACATATTTACATGTTAATTACATAGTGTAATATGTATAACATATATTGTGTTTTATATTATTACTATTATGTATTGTGTAATACATATATAATGTAACATACACTTATCATGCATTACACATATAAGACATAAATTATATATACATATAGCATATATAATATAATCACTTACGAACTGATGAGGAAAGAGGAAAGCTTCCCTGGTTGTGTATTTTTCAGGCCTCACAACATCTCTGTCAAGTAGACCCTCCTGTCCCCACTTTGCTGCACAGAGATGTTCAACTGCTGGCTTGAGAGATGCCAGTTATTTTTCTGTATGGTTCTGTCTCAAAGTCCTCTGGATTTTTTTCCTTTGTGTGTTTTTATGATTATAGACAGAACTTAAACTCATTGCTTTCATTCCTGAGTTAGCAGCCCAAATAGGCTTGAAGATCTCCCCTCTCCTCCTTATCCCACACCCTGCCAAAGTAAACTGGCCAAAATCTTTTTTTTTTTTTCCTTTTTCCTCATCTTGTCATTCCCTAACCTTAACCTTGGATGGCTCTCTAAACAACAACTTTTCAAGAGACTCAAACAAACTACCTGCAAATCAGCACCTTCTCAGATATTCATCATATCCTACAATGCTATGTGTTGCACAGTCCAAGGCGGGGAGGGTCCCAGTGAGTAGCCCCACACCTGAACACTTGAGCTAGGAAGCATCTCAACAGGGACAGGGGCCAGCAATTGCTTTAACTGCCTAGCTGTCAGAATGCCACTAAAGGCAACTGAGTCATTCCAGTGTCACCCAGCTAGGAGCTTGTACTTTCAGGGCAGGAAACGAGTGCTCTAGTAGTAGTGACAGTCAGATATGAAGTAAAGGGAGAGCTAGAATCAACACTGAGATACATTTTCTTGTAATACGGTTTTTAGAAGCAGCTGTCCTCAAGAGACAAGTTGGTAACAACAACTCTTCTGAGGTTCAAAGCTTTTTTTAAAGCATGTCATTGGCCAATAAGTCTTACTCGTATGTGGATCTTGAGAAACTTAACAGAAGTCCATGGGGGAAAGGAAGGGGAAGAAATAGTTACAAACAGAGAGGGACGGAGGCAAACCACGAGAGACTCTTAAATGCAGAGAACAAACTGAGGGGGGATGGGGGGGAGGGGAAAGTGGGTGCTGGGCATTGAGGAGGGCACCTGTTGGAATGAGCACTGGGTGTTGTATGGAAGCCAATTTGACAATAAATTATATTTTTAAAAAGATTCTTAAAATCACCTGGCTTTGGGAAGAACGAATTATTCCTTTCCTAATTTTCTAGCATTTCTCTTTCTAATTTTTCAGATTCCACATTAGAAATGCTCAGATGGTCTAAGAGACTGAGACTCTGTGAATCTTTAAAACAGTGCAATGAAAATAAAATCATCACCAATGTCCTCACAATAGGCTATGGGGACCAGGCCACAGTGGCTGGACCAGAAGGCCCTCTGAAATCTAAGAGAAGAGAAGACAATGTGGATGCACATTGTCTCCTTTGGGGGTAAAAAAAAGGAGTTAGTTCACAGTCTATGTTTAAAGAAATCATTTTGGGTTTATTTGTAAAACTAATGTCCAATATTCATCTATTCATCAAGTATTTATTGAGCACTTACTGAATACATTCCACAGACGGTGACTCATACGTTCCTGGGATCCCGAGTCTAGTTGGCGACACAGTTAATAAGTAATAACCCGGATGTGAAATCTCAAGTCTGACTCTGACTAGAGCTGAGAAGGAGAGGTGTGGGAACCCCTCTCAGCTACAAAAGGGGATTTGGCCTAATGAGGCCTAAAGAAGTGAGCACCAGGCTCAGATTTAAGGCTCGATGGAAGCTGACCAGAATTTCATGATTCTGCATTAAAGCTTTGATTTACATTTCCAAATCCTAACTGAGGAGTCATGGAAAGAGCCCTGGAGAATACATGAACAAAATGAAAAGGTAGCTTACCTAGAAAACTCCAGGATGTTAAGAATTTCAAATGTGAAGTTTTCTCCCATCTATAGGAAGGTAAGACAACATATTCTTACCTGAGGAAAAAAGTACTCATCTTGCAAAACCGCTCACTCTCCCAGTCGGAAACAAGTTTTACCCGACAACTACACATCTTTTTCAAAACAGAAATTTCCTTACAAACTTGATGAAATGATGGCGCCCTCTTCTGGCAACAACATTGTTTGCAAACTGGGGAATAGTTAGAAAAAAAGAGTGCAGATTTAAGGCTGAAACACCTCTTTTCAGTATAAAGTCAGCACCACGAGAAACAGTTTATAAACACTCTCATGTTGCAAGGGGACGTGGAGACCATCAACAGACATAAATGGAAAAACAAGTAAGTCCTGTCATAAAGTCATGCAGTTCAAATGAAATCCTTAATCCTTAGATAATTTGAAGAGATAAGCATGGAAAGAGACGGCATGCTATAAAATTTTATATCAGTAAAATTTGAATTCTTTTCTAAATTTTTCCAGTTACAGCTTCTTGACTTCCTGTAGCCATGATCAGTTCACCAAGAAGGCAGTGCAGAATTTCAAATAATTAGAGAGTGGTCCATGTGGCATGTACTCTGGGTATAAGGATGAATCATTCAGTCCATTCTGCCAAGGGCTGAATGTCTAGTAAATATCCCTAACCACTGCATTATTACTAGAAAAAAAATTAGTGAGTTGTGCATCATGTTTGCATTGCATCAGTCCTTCCCCATGATATTAAAGGCTTGTGGTAAGTGGTCATCAAGACAAAATATATATATATCGTACATATATATATATATTATATATATATTTATAAAGAATATATATATTATATATATGAGTAAAATAAAATGAACAAATCAACATAATAACAACTCACAAAAAAATAGTTGGAAACATTTCAATTTTTCATAGAAAAAAAGTAGTGTATTTCTTGAAGATCTGATGATTCTGACTCTTTGGAATAGTTCACTTTCTCTGTGCTTTCTCACTAATTCCGGTTACTTTTCATACATTAACTCATTTAGTCCTCACAAGAACCCTGTGACACGCATGATAGGGAAACTGGGGTAGACACAGAAGGAACACACTTGAGACAAATGGCTGGGAAGGTGTGGGTCCAGGTGGGCATCCCAGGCAATGTGATCCCAGAGCTCCCAGACTCAACTACTCTACTGCGTCTCTCTGGAAGGGGCACGTGAATCATGAGAATGTAAGATGCTACTCACAGCATTTATGGTGACAGAGGATGGCGTTCTTGTAGTAAAAACAAAGCCAAGTTTCTTCATTCCTTTCACTAAAGCTGCTTCATCTACCAACAAAAAGTCTGTATTAATGGAGACTGAATGAAGATATTAACACTGAATTTAATTTGATACAGATTTCTATTCTCCAGCTCTAAAATACCATGACATTTTTTTAACTTGGCTTTTTTTTTTTTTTTTTTTTTGGCTCCAAATGCACTTATCTAACTACTAGATAGCGTTCATGAAAGAGGAAATCTGCTTAAATAGACCCCTTTCAGTGAGGCTGAGATCTATTTACCGGCCTAAATTCCTTTCTTAGTACTCATTACAGTTTTTGTTCGACAAGCCATTGATAGAATCGCCACAAAATGCCGCAGTGCCTTAACCTTACTCCTGCCTTGTTACTGGTTATGACTAAATGTTCCACCGAGCCCTAGCTCAAAGAGCCATCTACACCAACGTCCTTAGGGCAGTCTTTGGGGGTGTGGGGAGCAGGATCCCCAGTGCTGCAGCGTGGCTCAAAACCGCACAGTACCATCAATAGCCCTGATCCATAAGGACGCCTGAGAAGGAGCGACGCAGGGGCAGTCGGGATCAGTGACGGCACCACCTCTTCTCGGGGTTCATCACCTACCGGGTGCTCCAGGAGCATGCGACAGACACCTACCTGGGGAGGAAGCCTGGTAGGTTGTATTACCTCCGTCTCTCTCAGGAACAACAGTGTGACACACACATAACAGGGTGAGAAACTCCTTTATGTAATCTCTCGTGGGCTACAAAAAAGGCACAGAGCCAGTGAGTCTCTTCCAACACCGGTGGCACAAGAGTTAGATACAGTCTGCAAGTAGCAACAACTGCGGTTTTCACCTCAGGGACACAGAGAGCCAAGCGCTGACTGCAAACCGCATCAGGCACTCGGAATGTGTTTGCAGAGTGGCTACCAAGGCAGACAGTGCAGGGCCGGGGAGACCTCAGGGAACAAGATGACCCTACCCTCTAGGAGCTTCTCTCCTCCCCGGGGAAACAGGTTTTCTCAAAGCCGGAGGAAATAAGTAGGGGTCGTCACAGAGCAAGGAGGGGCGTATTTTAGGTAGGTGATCTGGGGGGGAGAAATTGGAGGACATAATATCTAAGACCTAAATGGAAAAGTTAGTTAGCTGTGTGACTGTGACATGTGACCGTGGCACAGGCTAGACAAAGGGGATGCACAGCACTTTCAGAGGCTCCGAGGCAGGAGACAGACTCATAGGTTTGCGAGCTTCAAGTTTGTGTGACTCCAGCGTCTTGAGCAAGGTGAATAATGACATAGAATCAGGTGGGAGAGAAAGCCACGGTGATGAGCTAGGATTTTATCTTAAGTGGCGTGCCAGTCCTCTGAAGGTTTTGAAGCAAAGGAAGAACACGTAAAGACTCATGTTTTAAAAGATCACTTTTAGTTTTGATGGGCGGGGCGCCTGGGTGGCTCAGTCAGTCAAGCGTCCAACTCTTGATTTCCGCTCAGGTCATGATCTCACGATTTGTGAGTTCAAGCCCCACATGGGGCTCCATGCTGACAGTGCAGAGCCTGCTTGTGATTCTCTCTTTCCCTCTCTCTCTGACTCTGCTTGTGCTCTCTGTCTCTCCCTCTTTCAAAAATAAATACACTTAAAAATAAAAATAAATAAAAATAAAAGACCACTTTTATTTTTGAGAAGACCAAGATTTCAAATCAAGTAGATCAGTATTTTGAAATCAGTAAGTGAAGTTATTGGTAAAATACAATAGAACCAAAGCGCTTAAAAGCATTCAGAGATTTTCTTACACAGATTGCTACACAGTAAAATGTTCTTGAGTGATGTTTGGGTTCATTCACACTAGTTAGTTTGGCACTCCCCTCATCACATCAGTATGGAATCCGCTGTTCACTATATTAATATCAAAAAAATTTCAAGACCCCCTCTCTCTCCTGGCTCAGAAAATTATACCTTTTAATAAGCCATATATATGTTTTAAAGTTATGTAGCATTACCGTGTTGACATGGAAGTGAAAACAGCAGACTTACGTGGCCATTCTCAAAGTTCTGCAACAATGTTGGGTCATTAAATCCACCGGATTCTGTGATGGCAGACGGTGATACACTGAGGAAGAACAGAGAAGATTTACTGTAATTAAAAGTTCCTGACAGAGCCAGTCAGGGATCAAATGGACCTAAAGTGAACACGCAGCCCCATCTTCTGATTTCAGGAAGTTACACTATGAAGTCTACAGAATTACAGGGGACGCTTGAACAACATGGACTGTGCAGGTCCACTGACACACAGATTTTTCTTGTACAATATGGTAAATGTATTTTGTCTTCCTTGTAATTTTCTTTTTTTAAAAAAAAATTTTTTTTCAACGTTTATTTATTTTTGGGACAGAGAGAGACAGAGCATGAACGGGGGAGGGGCAGTGAGAGAGGGAGACACAGAATCGGAAACAGGCTCCCGGCTCTGAGCCATCAGCCCAGAGCCTGACGCGGGGCTCGAACTCACGGACCGTGAGATCGTGACCTGGCTGAAGTCGGACGCTTAACCGACTGCGCCACCCAGGTGCCCCTGTCTTCCTTGTAATTTTCTTAGTAACACTTCCTTTTCTCTAGCTTTACTTTAAGAGTACAATCTATAATACATGTACAAAATATGTGGTAATCGATTGTTTACATTATCGGTAAGGCTTCTGGTCCAACAATAGTCTCTGAGTAGTTAATTGGGGAGTTAAAAGCTATACACGGATTTTCAACTGCCTGGAGAGGGTCAGCACCCCTAACCCCTGTGTTGTTCAAGGGTGGCTGTATAGTAAATATTTAAGGTTCTGTCAAATTATACATCCTCTCAGCCCTCAAGTTGCAAAATGGCATTAGAAAATGCCTAAATCTGTGTTGAAAACCATGTAATTATACAGAGTTTAAGACAGAGTAACCATAAAATCAATAAATCAAAGTCTGGATTCTGGGTTCTTTGAATATCACATGGGAAAGATCCATCCAGGGGAGATTTCTGGGAACTGCCTTTGGAGATCTGGACAAGGGATAGCTGTGTTACCATATATCAGAACTCCAGTACTGAGAAAAACCCCATTACAGGGGAAAAGGAACATGGGCAAAGTAGAAAAGAATGTTGTCTAGTTACCTTAGGTTGTCCAAAATGGTATCACTTCTGTTTGACAGATTTCTGAGGGAAAACGAGGGAGGTTATAAGGCTATAAATATAAAAAACTTCAGGAATTCTAAAAAAAACATAAAAAAAGCAGATATAAACCATATTTTTTAACAACTGCCAGTTTTCATTTAAGTTTCAGTCTCATTCAGATATAGCTATGTTATTAGAAATTCATTTAAGTTTTGAAGTAAATAAAGACTTATTAATTTGTTTAAAAAATGAGAATTTTCAACAGAGTATGGCAAAAAAAAAGCCACTTACCCATAAATTATACCTGCAATGGTACACTTCTTCAATGTCATAATATTGCAAGTGAGTGTTCCTGTTTTATCAGAAAATAAATATTTTACCTAAAGAAAGAAAAAGCAAACATGATAAACAACATAAATATAAAAGTTAAGAGCAAAGACAAATTTAAGTTCTTTTCTTTAAATCCTCAAAATACTTGAACTTTTAGTAAAAAGAAGTTCAGCCTACAAAAATTCTGCCTTTAATATTTATACTTCTTTCAGAGGTTCTCTTTGTTTTATACTGCAGGTGAAATTTTATGTTAATATGCAAAGTAAATTTCAGGCCATCCAACCTAAGAAAATCAAAACTCCAAGTTCTTTTTCTTGCCACAAGAAATCTCATCAAAGGTCTCTAGAAAACATTAAGTGTATATATAGATAGAAAGATATAGACACACACACACACACACACACACACACACACCCCAAAACCAGATAAAGACATTATAGAAAAAATTTACAGGCCAATATCCCTGATGAACATAGATGCAAAAATACTCAACGAAATATTAGCAAATCAAATTCAACAGTACATTGAAAAGATTACACAACATCATCAAGTGGAATTTATTCCAGTGATACAAGAATAGTTAAAAAAATCAATCAATGTGATATACCACATCAATAAAATAAAGGATAAAAGTAATACAACCATCTCAGGAGATGCAGAAAAAGCATTTGACAAAATTCAACATCCATTTATGATAAAAACTCTCAATGAGGTAGGGGTTAAAGGGAACAAACTTCAACATAATAAAGGTCAATATGACAAGCCTGAAGTTAACACCAATGGTCAAGGGTAAGAAGCTGGAAGCTTTTCCTCTGAGATCAGAAACAAGAAAGGGTGCCCACTCTCACCACTTTATTCGACATAGCATTGGAAATCCTGGCCAGAACAATTAGGCAAGTAAAATAAAAGGCACCTAAATTAAAAAGGAAAAAGTAAAACTGTCACTATTTGCAGAAGACCACACCAAAAACTCCTTAGAATGAATGGATTCAGTAAAGCTGCAGGTTACAAATTCAACATACAGAAACCTGTTGAATTTCTATACATTAATAATGACTGTTAGAAACATTAACAATTCCATTTACAATTGCATCAAAAAGAATAAAATACCTAGGAATAAATCTAATCAAGGAGGCAAAAAACCCCTGATCAAAGAAACTGAAGAAAACACAAATAGAAAGATATTCCACAAATTAACCTTGTTAAAATGTCCGTACTACCCAAACCAACTACAGATTCAATGTAATCCCTATCAAGATGCCAGTGGCATTTTTCACAGATTTAGAACAATAATCCTAAAATGTGTATGCAACCACAACCCCAAATAACCAAGGCAATCTTGAGAAAGAAAAAAGGAGGTATCATGCTTCCTGATTTCAAACTATATTACAAAGTTATAGAAATCCAAACAGTATGGGATTTGCATAAAAACAGACACGTAGGTCAATGGAACGGAAAAAAGAGCTCAGAAATAACCAATGAACATATGGTTAATTAATTTACAACACAGGAGACAAAAATGTGCAATAGAGAAAGGACAGTCTCTTCAATAAATGGTGTTCAATAAATAAATGACAATCTCACCAATAAACTTGACAACCACATGCAACAGAATGAAGCTGGACCACTTTCTTATACCATGTACAAAATTAACTCAAAATGGACTAAATACTTGAACACAAGACCTAAAACCATAAAACTCCTAGAAGAAAACATAGGTAGTAAGTTCTCTGACATCAGTCTTAGTGATGATTTTTTGGATTTGACACTAAGAACCAAGGCAGCAAAAGCAAAAATAAATAAGTGGGACTACATTAAATTAAAAAGCTTCTGCACAGCAAAAGAAATCATCAGCAAAATGAAAAGGTAACACAATGAATAGGAGAAAATATTTGCAAATAATATATTTGATGAAGGGGGTTAATGTCTAAAATATATAAAGAACTCATGCAACTCAACAGCAAAATAATAATCCAATTTTAAAAATGAGGAGAGGATCTCAATAGATGTTTTTCCAAAGAAGACATACAAATGGCCAACAGACCCATAAAAAGATGTTCAGCACCACTAGTCATCAGGGAAATGCAAATCAAAACCATAATGAGATATCACTTCACACCCATTAGAACAGTTATTACCAAAAGACAATAAGTGTTGGCAAGGATGTAGAGAAAAGGGGACTCTTGTGCACTGTAGGTGGGAGTGGAAATTGGGGCAACCACTATGGAAAACAGCATGGAAGCTCATCAAAAAATTAAAAACAGAACAACCATATGATCCAGCAATTTCGCTTCTGGGTATTTATTTGAAGAAAATGAAAACACTAAGTCAAAAAGATAGATATACCCCTATGCTCATGGCAGCATTATCTACAATAGCCAAGATAAAACAACCTGTCAATGAATGAATGGACCAAAGAAAATGTAGTGTATATGTAATACAGTAATAATTATACACACACACACACACACACACACACACACACACACACACACAATTGAGCCATAAAAAGAAGGAAATCTGGCTGTTTGCACATGAAAGGACTCTGAGGACATTATGTTGTGTGAAATAAGTCAGACAAAGAAAGAAATGCCACAGGATTCACTTACTTGTGCAATCTGAACAAGGAAAATAACTAAACTCGCTACACAGAACAGATTGGTGGTTGTCAGAGGCAAGGAGTGAGCGAAATGAGCAGTGAGCAAAATGGGTGAAGGGGGTCAAAAGGTACAAACTTCCAGTTAGAAAATAAATGAATCCTCAGGATGTCGTGGAAAACACGGTGATTGTAGTTAATACTACCATACTGCATGTTCAGAAGCTGCCAGGAAGATAGATCTTAAAAGTTCTCATCACCCAAACTCTGTAACTATGTATAGTGACAGACGTTAACCAGACTTATTATGATGATCGTTTTGCAATATATACAAATACCAAACCATTATGTTGCACACCTGAAACTAATATAATCATAGATGCCAATTATACTCAATAAAAAAAGGAAAAGAGGCAATGTTAAACCATTTTTTTATTATCACGATAAAGTGCTTTTAGATAAAACTTACCGTTTTGACCATTTTTAAGTGTTATTATTGAACACATTGACATAGTGGTGCAACCGTCACCACCATCCATCTCCAGAACGTCTTTCTCATCCCAAACTGAAACCTCCTACCAATCCAGCAATACAATGACTCCCCATTCTGTCCTCCCTGCAGCCCCTAGCAACCACTATGCTACTTTCTGTCTCTATAAATCTGACTATTCCAAGTACTTCATATAAGCTGAGTCATGTTCTATTTGTGTCCTTTTGTGTCTGGCATATTTCACTTAGCATAATCTTCAAGATTTATCCATGCTGTAGCCTGTTTCCAGATTTCATTCATTTTCAGGACTGCATAATATTCCACTGTATGTGCAGACCACATTTTGTTTAATTATTTATTGGACGTTTGAGTTGTTTCCACCATTTGCCTATTGTGAATAGTGCTGCTTAGAACATGCGTGTATATAATACCTGTTTGAGTCCCCACTTTCAATTCTTTTGTGAAAATCCCCAGATGTGGAATTGCTGGAACATATGGTAATTCTAGGTTTAGTTTTTTGAGGTTTCTCCATAGTGTTTTCCACAGTGACTTCACCATCTTACATTTCCACATGAACATGTGTTCTCTGGTGTGAAAGTTTTACAGTAGGTGTCCTGGTGGCTGCCAAGTGCTATTTCATTATGATTTGGATCTGCAGTTCCTTAAAGATCAGGGATGTTGAGGGGCGCCTGGGTGGCTCAGTCGGTTAAGCGGCTGATTTCGGCTCAGGTCATGATCTCGCGGTCCGCGAGTTCGAGCCCTGCGTCAGGCTCTGTGCTGACAGCTCAGAGCCTGGAGCCTGTTTCAGATTCTGTGTCTCCCTCTCTCTGACCCTCCCCGTTCATGCTCTGTCTCTCTCTGTCTCAAAAATAAAAACATTAAAAAAATTAAAAAAAAAAAAAAGATCAGGGATGTTGAGCATCATTTCAGGTGCTTATTGTTTGTTTATATACATTCTTTGGAAAAATGTCTATTGAAGTCCTCTGCTATTGAGTTGTACTAGTTTTTATATATTCTGAATATTAAACTTATTGTCTTGTTTTATTTCTGTTCTTATCTTTATGTATTACCTACATAAACAATGTAATTAATTTTTTTTATTTTTTTAATGTTTATTTACTTGTGAGAGACAGAGTGTGAGCGGGGGAGGGGTGGGGAGGGGCAGGGAGAGAGGGAGACACAGAATCTGAAGCTGGCTCCAGGCTCTGAGCTGTCAGCACAGAGCCCGATGCAGGGCTTGAACTCACAAACGGTGAGATCATGACCTGAGCCGAAGTCAGATGCTTAACCGACTGAGCCACCTAGGCGTCCCAGTATAATTAATTTTCAAAGCTTGAGTTCCAAAGCCAGTTTTATTATACTGAATTACTACTCTAAAGTAGCTAGAGTCGACTGACAAGGCAAGAGGGATAAACTGATTTTTTTCCCAACTGTCAACAGAAAACATATGTTCTAAAGGATTAGCAAATGATCAGATTTTCATGAGCAGAAAAGTTGCTAGAAAGCTGATTATTCCATCCTCCTTCATTTTTAGTTTTCCAAGGTAAAAAGGCTATTAATGGTGTTCTCAGATCAGGCATTTCCAAGAGCCAGAAATATTCTAAAATAAATATTTACTGAGAACTCACTATTCAAATGATACTATACAATGTGACCATAAATTAGAAATCATATAAACTAAATACTGGTTAATTAAATCCCTTCTTCACACTGGGTACTGTGCTGAGTGTATTACAAATACATTATCTTATTCAGTCCTCCAAACAACCTTCTGAAGTAGTTGCTATCGACATGCCCGAATTACAGATGAGGAATCAAGGCCAGTAAAGTTACCTAAGAAGCCCATGGTGACGCTGCTGGTAAATAGTGAGACCAAGGTTCACTCCCAGGAAGTTTAACTCCGAAATTCTGCTTTTTATCATAATTTACATATTGCTTCCAATTAATTGAAAGATGGGAACTTATAATATTATTAAAAAAAACACTAATAGCAAAAATGATTACAAAAAAGTACCAATCAGAAGTCCCATCCTTCCAGGTACCATACGACTGTGGGAGTTAGTTGAGTTTTTCCAGCTGTCCTGAGGTATAACTGACAAATAATTGTGGGAGTTTTTAAAAACAATTTATACTTGTAAAGCTGCCACTGTCACTTAGAAGGCAACCAACTGTCCATTGGTAACCTGGCATCATTCCTGCCCCTTTCTGTTGTAGTGTAGGGGCTCATGACCTGAGGGTACATTTCTCCCTATCTCCCAGGATTCCAGTTTAGATTCTACCACCGAAAGGAACTTGCAGTAAAGAATTACAAGCTGCATCGTTGCCCTATTGGCAGCTGTGGGCAGATGCATGGGTTAGATGGGTATGAAATTTTGCAGCAGGCTCCAGATGCTTCCCTGTGGGTCCTCTGCCATAGGGAAGCAGCAGCATGGCCACCAGTGGCAGATGCCCAGGTTCCTGTGACTCCCTGAAAGCTAACTGAAAACTTGAGAGCTGACGCTTTCACTACCTGCCTCTCCAGCTCTTCTACTCTTTCATAAGCACATTAATAACCTGTATTAGGTCCGTTCGACTTGAAACCCATGATGCATTATCAATATTTTTAGCTAATTATACTTTTGAAGCTCCACATGGGTATCATGTCAACTACAGCTTATGGCTGAATTCACACTTTAACTCTGCACACGCTCTCCCTAGATCCACCTTCTTCAAAGTTCTTGTCACATACCCAGGCCCTGAAGGGGCCCTCACCTGCCCAAGCTCTTCGTTAAGATTGGACGTTCTGGCCATGGCATAGACGTTATTTCCTTCATAATGCATATCTTCATCCTGCAAGAAATGAGCAAAACAGCCAAGCCACGCAGTCAGAACTAAGCTCAAAACGTCTGCAGGTCAACTGGGCTGCCACTGGTCTTCTGACATGGCTGACATGAGAAAGAATTCAAGATGGAGTCTAGAATACTAAGAGAGTCTTGGGTGCTAGTTTCTCACACGCTTTGGCAGAGCTGATTCAGGACAGGCAATGCTACATAGAAACAAATATCAGTGTGTCCTTGGTTTGGTATTGGAAGACTTGGCTTCCAAATCCCGGCTCCGCCTCAGACGCTCCCACAGAGTGTCTGAGATCCTGAGTATGCTTTGCAGCTACTACATCTATAAAATGGGAGAGATAACACGATCTCACAGCGCCACTGTGAATTTTAAATGAGAATACACTTAAAAGCACTCTGTCTCATTTTGTGGTTGTTAAAAATAACACTACCCTTCAAGTGATGGTAATTCATTGATACAGGGAAGCATTTTAGTAGGACATCTAGCAAAAAATTTATTTCCACAAAAAAATCTTTTTAAATATAACTAAAAGTTGCAAATGCACAAAGTAGAAAATTTGCTCAGTCACATGATACTAAGTATCAATTTAAGTGAATGCATGGTTTTCACCTAAGAAATCTTTTCCTTAGTTTGAAGTCATTCTGGAATGGCTGTTTCTGTCACTCTTGCCAAGATACGTAAATCTATTGTAAGTCTACTGGACTCTACTGTTCTAGAATATCTTAAATTTTAATGCGCCATCTCTTTGCAGTTGCTACTAAGTCACTCCTCTTGAATCTTTCTTATCAGCTAGGAAAAAACATATTAAGAAACAGTGTCCTCAAGAGTGACACAGAGAGGCCCAGGCACTGCTGAGTCAGGCCGACCCTGATGTTTGGCTCTCCTGTCAGGAATGCAACTCACCCGTGCACCACGGTAGGAACTCAGGCACTCTGATTCTTAAAACCAAAGCCACAGGTCAAGAGAGAACTTGTTTTTAAACTTTCTGATTTTCATACTCACCCAGTTTATAAACAGGGCCTGAATATATTTCACAATTTCCAGAGTGACCAGCAGGCTAATGGGGATGAGATTGTGATACAAGATGATGAACACCAATATGTCAAATCCTAAGCTGTGGGAGCTGTAATCTGTGGAAGAAGATCAGAGGAATCATGTCACAGCTTCAGGCAATACCTCTATTCTTCTTTGCATTATTACGTTTTAAAATTGTGAAAATTTCTCCATGAAAATTATTAAGGGTAAAATTAAATGGACACATAAAGTAGTTTTATTATTTTTTAATATAGTTTATTGTCAGATTGGCTTCCATACAACACCCAGTGCTCATCCCAACAAATGCCCTCCTCAATGCCCATCACTCACTTTCCCCTCTCCCCCACCCCGGTCAACCCTTAGATTGTTCTCTGTATTTAAGAGTCTCTTATGGTTTGCCCCTTTCTCTCTCTGTAACTTTTTTTCCCCCTTTTCCTCCCCCATGGTCTTCTGTTAAGTTTCTCAAGATCCACATATGAGTGAAACATATGGTATCTGTCTTTCTCTGACTGACTTATTTCACTTAGCATAATACCCTCTAGTTCCATCCATGTTGTTGCAAATGGCCGGATTTCATTCTTTCTCATTGCCAAGCAGTATTCCATTGTATATATAAACCACATCTTCTTTATCCATTTGTCAGTTGATGGACATTTAGGGTCTTTCCATAATTTGGCTATTGTTGAAAGTGCTGCTATAAACATTGGGGTACACGTGCCCCTCTGCATCAGCACTCCTGTATCCCTTGGGTCAATTCCTAGCAGGGCTATTGCTAGGAAGGATAGTTCTATTTTTAATTTTTTGAGGAACCTCCACACTGTTTTCCAGAGCGGCTGCACCAGTTTGCATTCCCACCGACAGTACAAAAGGGTTCCTGTTCCTCCACATCCTCGCCAGTATCTATGATTTCCTGAATTGTTCATTTTAGCCACTCTGACCGGTGTGAGGTGGTATCTCAAAGTGTGGCTTTGATTTGTATTTCCCTGATGATGGGTGACACAGCATCTTTTCATGTGTCTGTTTGCCATCTGGAGTTAAGTCTCAGTTAAGCACCAACACTGCAATAGGGCTTGTGCCAAGCGTCAACATACAAGATCTAGCAAGAGACAGACCCTGCTCCCAGGGAGCTTTGGATGCAGCTTGAGAAAGGAAGATGTGTCAGGAATTACGACACAATGAAATCCATGATAGCGCCGAACACGAAGAGTTGCAACAACACAAAATGGAGGGCCCAGAAAGAGGGTGCACAAAAGAAGGTGAGCCCAGTTTTGAGGAAGGGAGTTTGTTAAATGGAGATGAAAGGAAGAGCATGAAGAGGACATTTTATTTAGGTGGAAGTACGTGGCTTGAAGACAAAGAGATAATTAATGATTTTTTAAACTTAAGAAATGAAGGAAAGTAAAGCCAAAAGGAAAAGAAAAAAATAAATATCATACTTTGTAAAACCTAGTGATGTACTCATTTTTAAAGAGGTACATGTATTTGAGAGAGTAATTTTCCAATAAAAGTTCAATCTAATTTCACAGAAATTTACTGAAAAATATACAGAAGGTATTCAGGAGACATATACAGACTGCTTTCTATAGGTCCTTCTGAAAACTTACATCTCAATCTTATGTATTAAATTTATATGTTGAGTTACAACTGAAAATAACTAAACAAATTGATTTGTCAGATTAATTAAGCACAAATATGTATACTGAGAGACAAAATTAAATAATTTTAAGTTAAAATTTTATATTCATTTTTCCTAAAAGGGAACACACCTGTAACTCAGAACGATCGTAGTTAAATCTAGATTTCTAAATTCCATCAACCTAAAGGTCAAGTTTAATTCAGTATCATAGCAATTCAAATTCTTATCACCTTGAGTTTACTAACTTTCCCTTATTTGCCATGATTACACTTTTATACTTACTATGCTACCTTATGGTCATAAATCATTCTTTTAGGAATACTAGAGGCAGATATTATTAGGACCGTTTTTTTGGACAGAGAAGTTGAGAAAAGATCTCTAGTGCTTTGTTAAATGTATTAATTACTGAAAATGCAGTGATAGTTTAATTACCCAATACCTTTCTCTTCTTTTAGACTAGAATATCTTGGGCAGAGTGATACAGTCCAGAGCCAATAACAGATTTTTATTCCAAATAAGCCAGTAACTTCCTCTGTGCTTTTTTTCATAAAACAAGGGGCTGGGCTGGAAAACAATAGAGTTCTGCTTCTAAATATAAAAATTATTTCTTTTACTTAAAAAATTAATTACTGAGTTCCTATTATGAAAAGGCACTGTTCTTGGAGTTAAAGATACAATGATTCCTGTCCTCAAAAATTCACAATCTAGCTGGAAGGATGGGGCAAACAATGATTATAAAACATGGAAATGGAATGATATCTATTAAGGACATCATTATAGAAGCCAAAGAGGCCTCCTAACTAAGAGAGGGAGATAAGATATAGGAAATGCTGCTGGAGAAGGTAATGCCTCTTCTTGGACTGAAATGAGAAGAGACAGGTATCCAGTCACGAAGAGACCAGAGGTGCATTGAGGCAGAAGGAACTGTAGACAAAAGGCCTAGGGATGCTGAAGCAACTGGTGGACGGAAGGATCACGAAACAGAACAAAAGTCAGTCTTCTGTGAATACAGACTAAGGATCAGATGATGGAGATAGGACCAGATATAAAAGTCCTGATGTGCCATGCTAATAGCCAGAGGATAAATAATTTCGGTTTTGCAAGACATACAGTCCCAGTTCCAACTACTCAACTCTGCTGTTGTAGCATTGAAAGTAATCACATGTAAGGGCATCTGGGTGGCTCAGTCAGTGAAGCATCTGACTTCGGCCCAGATCATGATCTCACGGTTCGTGGGCTCGAGCCCCCCGTCAGGCTCTCTGCTGACAGCTCACAGCCTGGAACCTGCTTTGGATTCTGTGTCTCCCTCTCTCTCTGCCCTTCCCCGACTCATGACCTGTCTCTCAAAAATAAACATACATTACGGGCGCCTGGGTGGCTTAGTCAGGTAAGCATCCGACTTTCGCTCAGGTCATGATCTCACAGTTTGTAGGTTCGAGCCCCACATCGGGCTCTGTGCTGACAGCTCAGAGCCTGGAGCCTGCTTTGGAATCTGTGTTTCCTTCTCTCTCTGCCCCTCCCCTGCTCATGCTGTGTTTCTCTCTGTCTCTCAAAAATAAATGTTAAAAAATAAAGAAAATAAATAAATAAGCATTAAAAATTTTTTTAAAAAAAGAAAGAAAGCAATCACATGTAATACATAAACAAATAAATATGGCTGTGTTCTGATAAAACTCTATTTACAAAAACTAACAATGGGCCATCAGGCAGTGGTCCACCAAGCCATTGTAAACAACAGGATACAGTGAAGCTACTGCATGCATTCATAACTACTTTTTACATACATCTTTCTGGAAACTGTATAAAGAATGAACCTGAGTGGAACTTGACTGAGGGCTGGGCAAACAGTTGGAGAACTGTGGCAGTAGTTCAGGGATGAAAAAGAGAGTGTGCACAGACAAAATATTGAAAAGGTGGAATCAATAAGACTTTGGAACTGATTGGAGGATGAAGGCCATGGGGATAGAAGTGGGGAAAAGAGGAGGAAGCGAGGAGGGGTGAGAGTGACATTCATGTTTCCAGCTTGGATGATGGTTGGATAGCAATACCTACAATTTACATGGAGAATACTGAAAAAAGACACTCATTTGGGGAAAAAAAAACTTGAATTTAGTTTTGTACATGATGTAAGAAGTCTACAAGATATCTGGAAAGCAATCTCCAGGCATCATTGAGTTAATAATTCATAGAGGTATCTGGGCTGGAGGCAAGCAGGTAGAAGAGAAATCAACTAATGGATGACAACTGAAATTATTAAAGCAAGTGAGCTCTCTTAGGATTTTCTTGGATAAAACAACCCCTAAGAAGCTGGTGAAGGCCATCCTACAGGAAAAAACATGCACACATAAATATATGACTAAAAGTTTCACAAAATTTTCAGGATTTATGGACCCAAGTTGAGGCATTCCTGGGGAACACAGGATCCTGCAAAACACCAGCATGTAAGAGACGGATCAAGTAAGGAACAGATGATTTGTTTGCTTGTTTGTTTTTAATCAGAAGAGAGTAGGACGCTTGGGTGGCTCAGTCTGTTAATCCTCCGACTCTTGGTTTCGGTTCAGGTCATGATCTCACGGTTCATGAGTTCAAGTCCTGCATCGGGCTCTGTGCTGACAGTGCAGAGCCTGCTTGAGATTCTCTCTCTCCCTCTCTCTCTCTGTCCCTTCCCCACTTGCTCTCTGTGTCTCTCAAAATAAATAAATAAACTTTAATAAAAAATAAAATAAAATTCAGAAGAGGGTGGCAGAAATCCAATTAAATTCCACTTAAATAACCATTGGGTTTCGCAATTAGGAATTGCCTTGAGCCACAATTCCAGTAGACTGGTTGAAATGGCTAGCAGATGGGAAGGGACCAAGAGGTAAGAAAATAGAAACAGTGAGGGTTGTGTCTCCTTCAAGAAGTCTGACGAAGAAGGCAAGAAAAGGTCATTTGTAGGGTATGCAAAATTTGACATTTTAGGGGCGCCTGGGTGGTGCAGTCGGTTAAGCGTCTGACTTCAGCCAGGTCACGATCTCACGGTCCGGGAGTTCGAGCCCCACGTCGGGCTCTGGGCTGATGGCTCAGAGCCTGGAGCCTGCTTCCGATTCTGTGTCTCCCTCTCTCTCTGCCCCTCCCCCGTTCATGCTCTGTCTCTCTCTGTCCCAAAAATAAATAAATGTTGAAAAAAAAAAAATTGACATTTTATCAACACCAAAATGTCAGTGACTTCTGTAAGAATTTATGTCTGTGTCAAAATAATATAACATTCACAGTCTTGGGTTAGGATAAATTAAACAAGCACATTTAAGTTGAGATTAATTTTTTGAAATCACTGAAAATCTAAAAGCTTGAGCTAAAAACCATACAAGTAACATTTAGAAACCAAGATTGCATAGGAATGAATCCATAGTTTTCTGATACAATCTACAAAGTCTGTATCTTAGCTTCTTTATTTTTAAGATGTTCCCAGACAGATCTGCTCAAGGGAAGTTAGAACAATTTAAAATCCTCAGTTGATAGATGAGAAAAGTAGAAAGATATGTGACGGTTAATTGTGAAAACATGGAAAGACATAAGCAAAAAAAAAAAAAAAAAAAAAAAAAAAAAAAGACTGAACTTTTAATGGCCAAGTATCAGTTTACATCTTTTACCAACCTTCTGGTCCCCTTCAGGGACCCTTGTCTTCATTTGGGGGGCATCATTCCTTGTATACAGAACACTGTACTAACCCCATAAGGTAGGTATTATCCCCATTTTCAAATGAGGGAAGCATTGCTCAGAGAAGTAAAAAGCCTTGTCCAAGTTCTCCTGGTGACTAAGTGACAAAGCCAAGGACAGAGGCCCTGTGTGTCTGCCTCACTGTCTCATTCCTCTGCCTTGACCCGTCTTCTCTCCTTTATTCTGGAATGCCAAGATTATGTGGCACTGGCAGAACAATCTTAAGAAGGAAACACTCTGTTTCTAAAACTCACTAATCCTCAGTGTCTCAAAAAACCAAAACAAACAACAAAAACTGTTCTAACTGTTCTACCAGTTAGAACAAGGGCCTTCCCTTTCAAATAAAAACATGGAAACAAGTGTTTAAAGTCACTTCAAAGCGTTACCACTCTTCAAATGGTAGCTTGTCAACACCCTCGGACACTTACCCTTCGTCCCGATGTACCAAATGTCTCCTCTATGCCCTTCCTTCCAGAGTATGGCTCCCACACAGCTCACCAAGGACATGGCCAGAAGCAGCAGGAACAATACCAGGATCTGCACGTTGGTCACCTTCTCAACAGTCGATCTCTTGAGAGGCAATTTGATGGAATTCTGCACCATAGCGAATGCATACACACCAAAGAGAATGAAAAACAATCAAAGGAATTATAATGTATGAATATTTTTATGGTAAGAGGAGGTCAAAAATCCCAACAGTTGAAAAGGAGAATATGGTTTTTGCCAAGTAAGTACCAACTCTGAAAGCACCATGTTGTTGAATGATGTGGCTTTCCCACTTCAGTCCTTGAAGCATCTTCTACTTATTCACAGAGAACATATTCACACAGCGGACCTACCACCACACAGTTCTAGGGTTTTTTAAAAAAGCAAATGTGGGAAATCACACAGTCTAGGTGATCTTCTGTACAGATAAAAGAAAAAAAAGACTGTACTAATTTATTGGCTTTACTATTTATAGTTATTGAATTATTTCTGGTTTGAAAACCATGGAAAGATACCTTTTATCTGAGTCTGTTGGGGAAATATTCAAGATTTTACCAGTACAGGGACACCTGGGTGGCTCAGCCGGTTAAGGGTCCAACTTCAGCTCAGGTCATGCATGATCTTGCAGTTTTCACGGGTTTGAGCCCCGCATCAGGGTTTGTGCTGACAGCTCAGAGCCTGGAGGCTGCTTCAGATTCTGTGTTTCCCTCTTACTCTGTCCCTCCCCACTCGTGCTCTGTCTCTCTCTCAAAAATAAACATTAAAAACAAAATGTTTAAAGATTTTAACAGTACAATAATTATTCTAACACATGCTTATTTTAGGGACACCAAAGCTCTGGGTTAGGGATACAGGAGAGCTTCAAGTAATAACTTTCTATTAGCATTTCAAATTTACCCATAAATTTCTGATAATTGTCTGCATAGGTCTATTAAAATATTGACAAATAAATGTATATTTAACTTTCTTATAACATGTATAATTAGCAAGCATATAAACAGATATAGGTATTTAACTTTGCAACCATACTTTGCCAGATTAAATTTACCATTTCTACATATTTTTTTAAGTAGGTTTCACACCCAGTTTAGAGCCCAGCATAGGGCTTGATCTCACAACCCCGAGATCAAGACCTGAGCTCAGATCACTAGTCAGACTCTTAAATGACTGAGCCACACTGGTGCCCCTACATTTTTTTAAGTGTGGAAGCATAAATCCTCAAAGTCTATTAGTTATGAAAATTTGAGTTAGTAATCTAAATTACTCAGCTTTTTTACAAAGCACAGGAATAAAAATTGAAATCCTAGTTTTAACTGCATTAAGCATATTATTAGAGAACGTCCGTGCATATATGTGTACGTACTATAATTTATATAATATATACATTTATGTATAATATCTCCAAAGCAATCATGTCATTCCTTCTCTTTTTTTAACTGGTATAAGTAATGTCTTCAAATGCTATACAATATAGAATAGTTTTCAGCTAAGCGTGTTGTGCTTAAAACCTTTCAGTAAGGAAATATTTACACTTACTAGTTCTTTCTTTCCTGAAGTTATGAAAAGGCCCACTTTGAAATTTTTGTTATTCTGAAATGACCCAATCAGCATGTATAATAAGCAATGATTTACACCCACAAAATAATGTGGAATAGTAGGATGCACCTTCTCATGAGCTGCTGCACAGACTAGCCACACAGGGGAGATAATGGGACAGGCTCCTTAAATCAACAGTAGGCATTTAAATTTGAGATTGAATGTTGTATCACCAGCTATACAATTAAGTGATAACAGCACGATCATTTGAAGACAACTGAAGTCAGAAGGGTGTAGCGTTTGAGAGTTGTGCATTTTACAGTTGAATCACAGGTCACGATTATGTGGGTCTATGTTGCCCTTGGTTCACTGTCCAGATACAAACTTCTAATTGTGGGTAGACCGTGTCTATATCGCCATCTTCGTCCAGAGTTTTTAGTATACAGAGTGTAAGGAAAACTTACACATTAACGCACTAGTGCAGGGTGTAATCCCAGGGCAGGAAGAATGAGAGGAAAAAGAAAAGTGAGACAAGAAATCAGGAAGCAAAGAGAGAGTGGAATGTTACTGACCAGTCATAGCTTTGCAAGAAAATGTACGTAGGGCCCCAGTCACAAGGGCCCCAACTTTCCTCGGACTAGTCTGTCACCATTCCGTGCCTTCTTGCTCTGCCATTACCCTACAGTCACACTGAGCAGCGCTCCCCAAATGGCCCTTGGACACATGCAAGTCTTGGTCTAGCGCTCTCCCACCTACCGCGCCTTCATTCTGAACCTCCCCACACCCTTGAAACTTTCATCTGCTCTGGAAGCTAAGCAGGTCTCGGTTTACTTACATCGTTCTTCCCCACAACAGCCTCAATGTCAGGTTGGATGGAGCTCCTATATAAACACACAGCGTCCTACACTTAACCTGCCTTAGTGACCTCTGGCTATTACGTTACCTTGATGGTCTTCCTTCACAGACCACAGGTAAGTCGAGGGCAGGAAACAGGCCTTGTGCCCTACTATACCCCACGGTCTTAGCACAGTGTCTGGCATTACACAGGTGCCAAAGAGATACTTGTGCAAGCAACAGTCAAAGCCAAATGTTATATTTTAGCAGATGGAATAACGGGTGGACTTACTGTCAAAGTATTAAGGATAAGAAATGTGCAAAACATTCCTAGTCCAAAACAGGTGTTTTTTTTTTAATTTTTTTTCAATGTTTTTTATTTATTTTTGGGACAGAGAGAGACAGAGCATGAACGGGGGAGGGGCAGAGAGAGAGGGAGACACAGAATCGGAAACAGGCTCCAGGCTCCGAGCCATCAGCCCAGAGCCTGACGCGGGGCTCGAACTCACGGACCGCGAGATCGTGACCTGGCTGAAGTCGGACGCTTAACCGACTGCGCCACCCAGGCGCCCCCAAAACAGGTGTTTTGAAGGATGTCCTGAAGGGACAAACTGAAGGGTTCTCGAAAGACAGTGATTGGGAAGAATGTTATGTAAGAGTAATAACTTACACAGAACTTCCAATGTCATTTTGGCCAAAATAATCTTACCACTAATGGGAGCCATGTAGACTAAAATGAAATATGGACCTCCCTTCAAACTTCAGGTTAGTAAACAGAAATGAGCCTCCTAAATTCAAGAGATATATAATGCTAACCCCCCTCACCTCATAAAAAAGGGAAAAATCTAGAGGCAATACAGTCATCACAAATTATTTTACCTGCATGAATTTGGTCTCAGATCCAGTGTAAACAACTATGCCAAGGATCCACTGGGTATTTTTAAGTTGTGTACCTCTTAGCAAGACCTGATCAGGCCCTACTGCAACAGGGCTAAAAATAAAGAGCATGTATACATTACCAAAAAGTTTTTTCTTTTCTTTTCACAAAGTGAAGCAAGCCTAGGCTTTCATCTTATACATATTTCTTTTTTGTCGAGTTCAACTTTGGGGGGAAACAGCAACAAAAACAAATGTGTCTTCATACAAGGAGCATGGGGAAAAAATGGTTTTATCATCCATTTCTCACTAACCTAAACGTAAGTTGATTAAAAGTTCTAGAGAAATAATACCTCTCATACCTAGGGTGACTATGAAACTTAATGTCAAGGAAGACTGGGCAGAGGAATAAATACTTGTGTATTACCAATTTGATTTTCTATAGAAAAGATTACATGGGGTCATTCAGAGCACACAAAGCAACCTTGGTTTGCCATATTTTCCTGTCCTCCTCCCCTCTGGCACTGGGCTGACTCACTCACTATATAAAAAAATGCTTCCCGGGCGCCTGGGTGACTCAGTCAGTTGAGCATCAGGCTTAGGCTCAGGACATGATCTCACGGTTCCTGAGTTTGAGCCCCGCGTTGGATTCTGTGCTGACAGCTCAGAGCCTGGAGCCTGCTTCGGATTCTGTGTCTCCCTCTCTCTGTCCCTCCCCAACTTGTGTTTGTTCGTTCTCTCTCTCTCTCTCTCTCTCTCTCTCAAAAATAAATAAACATGAAAAACAATGCTTCCATAAAAGTCTTAAGTGGAAGCTAAGCAGAAGTGGAGCAGAAATTAGGGAAAATCCTTCATCATTATCAAACTGAATTCCTAGTGGCTTCTCTTCTTGGATGACTTTCGAGACTTTGTTCTTCCCGCTAACTTAGCCCAAGGGATGTGCCAAGTACTTCTACGCAAAGGGAACTTAGACCTGACTTCTCTAGCCCATCTACAGGTATACCAATTTAAAAAATGCCATATAGGGGTGCCTGGGTGGCTCAGTCGGTTGAGCAACCGACTTCGGCTCAGGTCATGATCTCACGGTTTGTGAGTTCGAGCCCTGCGTCAGGCTCTGTGCTGATGGCTCAGAGCCTGGAGCCTGCTTTGGATTCTGTGGGTCTCTCTCTCTCTGTCCCTCTCCCACTCATGCTCTGTCTGTCTCTGTGTCAGAAATAAATAAACGTTAAAAAAATTTTTTTAAACGCCATACATTTTCCTCCCATATTTAAGAACCTTTTTAACAGTATATTGATGCCTCCGGTATTTCAAAATCAAGTAAAAAAATGAAAAAACTATTAAACTGAGAGAACAAAAATGGCCATATTTTATGTTCCATTTAAAAAAAATGTTCAATAAGAGAAAAACGATACCTTTTACCATTTAGATACAAGGTTCCAATGAAGGTATTGAAATGACGATTGGGTCCTTCACATTCTATTTTTCCAGAGAGGCTTGACAATTGTTCTGTTTGCATTTCAGCTGTTTCTAACAAAGCCTGTAAAATAAAGTCAAAGTAAAATTAATATAAAACTTTAATGGCAAAGTTCAGTGTCCTAGTAGTTAATAAAATTATGAAAATGAGGGTCCAAAATGTATTGCACTTACCAGACAACAAATAAGGTACCTCAAACTTTAACATAAAGTTTGTTAGAAAATTTTGCCGTATGAGTATTTTGCAAATATTTTTAATAAGGTTCAAAGAGGTAGTAGGAAAGTCAAATTTTCATCATCTCTACATGAAAATAACATTTTTGAAAAGTGTAGTGACTTTAACCAAACATCATGGCATGTTTGATACATTTATAGCTGTAGCTGATGAGGCTGATATCTGGACCACACTTAGAGTAGCAAGGATCTAGAATAATGGCTCCAAACTTTTACATACATCAGATGCACCTGCAAGTCTTGTTGAAACACAGATTGCTGAGATTCACCCCCAGGGGGTCTTTTTGTTTGTTTGTTTTTATTCAGTAGGTCTGAGGTGGAGAGCTAGGATTTGCATTTCCCAAAGGATGCTGATGATGCTGGTCTAGAGAGCATGCCCGGAGAAACACCGATCTAGAGAATGTCTCATTGCAATAAGCAGACCTCAGCTTTACAGAGAGGAAAAGATCATCTTCAGGAGAACAAGAATCAAATTGCCATCTGTCTTTTTTTAACAGCAATACGAGACACAGGAAGAGAGTGAATTTTTATTTTTAATTATCTAAATAAAAGACCTTTAAATTCAGAATGTTATATCTTTCCAAATATCAAACAAATGTGAAAGTTTAACGCAAATATTCTCAGGCACGCAAATGTCTTAGAAGTTTTGACGCTCAGAAACCTACATCAAAACAGTTTGGAATGCACTTCTGTTAAAAAAAAAAAGATGCCTTAACAAAAATATGAGAGCAAGTTACCAACTGGGAGAAAGCTTTGATGACACGTATAACTGACAAAGAATTGGCATAAAAAATATGGGGGATGGGGCGCCTGGGTGGCGCAGTCAGTTAAGCGTCCGACTTCAGCCAGGTCAGGATCTCGCGGTCCGTGAGTTCGAGCCCCGCATCGGGCTCTGGGCTGATGGCTGGGAGCCTGGAGCCTGTTTCCGATTCTGTGTCTCCCTCTCTCTCTGCCCCTCCCCCGTTCATGCTCTGTCTCTCTCTGTCCCAAAAATAAATAAACGTTGAAAAAAAAAATATGGGGAAACCCAAGTGGCTCAGTCAGTGGAGCATCCAACTTCAGCTCAGGTCATGATCTCACATTTCCTGAGTTCAAGCCCCACGTCGGACTCGCTGTCAGTGCAGAGGCCGCTTCAGATCCTCTCTCTCCCTCTCTCTGCTCCTCCCCTGCTCATGCTCTCTCTCAAAAATAAATAAAACATTTAAAAATTTTTAAATATTTAAAGAAGTCCTATAAACCAATAAAAAGTACAAATATCCCAATAGAAAGATGAATAAACAACATGAACAAATATTTCTCAGAAAAAGAAAATATGTATCACCAATAAGCTCAAAAGCAGATGCTCAAGAATGATATATTAATGAATTTAAAAAGAAAAAGTAGGGGTGCCTGGATGGCTCAGTCGGTTAAGTGTCTGACTTTGGCTCATGTCATGATCTCACGGTTCATGGGTTCAAGCCCCGCATCAGCTCTGTGCTGACAGCTCAGAGCCTGGAGCCTGCTTCGGATTCTGTGTCTCCCTCTCTCTCTCTCTCTCTGCCCTTCCCCCACTCATGCTCGGTCTCTTTCTCTCAAAAATAAACAAACATTAAAAGACATTAAAAAGAAAAAAATTGTATCAATTGAGGCTGAGAAAATTAGTAAAAAGTTTAATATGCATTCTAGAAAAATAAAATTCTTAGCAAAACTTTGCAAGGTTGGTGGTTATTTACCAGAATGAAATGCAACTACCCACACTTAACTATAAAATGTTAAAGCATTTCCATGTTAGGAACGAGAAGAGACTGGGTTCTAGCAGAGTTTCTGGGTATTGCCATAAGATGGGGGGTGGGACGGTAAGAAATTAGATATGATTATTGGAAAGTAAACAACAAAAATAACCTAATTTCTAAAGAAAGAATTTATCACCCACAAAATCCTGTCTGCTTGACCTAAAAATTGTAGAAATGTGTAGGAATACTTAGTAAGGTGTTTGGATTTAAGATCAATAAACAGAAATAACTGTAGATGTATCATAATTAAGCCGTTACCCATAGAGGGCAACTGTCTAGTAAAGCCTCTATAGGCAACTCTATAAAGGTTTTTGTGTGAACATAGGTTTCTACCTCTCTGGAATAGTGCAATTACTGGGTCATATAATAGTTGTGTGTTCAATTTTATACAAAACTGCCAAAATGTTTTCCCAAGTGGCTATGCCATTTTATATTCCCACCTGCAATGTATGAATAATCCAGTTTCTCCACATCCTCACCTGCGTTTGGTGTTGGAACTATTTTAAATTTTGACCATTCTGACAGGTGTGTGGTGATACTTCGACTCTGATTTTAATTTGCATTTCCCTAATGGTTAATGATGTAGAAAATGTCTTCATGTGCTTTATTTTCCATTTTTATATCCTATTCTATGAAATGTCTCTGTCTCTTTTGCCCATTTTCTAAGTGAATTGGTTTGGAGGTTTTGTTTGCTTGTTTTTGTGTGTTTATTTTGTTTTTTTATGTAGAGTTTTGAGAGTTCTTTATATATTCCAGATATCAGTCCTTTGTCAGACATGTGGTTTGCAAATATTTTCTCCTAGTTTTCAGCTTGTCTCTTCATCCTCAAAAGCAAAAGCTGTTCATTTTGATGAGGTCCAATTTATCATTTTTTCCTTTTATGGATCACATTTTTTGCATTGATTCTGAGAAATCTTGGCCTACTACAGATCCTAAAGATTTTTTTTTCCAATTCTTTCCCCTGAAAGTTGTATCATTTTACATTTTACATTTAAGTCATGACAAATTATTAATTTTTGTATAAAGTGTGATTTAGGTCAAGGGTTTATTTGAGGTTATTGTTTTGTTTTGTTTTGCCTGTGAATGTACAAGTGCTCCAGAACCATTTGTTGAAAATGTTACCTTTTCTCCAAAGAATTGCTTTTGCACCTTTGACAAAATCGTTTGGGCATATTTGTATGGATCTATTTCTGGGTTTTCTATTCTGTTGCACTGAGCTATGTGTCTATCCCTTTACCAAAACCACACACTCTTGATTACTGTCGTAGAATGTCTTGAAATCTTATTCCTTCCATTTTGTGCTGCTTTCTCGAAATTGTTTTAGTTATTACAGTTCATTTGCCTTTCTGTAAATATTTCAGGATAACCTCATCCATATCTACAAAAGATCTTGCTGGGATTTTCCTACGAGTTCCATTAAACTGGTATGTCAATTTGGGGAGAATTAGTATCCCTTACTGTGTTGAGCCGTCCAATCCATGAACACTGTTTATCTCTCCATTTATCTAGATCTTCTTTAATTTCTTTCATCAACATTGTAATGAAATTTTCAGCATACAGACCCTGTCTATATTGTTAGATTTATACCTAATTCACATTTTGAGTGCTTATAAATGGTATTGTATTTTTAAATTTCAGGGTCCACAGGTTTATTGCCACTATACAGAAATGAAAGTGCTTTGTGTTTATCTGGTATCCTGCATCCTTGCCAAAAACACATTATTTCATTTTATTTTAGATTCCTTGGAAATCTAGGTAGACAACTTTTTTTATGTAGACAACTATGTCAAAATCAAATACAGTCTTATTACTTCCCTTCCAATGTGTATGCCTCTTTACTGCACTTTCTACTGCTTCCAATGCTATGTGAGTAAGAGTAATGTCAGCAGATATCCTTGCCTTGTTCCCATCTGGGGTGGGGGTGGGGGGAATGCATTTAGTCTTTTACCACTTACATTTCATTACATATATTTTAATAGTAGCTCTAAGTTTTTGTAGATGTTCTGTACCAAGTTGAGAATGTTCCCCTCTATTCCTACATTTCCCTAATTTTTCTCATTGACATTCAATTTTGTCAGATGCTTTTCCTGCATTTATTGATATTACCATGTGATTTTTCTTCTTTAACCTAAAATGGTGGATTACATGGATGGATTTCCAATTATTAAATGCACCTTGAATATATGGAATAAACCTTTATATTTCTTTTCCTATAGTTCTGAATTCTATTTACTAGTACTTTTAAAGAATTTTGGTGTCAGTACCCTTGAGGGATATTGAAACATTTTTTTTTCCCACTGTCTTTGTCTGGTTTGGGTATCAGGGTAATAATAACAGCTTCACAAAATGATTTGGGAAGGGTTTCCTCCTTTTCTGTTTTCTGGAGGAGACTATATATAATTGATGTTCATTTTTCATTGCATGTTTGTTAGGATATTCCACTGAAACCACCAGGGCCTTGAGATTTCTTTTGGGGGCATTTTTAAATTATGAATTCAATTTCCTTAGAAGTTATCAGGCTATTCAATTTATCTTTTTAAGTGTTTGTAGGTTTTTCTGTTATGTTTGCCACAATTTCTAGCTTTATTCTCCTATGGGTGGAGAACACGTTCTCCGTGGCTTCAATTTTTTTCATTTTTATGAGGCTTGTTTGATGACACAGGTATTCTGTATCTTGGTGTACGTTCTTTGAGCACCAAAAAGAGTAGGTCTTTCTTTTGTTGGGTATTGTTGAATGCTGTATAAATATCAAATAGATCCTGTTGGTTGATGGCATTTAGTTCTGTATCTTTGAGAATTCTCTGTCTGGTTGTTCTGTCAATTAATGAGACAGGGTCGCTGAAGTCTCCTACTAAAAATGTGGATATGCATATTTATCCTTTAAGTTCTAGCAATTTTAGCTTCACATATTTGCAGCTCTGTATTTTGATGCATACACATTAACACTGCTATATCTTATTGGTGGATCGACTCTCTTGTCATTACATAATAAAAAAATGTTCCCTTCTATCTCTGGCAGTTTCATTTGCTCCGATGTCTACTTGATATGCTATTAATAAAGCCACTCCTGACTTATCTTTACATGACATATCTTTTTCTATCTTTTACTTTTAACCTGCCTATACCATTATAATTAAAGTGAGTTTTGTATAGAAAACTTATATCATCCAGCATATGCTTGGATCATGTTTTTAATCCATTAGATAATATTCTAATCCAATATTTCAGGGCATTTAATATAATTATTGATTTTGTTTGTTTTTTTCTGATTTTGCTTTATTGTTTTTTCTTTCTCCTGCTTTCCTTTGGGTTACTTGAACATTTTTTTAGAATTTCATTTTGATTTGATTGTTTTTTAGTATATTCCTCAGTGTATAACTATTGTAGTGGTTATTCCAGGCATTACATTATTTATGTATAACTGCTCACAGTTTGTGTCATCTTACAAGTTTAAACAAAATATAGAAGCCTTGCTTCCTTTTGTGTCTCTTTACCCTCCTCTGTTACATACCTTATATATTTTCTTTCATACATTTACAACCACATCAGGTAACTTTATAATTTTTGTTTCAACCATCAAACATAATTTAGAAAGCTGAAGAGAAAAGAGGCGTATTGTATTTGGCCTTATTTTTGCTTATCATGTTCTTTATTCCTTGTTTCTTATGTTCCTTTTTTATGGTTTCCTTCCTTCAGCCATTCTTTACAGTACGTCTTGTGGCAACAAACTGTTATTTTTTTCCTTCAATTGGGAATGTTTTAATTCTCTCTTCATTCTTGAAAAATATTTTTGCTCCATACATGATTCTGGACTGACAGTTCTTCCCTATCAGCATTTTTTAAATGTTATGCCCCTTCCTTCTGACCTCCATGGGTCTTTTTTAAAATTTTTTAATGTTTATTTTAGAGAGAGAGAGAGACAGACAGAGCATGAGTGGGGGAGGGGCAGAAAGACAGAGGGAGACACAGAATTGGAAGCAGGCTCCAGGCTCTGAGCTGTCAGCATAGAGCCCGACGCGGGGCTCAAACTCACGGACCGTGAGATCATGACCTGAGCCAAAGTTGGATGCCTAACCGACTGAGCCACCCAGGCTCCCCTGACCTCCATGGGTCTTAGTAAGAGATCCGCTTTTCTACAAATGGTCTTTCCCCTATAGGGAGTTATCTTTTTTCTCTCAACTACTTTAAAATATTTTTTGTTTTCAGAAGTTTGATTATAACGTGTCTTTGTATGGATTTCTTTGGGTTTACCCTTTTTGGTTCACTCAGCTTCTTAAATTTATAGCTTGTTTACGTTTTTTTGGCAAATTTGTGAAGTTTTAGCCACTGTTTCTTCTGACAGTTTTTCAGCTCCACCATCTTTTCCGTTCCAGTAGCTCATGTCATGAATGTTAGCTCTTCGGTTATATTCCCACAGGTCGCTGAGGCTCTGTTCATTTTTTTTCTCAGCCTATTATCTCTGTTATTCAAGCTGGGCAATTTCTATTGCTTTATCTTTCAGTTCATGGATTCTTTCCTCTGTCCCTTCTATTCTGCTGTTGAGTTCATCACTTAGAGTTTTTAATGCCTTAAGTACTTTTTGTACTTTTCAGTTCTAAAATTTCCATTGGGTCATCTGTTTCTTTGCTGAGATTTTGTTTCTTTGCTGAGACTTTTTATATGTTCCTATTTGTTTCAAGAATGTTTGTAGTTGCTCATTGGAGTTTTTTTTTTTTCCAACAGATCCTTTAAAATCGCTTCCAGATAATTCTAACATCTCGTTATCTTGGTGTTGGCATTAGCTGTCGTCTTTTCAAGGAGTTTGAGATCCTCCTGGTTTTTGGCATAATAAGTGACTTTTTATTGGAATCTGGACATTTGGGGTATTATAAGATCTGGATATCATTTAAGCTTTCTGTGTTAGGTGGCTTCCTTTGACACCACTCTGACAGAGGAAGGTGTTGCCTCATTACTGCAAGATGGGGGTAGAAGGACAAGTTGCACACTTGGCCTCTGTTGACAGCCAAATGGGGAGGCCCCTTGTTACAGCTGGACAGGAGTGGGAGTTCTGGCTGCCCTGTCGCCTCCATCATTGAAAAGATTGGAACACCTTATTACTGATGTCCATGTCATCTCCACTGACACTGTGGAAAGAGGAGAGGGCCTTACTGCCACCCTTATTACAAAATCAAAGTCTTAGCTTCCTACTTGGTTTCTCTGACATCATCTTTGTGGCGGAGTTGGGTGCCTCATTTCAGCATGGTAACGGTGGAAGTCAAGGCTCTACATTCAACCTTTGCTGGCAGAGGTGGGAATGGGACCATATTTTCACTCCGTGTCTGGCTGGGGTAGAGTGGCCATTGTCAAAGTTTTTGTCTTACTCTCTGCCCTTTTCCCAGTCCTTTGACTAGAGAAAGGAGGCTTTTGTTGGACCATCCTTTTTTTGGGTCTGTGTCCATTGGTTTTTCTGGGTTTTTGGTTTCTTCAGTCCCAAACCTGGTATATACAAGGCAAAAGGAAAACCCAGGGAACTCACCACCATGTTGTTCCATGGGTTCTAAGGTCCCACAATCTACCTTCTTCTGTCACTCTTTCCATGTTTTTCAATGACACTTTCAATGTCTCCTTATAATTGTTTTCTACATAATGTCCAAACTTTTTAGTTGTACTTAGCAGGAAAATAGAAGAAAACATGTCTACTTCATTTCTCCTGAAACAGAAGTCTATAATTGCATTTTTAAAATTCAAGAAGGTACCACCAAACTATCACAACAATTAGTACTGGGGATAAAGATGGGATTTAGAAGATAGAGAAGGTTTAATAGACTGCCTAGGTTTCTGTACTGTTTGTATTATTTTTACAAAGATGATGTATTACTTTAATAAATCCTAAATACATATTTTTCACTTTCAATCACACTAAAGTTTGCAAAAAAGATTAGCAGACATGTAAATATTCAAATGTAAAATCAGGGGCTTCCTTTCTGAAGCCAAGTGATAAAGCAAAGACTCAATTATTTTATTTATTTTTATTTTTTATTTTTTGAGAGGAAGAGAGAGAGCACATGAACAGGGGAGAGGGATACAGAATCTTAAGCAGGCTCCACACTCCTCACAGATCCCGACACGGGGCTCAATCCTACAACCCTGGGATCATGACCTGGGCCAAAACCAAGAGCTGGACACTCAACTGACTGAGCCACTCAGGCACCCAAGACTCAATGATCTTAAAGATCAATGTCTTTTTTCCATTAATAGGAAGTTAATTGGAAAACTATCTCCTTCCATTCATAATCACAAGTTACTCTGAAATTCAAATGATAGTTTAAAAAGCAGTGTTATATAAGATCACTCAGAGCTCATTTAGATTAATAATTATGATATTTATCATGAAGATAGTTATATTACCAAAGCACTAACAAAAATATCCTCAAAAGAGCATGCTCAAAGGTATGTTATCCTTTATGACCTGAATTTTATAGGACACTTTTTTCTTACCTAGTTCCTACTTGTTTTTTTTAAAGTACCCTGTAAATAACTCCTGAGGACTCATTACATCTACACCAGAGTAGTGAGATACTTTTCTTCATGAAAAATAAATAATTGGCACCTGACAAAACTTGACATTGTGAGCTTAAGCATAAAATCAGGATTTAAAAAGGTGTCTTTACCTGCCGTATTTTTAGGTTTGTCTCCCCATCCAGATTAGATGTTGCAACATAACATGTTGCCTCAGGTTCACTAAGGAAAATAAAGCAAATAACTTGAATGAATATCTGTCAAAAAAACTAATTTCCCAATAATATGAACAATGAAATGGGACCTACATCAACAGCTCTGTTTCTTCAAAACCGAAAAGACCACAGTTACTTTTCCGGGAGATATTAAGTCTGATACCACCAGCCTAAAATTCACCCTGTAGTAGAGAACTTTCTACCCTTCAAAAGCTGTGTGATTACTCTTTACTCTCAGAAAGAGACATGGCTGACGGTGAACAGAGTATGTTATATAGGCCAGAACAGACCAGCATCACAACGAGGTCAAACTTAAAATTCTGTTCTTTTCTAAAATGTGTCCGTGGTAGTTCCCAAGAGCTCAGGCTCTATGGCCTTTATAATGAGGGTAAATCTTTAGGATAACTCTGGACAGAGCTGAAGTCCTCAAACACTACACTTGGGCTTCTCCATTTCTATCTGACCTCACCAGTGAAGAAATTAACACTGAATTAACAAACATTTGTCTTGCCAGATTTTACTCCATGTCAAATGCAACTCACTCATGAAAATTAATTATTTGGGGAGGCGGGGAGTGCCACAAAGAATAACAAAAATTGTCATTAAAGTCTTGATTTCAGTCTTATCTCTTTTGACTGTATCTCATTCACAGCAGTATCAAGTTTAAAATAAAACAATCTATGAATTTTGCCAGCCAAGACCATATACCCCAAAATAAAAACAGATCTTCATTAAGGATGTCAGTGATATAACAAAGTAAGAACTTCCAAAAACTTTCTCCTCTATAAAACAATGAGATAACTGACAAAAATTATCAGAATCAAGTTTTTCACAACTCTGAAAATTAACTAAAGATTTAAATCAATCCAGGGAGATTTTATTCAAGAAAAAAAAAAGCCAAATCTTGTTGTTTTTAAAGAGAGCTTTGTAATATTTTAACTTCCTCCTGCTTTGGGCTCAGTAGCAGCTTTAAAAAATAACAGTCCACATTTCTAGTACTGAGGGAGCATAAAAGATAATGACCTCTTTCAAAGCCTTATTCCCAAAAAGTTATTATTTCACCTGTCTGATGGTCTCTGGAAGCTCCCACCTGAAGGGCTTGTTTTTATCTGACTTAACCCAGAGCTTACCCAGTGCTCAAATCTAGGTAAATAGTGGTGGGTGTGGGAGAAACATTTGTTGAGAACATTTACAGGAAAGTATTTTAATGTTGCAGCTATCTGAGGTGATGTATAAGTTAGGGAAAACAACAGACTAACCAAAAAGCCTAAAAGAAAAGCTTTCTTTTTAAATTTTTATTTATTTTTGAGAGAGAGAGAGAGAGAAGGAGGGAGAAAGAGCATGAGCATGGAAGGGACAGAGAGAGAGGGAGACACAGAATCCAAGCAGCCTCCAGGCTCTGAGCTGTCAGCACAGAGCCCGACGTGAGGCTCAAACTCACGCCCAGGTGCCCCCTAAAAGAAAAACTTCTAATGAAAAGCAACAAAAAAAAATCCTGGGGAGGAGAGAGAATTTGATGGTCAGAGATGCCACATTATATTACTTAAAATGTTCAATTTTCAACAAAAAAACATGAAACATGAAAACCATGAGCAGCAAATAAGTATGAACCATATACAGATTAAAAATCAATAGGAAGTCTTCCTGAACAAATCCAGACATTGAACTTACCAGACAGGTGTAAATCAGCTATACTAAATATGTTCAAATAGCTGAAGGAAACTATGTCAAAAGAAATAACATATTAGAACATGTCCCCTCAAATAGGGAATATCAATAAAGAATAGAAATTAGAAAAAAGAAAGCAAATAGAAATTCTGGGGTTGAAAAGTATGATAACTGAAACGAAAAATCCACTACTCAGATTTGAGCAGACTCGAACTGGAAGATAGGTCAATTGAGATAACTCAGGCTAAGAAATAAAAATTTAAAAGAAGAAAAAAAAAAACAGAGCCTCAGAGACCTGTGGGACACAAACAAACGTAGCAACATACATATAATGGGAGTCCCAAAAGAATTCAGAAAGGGGCAGAAAAAATATTTAAAGAAATGATACCCCAAACTTCCTAAATTTGATGAAAAGCATTAATCTACACATCCAAGAAGCTCAACAAAATAAGCCTCCAAGTAAAATATTCTCAAAGAAACCACACCTAGACAAATCCTAATCAAACTTGAAAATTAAAGCCAAAGAGAAAATCTTGAGAGCAACAAGAGAAAAGCTACTCACCACTTTGAAGAGATGATAAAAAAGACTATCAAATCATTCTCAGCAGAAACCTTGGAGGATAGAAGGTACTAGGATGACATATTCAAAGCACTGGAAAAAAATTATCAACCAAGAATGCCATATCCAACAAAACTACCTTTCAAAAAATGAAGAACTAATACATTCCCAGATAAATAAAAACAAAGACATTGTTGACAGCAGGCTTACCCTATAATAAATACTGAAGGGGTTTCTTCAGACTAAAATGAAAGGTCAAAAGGCAGTATCTCAATCCACATGGAGAAAAAAAGAGTACCATTAAAAGTACCATGTAGGTAAATATAAAAAACATATATGGCATATATATATATATATATATATATATATATATGTAATATATATATATACACAGTATATATATATATGACATATATATTTTATATAAGTAAATATAAAAGATAGATATATACTTATATATGTATATGTGTGTGTGTATATATATATATATATATATATATATATATATAAATTTATTGCTTGTAACTTTTTCCTCCTTATTTAAAAGTCAACTGATTTCCTAATAAGAAAAAAAAAACTGTTGTGGTTACCCTTTAGAAGCAGGATCAGCCAGCCAGCCACCCACCCAAAATTTGGTTTGAGTGTCAAAACTGATGATGCCACAAACACATCAAAAGGGTGGGAAGATTTATTACACACATGATGAGGTTTTCTGGGGAGAAGAGGGCAGACCTTTGAAGCTGATCCAGAAATGCCTTAAGAGAGCAGGTAAAGGAGACAGGCTTAGGGGTGGGGCTTTTTTGGTGGTTAGGGAGGAAGCCCCCACTCAAGCAGAGGCTTACATGATTTGAAACTCCTGCAGGTGCCAAAGGAGGGAGCACGCAGGCTTTTCTGTCAGCCAGTCTAGACATGGGGCAGAAGGGGAAGAGGAAAGGAGGCTTAAAAGCTGTCAGCAAAGATCCAAAAATGGAGTCAGACTCCTTATTATTAAAAAATATATATACATTCCTGTGATAAACCCCATTTGATCATTACATATTACCATCTTTTATACTGTCAGGTTTTAAGATTTTATATTAAAATTAACAGCAAAATGGACTTGTCAGTTTCCTTTCTCATTCTGTATTTGGTAATTTTTTTGTGTCAAGTTTATGCCAGTTTCAGAAAATTAGAGGATATTCTTGGTATTTCTTTGAGGAGTTTATTAGAAAATTGGTATTTTCCCCACACTGAATGTATGATAGAATTTGACAGTTACAGTGTCTTGTCTTGATAGTCTCTTTGTGGGAAGTTTATGTGTTTTTTTGGTTTCATTTTGTTTTGTTTTTTTACTATTTATATAATATCCTTAATGATTATAGGGCCATTCAGGCTCTATATCTCTTCTAGAATAAGTTTTGGTATATATTGTATTTTCCTATGGGTTTATGCATTTCACTTAAATGCTAAAACAAGATCATAAAACTTTCATAAGATCCTCTCTTTAATCTCTGGTGCATTTATATCAAATTTTCAATTTTTAAACAAATACACATATTTGTGCCTTTCCTTTTCTTCCTTGATTAATCTTACCAAACTTTCATTTATTAGTCTCTTTCTAAGAAGCAAGCTTTGCCCATTTTGATCTTCTCCACTGTTTTTCTTTCATTAATTTCTACTCTTTTTTTTTTTTTTTTTAATTTGAGAGAGGTGGGGAGGGACAGAGGGGGAGAGAGAAAGATACTCTTAAGCAGGCTCTATGTTCACTGCGGAGCCCAATGCAGGGCTCGATCCCATGATCCTGGGATCATGACCTGAGTCAAAATCAAGAGTTGGACACTCAATCAACTGAGCCACCCAGGCACCCCATTAATTTCTACTCTTATCTCTATTATTTCCTTATGTTTGATTTCTTTGAGTTTATTCTTTTGTACTGTCGCTATTTTCTTAGACTGGATTCTTAGCTCTTTTTTTTTTTTGCATTTATTTCTTTTGTAATGAAAATGTCTATAAATTTAGTTATAACACAGGAGATTTGATGCATTCTCATAAGTACTAAAATCTAAGTATTTTCCAATTTCCATTATGATTGCCTCCTTGACCCATGATTTACAGGTACGTTTTATTTCTAACACATAAGGTTCCTAGTTATCTTATTATTGAATTCTGACTTAATAGCATTGTGGTCAGAGCAGGTGGCCTGTGGGATACCAGCCTCTTAAAATCTGTTGATTCTGTCTTATGACAGAATATATTGACATATATTCCTAACTGTGCTTGAAGATTATGTATACATCACTTTTTGGTAAAATACACCAAAAAGTTCTGTTCTATACATGCCATTATTTCAAGGTTGTTATTGTGCTTTTCAAGTATTCTACCTCCATATGGACTTTCTTCTCCATTTGATCAGTTCCTGAAAGCAAATATTAAAACATCACAGTATGATGTGGGGTTTGTAAGTTTCTTGTAGATGTATAAGTTTCCTCTTTTCTCCATGAATTAAAACTTTTATTGTGCAATGGCTCTTTTCTTTTTCTTCAATGAGACTTTACCTCAACGCTTTTTGCCTCAAAACCTATTTCATCTACTAGTGATACCGTCTCTTCTGGACTTCTTTCACTATTTTCTGTGTTTATTTTTTCATCCTTTGATTTTAATCTTTGTGAGCACTTGTGTTTTGTGAATTTCTTATAAACAGATAGCTGGATAATTTCATAACCTTCTCTTTTTAACTTCTTAAATCCATTTGCTTTAATTATAATTGATGATATATTTTTCTTCATTCTACTACCTGACTATGTGCATTCTGTTTCTCCCTCTTTTTGCCTCTTTTTTCTATTCTTTTAGTTACCTTTGAGGGCTTTTTCCTTCTGCTCAAATAATCTTTCCCCTTGATATGGCTGGAAGTTATATCCTCTATGTCTAATCTTTTAGATATTAAAGTAAATTTTTACACAAATAATCCAGAATTTAAGGTTTCTAGCCAATTGGTATTTTCATCCTCATTCTGAACAATACAAACACAATTCCGATTATCACACTCTCAATGACTCTGATGTTTCCTATTATTTACTTCTAGCTTCAGATCCAGGAAACCCAGTGAATCCAAGGGATGGACTTCCAACAATTCTGAAAACCTGTCAGCCATTATCTTTTGGACCATTGCCTTTTCTTTTCTCTGTTTTATCTCCTTCTAATTAATTAGAGGTTTTTTTCTTTATTTTCCATGATGACATTAAATTCTCTTCTTAAAATCTCTTCACCCCACAGGCCAGGTGAATTCAGAGATCATATCTGCATGAGTCAGCTTGAATTCTCACAGGGAACGTCTCCCCTCCCCTCTGTGCCAAAGTCAAGGCAAGCACATTTCTCTATTGCCCCTACAGCATAGCGGGTTTTACTTTTCATTCTACCTAAACTAAGATTGTAATTCTCAACTTTATGCAAGAATCCCCTACCCAGTTCTCCACATAGGGGTGTCCCCCGGGCTTTATCCCTGTCTCTTGTACTCACTAAGCTCAACAAAATGGAAGCTTATAGTCTTCATGGTTTGGCAGAAACCCTTGGGGGAAAAGCCTATATTGGCACACGATTACCTTCCAAGATTCTTAGGAAGATTCTTCCAAGATTCTCAGTTCATTCTTGGCTTCAATCTGGTTTTCTTACTTTTATGCCCAATCAAATAAGCACTGGGGGCTGTGTGTGTGCGTGTGTGTGTGTGTGCGCGCGCATGCGCAGGTGCGTGCATGTGCGTGCACATATGTGTGTATCTGAATTGTTTAGCAGGGGTAGGGTGAATACTTAGAAAATATAATCTATAAAATTGCCAGAAAAAAGTCCAAGAATATTTTTGTCCCCCCCCCTTACTTCTCTCCTACTCCAAAAAAATACTGTTTTCTATATAAGTAGTACTTTTTTGAGAGAAAGGAAGAGGTAAAGAAAGTCACACAAACAAATAATGTAGAGGTTATAAAAACAAAACACTTTATGGTACATCTCTGGCTCCTATGTCAACCCCATAACCCTAACCAAACCCAAAAGAGAAACACATCAGCAACAGTTAAGTTCCTCTGTCCAGTGGGTTAATGCAACCATGACAAAAGAACAAAGTGCATCTGGTAGGAAAAAGAGCTAAGGTTGGAATTACTGCTTTTCAAGAAGCTTGGACAATAGCTCTAGAACAAATCTGCTTCTCTTCCCAAGAAATCTCTCTATGCTGCAGAGTGACATGTGTCTAGATGGCTAGGAACTTTTTTTTTTTTTACCTTGAGATGATTATGACTTATCTAGGAAACCAGTTTGCCCAACATGTCAAGTGCAGCTGTGTTCATGACTATAGCCACTCTTACCCACAGATGCCCTAGACTACGTTCTCCTTACAGAGAACAAGAAGGAGGAAACCCAGGAGGGACAACACAGAAGCATGAGGGAGGTGGTCAGATGCCACCTGATGGGAAGGAAATACCCATTGCAGGGAGTCTCTGTGTAAGTTTCCTCTAAAACAGCCAGTGAATAAAGCAATGTAGTTCTACAAAGAGACCAGAGACTGTGTTTTTAAATTTGGGTCTCACATGAACCCACTTAATGGTACCAAAAAAATCACTTACTCTCTGTGCGAGTCACTTTGTTTATAGAATGGGAACATCTCAGAATTGCCATAAGATTAAAATAAGACAGGTGTACATTTTTTGAATTTTTGCTGAACGTCTGTAGAAATTATAGAAGGGATGGAATTAATCTAACAATTAGGAAAGAAGAAAATATGCCCAGGGAAATTAAAGAAAAAGATAATAAAAGTATAGAATAGCGGTCAGCAAACTATGGCCCACAGGCCTAATCCAAGCCCTGCCTCTTTTTATAAATAAAGTTTTATTGGAGCACGGCCGCACCTATTTGTTTACATGATGCCTATGGCTATTTCTGATGCCACAACAGAGACTGCATGGCCCCCAAAGCTGAGAATATTTACTATGAGTCCTTTCACAGTAAAACTTTGCAGGTGCTAGTCTATACTATAAAGAGATGGATGGAGAAAGGGGTGAGTAGGGTAGGCCTTTGTCTTCCTTAAAATTTCTCATTCAGAATAAAAGTTCCTTAAATGCACACCAACGTGACTAACCTGGAAGAAATCAGAACCATGTCTGCAGGAAGGAATTGTCCATTTGAGGCCTTCACAATGTCACCCACCTTGACCTTTTAAACCGGGAAAGAAACAACCGAAGCATAAATTCTAAAAGCACAGATAGAGGCAAAATATGTCAAATATTCTTAAGAAAAATTCTGATATGAAAATCCTGAAGCCATGCTAAGAAACTTCGGCTACATTAGAACAATTTTATTTTTTCAGGGATTCATTCCTCTAAAGTAGTTGCTCTCAACCAGAGTCTCTTTTGCCCTCCCCCTCCACCAGGAACCTTTGGCGATGTCTGGAGACATTTTTGGTTGTCACGATGTTGGGGTTTTAGGGGGTCGTGCTATTGGCATCAAGTGCCCGGAGGCCGGGGATACTGCTAAACATTCGACAATGCCCAGGACAGCCCCTACAACAAATAATTTTCTGGCCCAAAATGTAAGCTCTGCCAAGGCTGAGAAATCCAAACAGACCTACTGGTACTAGTATTTTCCCCATGATACGTTGTTCATACACCATCACGCTGTAACTGCTTGCCTAATGATGTGTTTTTCTCTGCTGGTCTGTGAACTTTATGTGGAACAGGGAATGAATGAGTGAATGAATGAATGAACAAATAAATAAATATTTGTTGGCTGAATGTATAAATGAATTCCAACTTGTAAGTAAGAGAGAGATGTAAATACTAGGAACAATACAGAGGGAAAACAATATGAGTTCTTGATGCTTTCTTCTTGTGTACTTTTTCTTTGACAAACCCCTTGAGCATTTATTTCCACGGTGCTAAGTATTGAGGACATTAGTCTTAAAAGTGGCAGGCCCTTCCTGGGCAGCTAGAAATGCAGAGGGGCAGAGGGCAAAATTTTCTCATAAACCAATTTCTAGAACTATGTTGGAAAAAATAATAGTAATTTCTTCTGAAGAGGAAGAGAAAAGGAGACTCTATTTTCCTTTTTATGGCATGATCACACAGAACATGTCTACCTTCATTAATTGGGCAAAGGTTAATTAAATACTTCCGTATCAAAGTGAAGAGAGAACCTTAAAAGTTGCATGTGTCTACAAATGCAGAGAACACGTGCAACAGCAGGGGAGAAAAACAGATTGACAAATAAACATTCACAATTTACATATTACATAAAAATTCACAATGCAGTGAACAATAAATTTGTAACTTACATAAACGACTAATTTACAATAAGATCTAACAATGGCTAGACTGAGACAAGTTGAAACTTTGTAATTAGATTTCCGCCCCCCCCCACCGAAACAACAGTGACCCCGAAAATTATGCACTCATGGAACTGACAGCAGGCAGTCATTCCCCTAAGGGTGGGCATGTCTTACAAGCTCTCTTTCTGTTTTGCCCACAGCACCTCCAAATCAACTCCCTTTTCCTTTTGTAAGCCCCTGATATTTAGAGTGCTCTATTTGATTGTACAGGTATAAAAGCAGTCAGAGAGATAACAATTCCTGGGCCTTGGCTCTAGCTATTTGACTTGCTTTTCCAGTGGAAGGCACTGGGGGTAAATTAAAAGTCAATCATGCAGTCGCCTCTGCTCTGAGAGAAGCACCCCGCCCACCCCCTGGAGCCTCACTCCTCTCCTCTTGTCATTCTCCCCTGACATTCTGCCATCAGGAATGGGGTGGCTCTGTCAGTGGCTTTGCTCTCTTCGTCTCAATGAGAGGAGGAAAATGCAATCATGACTGGTTTATCTCTCTTAGGGAAAGAAATACTGATACTTAGAAATCAAAACATTCTTATAATTAGCCTTCAAAGGAATTTTACACTGGTCAGCAATTAATTCCTATTATTTTTAAGTTTATTTATTTTGGGAGAGAGAGAGAGACAGCACACACAGGTGCAAGCCAGGGAGGGGCAGAGAGAGAGAGAGAGGGAGAGACAGAATCTCAAGCAGGCACCTCACTGTCAGCACAGAGCCTGACCTGGGGCTGGATCTCACGAACCATGAGATCATGACCTGAGCGAAATCAAGAGTCGGATGCTTAACCAACTGAGCCACCCAGGCGCCTCAGCAATTAATTATTGATGAGGACAGAGTCGGTATCTAGCCTGACTATAAATAAAAGTATGCCTTTTATTTATATCCCAAGGAAAATATATTCACGGAAACATCCCCTGAGGTAGTCTCCATACAAAGGCTGCCTTCTACCCTGAGCAACAGTCTGTGAAGCATCATCTTTAGATATTCCAGGAAATGACACAGAAGTAACCCAGAGGCACATTAGGAAGCATGTAGACTTGCAACCACTTAGACTTCAATTCAAATCTTAGTTTCACCACTTGTGGGCTGTGTGACCTTGAGCAAAATATACTTAATTCTCTTTGATCCTCTACTTCCTTCATCATGTTTCATAGATAAAAATCTGTAACTTTAAATATGGTAGGCGCCAGGAATGCTTGTGTGGTTCAGTCCGTTAAGCGTCCGACTTCGGCTCAGGTCATGATCTCACGGTCCGTGAGTTCGAGCCCCACGTCGGGCTCTGTGCTGACAGCTCAGAGCCTGGAGCCTGCTTCGGATTCTGTGTCTCCCTCTCTCTCTGCCCCTCCCTCACTGATGCTCTGTCTCTCTCTCCTTCAAAAATAAATAAAACATAAAAAATAATAATAATAAATAAATATATATGGTAGGCGCTTCTTACTAAGTTAAAAGTTCAAATACGTTCTTACCTCTTTCCACATAATCACTTTCCATTCATTCTCTCTGAACACTGAAAAACATATAGCTATATATTAACTGTAACGATTGTATTAGGTAAAGTCCAAAATAACAAAAGATACTTTTCCAAAAATCTAAATGTGTTTCTTTACAAGGTACTGTCTTTATTAATTTAACCTTGACATAAAGTGGAAAAATATGTAAACTGTGTTCACACACACTGCACCAAAATAGAGCAATATGTATAATATAATGTAACATAAGTATAGACAGATGACAGGTAGAAGCTACGTTAAGTTACTTCCACTCCTGAAAAAGTTTGCTGCTACATGCTAAAATACTGGCTGCTAGCCCAAAAAATAACCTATATTTCTAATCAATTATCAAGATAGCACATATCAAAACTAGGACTGGGAGAGACTATGTAACACCCAGATCTTTTTTTTTCTTCTAATGTTTATTTTTGAGAGGGAGAGAGAGAGGGAGACACAGAATCTGAAGCAGGCTCCAGGCTCTGAGCTGTCAGCACACAGCCCAACGTGGGGCTCAAATTCCTGAACCATGAGATCATGACCTGAGTGGAAGTCAGACATTTAACCGACTGAGCCACCCAGGTGCCCCTCCAGATCTTTTCTATTGACATAAGAATTGCTCATATCCCAAATATTCCAACTTCCCATCTCTTTTCTTTTCTTTTATCCTAATTAACATAATTGATGATTCTTACATATGGCAACAGTTTCCTTCTGGTTGTTGGTTTTTTGTGTCTCTATTCCTTTAAATAATAGAACGTTATGAAACACAGTATGTGTATCTATTTGGTCAATTTGGGTATTTTCTTACAGTGAGAAGAGATAAAAGCTCAGTCTAATATCTTACCTATTGTGTTCTTTGTGTTGACTAATCTGTCTGCCATATGTCGTTTCTGTTACAGAAAAAAATCCATTACATCGGAAGTTCAGAGTGAATAATTCACATTATAATACAAGTCACAGTAGGTTTAAGAAAGAACAGAGGCAGCAAACCTGTCAGTCTCTTCTTTGTTTCGCCCTTATCTGACTCTCCTAAATGAGAGGTCATCTAAGGGAGGGGCTAAGTGTGGCCTCGGGAGACGGCTTGCCTTGGTTAACATCCCAGCTCTGCCTTTTACTAATGCAGGCTTCGCAGGTCGCTAACCTGTCCGTGGCTCCATTTAAGTGAACACATGCAAAGACTCACACACACACACACACACACACGCACGCACACGCACATTTTACAGGGCCTCCTACATAATGAATGCTACTGAAAATGTTAGCACATTATAGGTTGCTTTCAAGGACTATATTTATAGTTAAACACATAAGTAGCAATCGTGGATTTCGCTCCAATTTAGCCCAAGGCTTTAAATCAAGTTTGAGAAATTCTTTCATATTATAAACCAATCAAAAGACCAGCAACCAAACAGATTTTCCTGATGTCCTATCTTAATAAGATATGAAGGAATTCGGCACAAGAATACGAATAACAAATAGCAATTTTGGAAAATGAGCATGAGGATTGTGAGTGAGGAGGAAGGGGCCTCTACTGGAGTGGCCCAGCTGTCTTTATGAGGTAGGGTCAGAGCAAACAGAAAGCAATCTTAAATGTCTCTCTTCTTTTCCTTCACAGCTAAAACTTGCCAGCTCTCGTGAAATTATAGCTCTGACAAGGTTAAAGGAGAAACGAAGTCACTGCACAATTCATGACCTCTTAGGATCTTCACCTCTGGTTGCATTATATCCCCAAAGATACTATCATAGTTCTTATGACCACTCTTAAGTCCTGCTGGTTTCTCAAACACACACACACACACACACACACACACACACACACACACACACACACTTTAAAATTTGAAACCTTAGAGTTTAATTCACAATTCACATCAACTACAGGTTTAAAGAATTACAGTAGTTGCAAAACATGCAGCTAGGAAAAAAAGCAAGAAATACACCTCATGTACTCAAGGCAAGAGGTTTTTTTTGGTGTTTTTTTTTTTTTAATTTTTTTTTTCAACGTTTATTGATTTTTGGGACAGAGAGAGACAGAGCATGAACGGGGGAGGGGCAGAGAGAGAGGGAGACACAGAATCGGAAACAGGCTCCAGGCTCTGAGCCATCAGCCCAGAGCCTGACGCGGGGCTCGAACTCACGGACCGCGAGATCGTGACCTGGCTGAAGTCAGACGCTTAACTGACTGCGCCACCCAGGCGCCCCAAGGCAAGAGTTTTGAGAACATTTCACTAACAGTAAACTTACATAATCTTCTACAATCTCTTTGATGCCTGAAATGGTAAGGATAATCATCAGAGGCAAGAGAGTTGTATATTTTCCCGTTGGAGACACATCTGGAATTTGCTGCGAAAACAGAGTTACACTATGAATTCTATGATACATTTTTCTTGTATTTTGCTTAACACTAAAAGCCAGGCTACTGTGGCATACCCAGGACATGAAAACAACACACGGTGTTAAATAAAAAGGGGAAAGAGACTCTTAGCACATCAAAACCATCCCTCGAGCATGGTGTGAAACATTACATTATGGGAAAGCCACCAGTGCGCCTACTTAACGCTTCAGTCATATGTCACCTTCCCAAGAGAATACTGTTATTATGTTTTGAATTCAGAGGCTTGGACTGTATTCTGAAGCTGACTGTATTTGAAGCTTTCAAAACTTAACTGTCTAAGATAGCATCCTTTCCAAACAGTTAAAGCCAGAAGGTCAGTTATCTTAACCGAATCTTGCTTCTTTTTGAGGCGGAAGAGAAATTTTTTGGAGGCCTGGGAGAATAACGTTGCTTGGGTACAAATTACCTGTGGAGAGGGCTCTGGGGCTATGCCCCACTGTTTAAAGATAGGAGAAATAAAGTGACAAGCAGACTGGCAGTTTTCTGATGGACGCAAGGGTAGATGAGGTTGTAAAGGAGATCCTTTAACAGATTTAGAACAGCTCTCAGGCCTGTATTTCTAGACTTGGGTCTAGAGAGTGGATACTCTCTATGCTGCCTTATTTCCTGCTTGTTATTTCTTTGTGCAGCCAAAGAGTGTCTATTCTGAAGCGCTCAATAATTCTTGTGGTTACTTTAAAAGCAGTCAGACACAGAGGAAGAAAGGGAGAGGTTCTAGGATCGCTGAGGCTATCAATGAAACCTGCCTTCCAAATAACTCGCCTCTGCCTGACTTCTCCATCTCTCTGCAGTGCACCCCAAGCCCGTCGTGTTGCTCCCAGGCCTCCCTCTCTCTTTTCCTCAGTTAAAGCCTCGCCGGAGCTGGTCACTTCACTGTAGCTCCTAACTGTCAATGCCTTCTCACTACAGTCCAAGCTTCTGAATGTAGCTCATGAAGCTTCTCATTACCTGGCCTCGGCCAACATCTTTAGCTTCTTCTCTACACTCCAGACAAAATTTTTACCATTTCCAGAACATTTCACATGCTAGAGAAAATTTTAACACTTTAAATTTTCACAATGCAAAACATATAAGACCTTCTTGGAGAAAAGTCTACCTCTTTCCCTCCCCCACTGGGTCCCCGGTTCTCACAAAAGGCGACCAGCGTTTCCGGTTGCTGTGCCTTTGCTCACACGGTCTTCTGTGCCCCAAAGGTCTTCTCTTCTTCCACTGACCTCTACTTACTGTTGAGCTCCTCATTCTCTAGTCTTTGGCTCAAATGTCTTCTTTTTCAGTACGTTTTCCTGAACCACTCGCCCTCAAGCCCAGAGTAGGCCGTGTTCCCCTAGCACTTTATAAATATTTCTTAAAGCACTTGTATGTTAAGACTACCCGCTCTCCAAAGGGAGAACTACGTCTGACAATTCATCCTTGAATTACTAATTTCATGCCCAGGTTTTGGTACACACTATGTGATCTCTATAAATTTTTGCTAATGCCAATCTTCTGTTTAAGGTCAATTCAACAGATTCATTAAATTCTTATCTCAAAGCTTGGCCGTTTTGAAGGCACTGTTTCTTTTCTTTTCTTTTTTTCTTTCTTTCCACGTTTTTATTTATTTTTGAGAGACAGAGACAAAGCGTGAGTGGGGGAGGGGCAGAGAGAGAGGAAGACAGAATCTGAAGCAGGCTCCAGGCTCTGAGCTGTCAGCACAGAGCCAAATGCAGGGCTCAAACTTACCAACTGTGAGATCATGATCTGAGCTGAAGTGGGACAGCTAACCTACTAGCCACCCAGGTGCCCCTTGAAGGCACTGTTTCTATTCTCAAGGAATTTGCAGTTTGCCAGGAGAAATAAAACCAATTATCCAATTATAATGCATAGCACAGATTACTGCTACAGAAGATAAGGGAGGGAGAAATCAGCATGGGACATGGCATTTAGTGGAGTTTGGAGGAGGATGGTTTTGAGTTATGCCTTTAAGAGAATGGGTGGGGATAGCCAGATGAGTGCCTTCTGGGTTAGAGAATAGAATGAACCAAGGTCTAAAGAGAGGAAGGAAACTGAAGAATTGTGAGGAGACTTGCCTCTCAGATTGTGTCGGGTTGTAGGGTTCATGACAAAAACAAGGTTGAAGAAACAGGAATAAACCAGATTATGGAAGGCCTTGAATTTAAGTGTTTTGAAAAGATGTCATTCCTAAAAGAAAACACAGAGGGAAAGCTTCCAGACGTTGGTCTTGGCAAAGATTTCTTGGATAGGACGCCAAAAGCACAGGCAACAAAAGCAAAAACAGACAAGTGGGACTACATCAAACTAAAATTCTTCTGCACAACAAGGAGAACCATCAAAAAATGCAAAGGCAGACGACAAAATAGGAGAAAATATTTGAAAACCCTCCATCTGGTAAGGATATAGAAGGAACTCCAAATCAACAGGAAAAAAAAAAAATAATAATAATCCAATCACAATGGGCAAAAGACTTGAATAGACATTTCTCCAAAGACAACATACAAATGGCCAAGAGGTACACGAAAAGGTGCTCAATGTCACTAGTCACCAGGCAAATGAAATTCACAACCACAATGAGGTATCACCTCACACATGTTAGGATGGCTATTAATTAAACACAGAAAATAACGAGTGTCGGTGAGGACGTGAAAAAATTGGAATCCTTGTATACTTCTGCTGGGAATATAAAATGGTGCTGCTGTTACAGAAAATAATACGGAACTTTTTCAAAGAAATTAAAATAGAACTACCATATGCTTCAGCCATCCCACTTCTGGGTATTTATCCAAAAGTTGAAACCAGGATCTTGGAGAGATAGCAGCACTCCCACATTCAGCTCAGAATTATTCACAATAGCCAAGATATGGGAACACCATCAATGTCTGTCGATGGATGAGTGGATAAAGAAAATGTGGCATCTATACGATGGAATATTATTCAGATTTTAAAAAGAAGGAAATTCTGGGACACCTGGGTGGCTCAGTTGGTTAAGCAGCCAACTTTGGCTCAGGTCATGATCTCGCGGTTTGTGAGTTCAAACCCCGCATTGGGCTCTGTGCTAACAGCTCGGAGCCTGGAGCCTGCTTCGGATTCTGTGTCTCCCTCTTTCTCTGCCCCTCCCCTGCTCACGCTCTGTGTCTTTCTGTCTCTCAAAAAATAAATAAATGTTAAAAAAAATTATAAAAAGAAGGAAGTTCTGCCACATGTAACAACATGGATGAATCTTGAAGGCATTATAATGAAGTAAGCTATAGAAAGACAAATACTGCACGAATCCACTTATGTGAGATATCTAATGTAGTCAGATTCATGGAGTCAGAGTAAAATGGTGGTGTCAAGGTCTAGAGAGAGGGAGAGATAAGGAGTTGTTATTCAATGAGCATAAAGTCTAAGTTATGCAAGATTAAGAAGTCCTAGAAACCTGCTGTACAACAGATGTCTATGGTTAACACTGGTATATCATACACTTAAAATTGTTAAGGGGATAGATCTCACATTAAGTGTTCTTACTGAAATATTAAAAAAAGAAGAGAAAAGAGAATTAGCTATTTCAAACTAGCATTTGGACTTTCTTTAAACTCTTTCTTTTAATACAATAAAATTATCCTCTCATGGAGGTGGCATACATTATAAAAGTTAGTCCAATAATATCTCATTAATGATCTAAATCAGGAAGAACTGTGGGCCAATTCATCTACTGGGCATCAACATCCCCCAAATGAGAATTTTTCATCCCCCAAATGAGAATTTCGATGTCTTACTGAGTAACTTAAATATTGTAAGAAGCTCTTCTTGCCGTGTTTCAATTTATTCTGTACGTTCAATTTTTATTTCAGCTAAATGAGCTTTTTACATTTTTCTTTTTTTAAAAAAAGCATAATCCAGTAATGTGTTCAGGAATATTACCTGCAATATAGTAATGAACAGGAAGAAAGCATTAGCAGCTTTGCTAAACTGCAGATACAGATATCGAGGGAGGAATGACCATATGCTGTACTTGGCTGTGCTGTAGGCAAAAAGAAAATTACCACTGTCAGTTCACACTCTGAACTCTAAAAACACCAAAGGAAAACCCAGAAGTGGATAAAATATTATTATAAAACACTAACTCTTTTCTGAAGAATTTTTTGTCGTTTTTGAACACTCATTGTTACCTGAAAACAATGTCAGGACAAAGAAAGAATTTTCTCCATCTCAGGAACTAAGAACTACGAATACAATAGACAAGCAGGAGGTATTCCACATTTTCTAATGGCCTGTAATTCTTATAACAGAACTCCTAATCAGCATCCGTCTTATAGTTCAAGGATAACAAGAGCCAGCAATGTTTCTCCCTTCTCTCCCTCCCAGGAGCTTTATCATTAAAAGTTACCTTAAATCCATCTACCCCCAAATGCCTAGGCCATGTCACGGACAAAGAAAACCATCACGGGTGTGTTTCTTTTTTTCTAATTAATCTACTACATTTAAACGTCAGAAAGGGGCGCCTGGGTAGCTCAGTCAATTAAGCCTCTGACTCTTGATTTCAGCTCAGGTCATGATCTCACAGTTCCTGAGATCAAGCCCGGTGTAATGCTCTGCACTGACAGTGTGGAGCCTGCTTGAAATTCTCTCTTTCTCTCTCTCTCTCTCTCTCTCTCTCTCTCTCTCTCTCTCTCTCTGCCTCTCCTCTGCTTGCATTCTCTCTCCTCCCCTCCCGCTTTCTCTCTCTCTCAAAATAAATAAATAAACTTTTAAAAATAACCGGAAAGACCAGGAGTTTGGGGAAGATGGCAGAATAGGAGAAACCTGAATTCACCTTGTCCCACAAACACACAGAGATAACAGCTCCATCACACAGAAGAGGCCACACCAAAAAGGGCAGGAAAGGCAGAGCTGCATTTGGGAACCAAATCCCCAGCACAACTAACCGCAAATGGGAGAGACAGCGCAAGTTCCAAAAAGCAAAAGGATGTGACCCCACACAGGGCACCCCCAGCCCCGGGGACCCACACTGATGAGTCCCCATAAAATCTGGCTTGAAGGCCAGTGGGGCTTCAATCCAAAAACTTTAAAATTCATCAGGCTTAACTGTGGGAGAGCCAGAGAGCAAGGGAAAGCTGAGTCCCTGCCCTTAAAGGACCAGCATACTAAACAATCCAGTCCAAGGCCCAATACAGAAGCAGCAGTTTGAAAAGCACATGGGGTATACACGAAGATTTACTGACTAATCTTAAAACATGTGCCTGGAGGGGCAGGAATCTGCATGAGATTTTTCCAGGAACAAGAGTGCTGGCAGAAGCCATTTCTCTTTCCTTCCCCCAGGCTAGATAGCCAGATGCTTGTGGGAGCCAGCAACACTCTTCATCCACCTTTCTAGCATCAGGTGCCCCAGCCCAGCATTCCCCTGTGGACCCTCCCCATCCGGCCTGCCTGATTCTTCAGCAGGCATCCCAGCAAAGCAGCTGCTGCCCAACAGACCCTGCGAGCAGCTCCCACAGGGACCAGCACCGCTCCAAAGGGACTCCTGCCCTGAAGAGAGGGAGACATAACCCCATATAACAACATGCCCACAGTTTCTGCAGCCAGGCGTCTTGGCTGGCTCTGCAGAAAGCAAGCCCTGCCCTAGGGTGCATGTGCAGCTATGGCAGAAAGGCTAACTGCAGACAGGTTGGCTGACTGCTGGCCCTGCCCACCAACAAGCCCACAGTAGCCACAGACATGCCTCTCCACAGTGCGGGAGCAAACCCCGTCCAGTGCACCAACAGAAGAAAAAATGGGTCATTGCAGCTGTCTGAACTAAGAATAACTGAGGCCCAGCTATAAGTGGAGGGTGCAAGACAGCCCACACGGGAGACACCCCTGGAGGATGTTGTTCTGGGGACCAACGGAGATTGCACTATAGGCACCACTCCTATTAAAGACCGCTACATTCAAGTCCAGGAGATGTAGCCAACCTGCCTAATACATAGAAATAGACACAGAGTCACAAAATCAGGAGACAGAAGAATATGTCACAAATGAAAGAACAAGACAAAATCATAGGAAAAGACCAAAATGAAACAAAAATAATATGCTTGATAAAAAAATCAAAGTAATGGTCCTAAAGATACTCAGAGAACTTGAGAGAAGAGTGGATGAACTCAGTGAGAACTTCAAAAAAAGAGACAGAAAATGTGAAAAACCAGTGAAAGCTGAAGAATTCAGTAACAGAAATTAAAAACACAGTAGAGGAAACCACAAGCAGATTAGAGGATGCAGAAGAACAGATTAGTGATCAGGAAGATAGGGTAATGGAAATCAACCCAGCTGAACAGCAAAAAGAAAAACCAATAATAAAAAATGGAAATAGGTTAAGGGAACTCTGCGACATCATCAATAACATTCAAATATAGAGATTTCAGAAAAAGAAGAGAAAAAGAAGGGGGCAAAAAACTTACTTGAAGAAATAATAGCTGAAAACTTCTCTAATCTAGGGAAGGAAACAGACACCCAGATACAGAATGCAGAGAGAGTCCCTAACCAGATGAACCCAAAGACGTCCATACCAAGACATATAATAATTAAAATGGCAAAAAAGTAATGATAAAGAGAATTTTTTAAAAAGCAAGAGACAAGCAGAGAGTTACATAAGAAGAAAACCCCATAAATCTATCATGTGATTTTTCAGCAGAAACTACAGGCCAAAGGGTAGCATGATAGATTCAAAGTGCCAAAAGAAAAAAAAAAACAAAAACCTACAACTAAGAATATTCTATCCAACAAGTTTACCATTCAGAATAGAAAAAGAGATAAGGAATTTCCCAGACAAACAAAAGTTGAAGGAGTTCATCACCACTAAACCAACCTTACAAGAAATGTTTAAGGAAATTCTTTAAATGGAAAGAAAAGGTCATAATAAGAAGAAAATTATAAAAGGAAAAATTTTCACAGATAAAAGCAAACATATAGTAAAGGTGGTAGATAACTCACTTATACATGATGAGTATGACAGCCAAAAGACAAAGGCAGTAAAATCAGTTATCTACAGAAAATTGGTTAAGAGATATACAAAATAAAATGATGTCAAATATGACATTATATACATAAAACATAAAGGGGTGTAAAAATGTACAAATATAAAAATATAAAATGTACAAATATAAAAATACCAAAAAATGCTTTTATTTTGTTTTTAATTTTAATGTTTGTTTATTTTTGAGAGGGAGACAAAGACAGAGACAAAGCTCAAGCAGGGGAGGGGCCGAGAGAGAGAGAGAGAGAGAGAGAGAGAGAGATACAGAATCTAAAGCAGGATCCAGGCTCTGAGCTGTCAGCACAGAGCCCAACGTGGGGCTCAAACCCACAAGCTGTGAGATCATGACCTTAATTGAAGTCAGATGCCTAACCAACTGAGCCACCCAGGCACCCCCAAATTTAGTGCTTTTAGAATGTGTTTGAACTTAAGTAACTATGAACATAGACTACAACATACATAAGATGTCATATATTTGATCCTGGTGGTGACCACAGATCAAAAACCTACAGCAGATACACAACAAATAAAGAGAAGGAAATCCAAGTATAACACTAAGGAAAGCCATCAAACCACAAGGAAAGAGAGCAAGAAAAAAGGAACTACAACACCAACCAGAAACAACAATATGGCAGTAAGTAAATATCTATCAATAATTAAATGTGAACGTACTAAATGCTCAAATCACAATACATAGGGTAACTGAATAAACAAAAACAAGCAAGACTCATTTATAAGCTTCCCTACAAGAAACTCACTTCAGACCTAGAGGCACATACACACGGAAAATGAAAGGATGGAAAAACATATACTATGCAAATGGAAGCCAAAAAAAAAAAAAAAGCTGGGGTGGCAATACTTAAATCAGACTAAATAGACTTTAAAACAAAGACTATTGCAAGAGACAAATAAGGACCCTACATAATGATAAAGGGATTAATCCACCAAGAGAATATAACAATTGTAAATATCTATGCACCCAACATAGGAGCACCTAAACACAAAAAGCAAACATTAGCAGTAATAAAGGAAGAAACTGACAGTAACACAGTAATAGAAGGGGACTTTAATACTCCACTTACATCAATTAATAGATTGTCCAGACAGAAAATCAACAAGGAAACAGTGTCTGTGAACCAGATCAGACTAGATGGACCTAACAGATATAAACAAAACATTCCATCCAAAACAACAGAATACACACTATTTTCAAGTACATGTAGAACATTCTCTAGACTAGATGACATGCCAGGGCACAAAACAAGTCTCAATAAATTTAGGAACATTCAAATAATCTCAAGCATCTTTTCTGACCAAAATGGTATGAAACTAGAAATCAATTACAAAAAAAAAAAAGAGCTGGAAAAAACACAAACCCATAGAGGCTAAACAGTATGCCCCTAAACAACCAATGGATCAATGAGGATGACCTCAGTTTGGCTTGTCTGGCATTTTTCTCCTGCTCAGAGTGAGGTGATTTGTTGGGATGGAACACAGAGGTAAAGTGGACTTCTTGTCACTTCATGTCAGGGTCCCCATCATCAACACCATTTATTGCTGCTAATGAAAAACTCAAAAAATACATGGAGACAAATGAATTGAAAACACAGTTTTCCAAAATCTTTGGGACACAGCAAAGTCTGTTCTAAGCAGTACGTTTATAGTAATTCAGGCCCACCTCAAGAAATAAGAAAAAAATTCCAAACAACCTAACCTTACACCTAAAGGAGCTAGAAAAGGAAGAACAAACTAAGTCCAGAGCTAGCAGAAAGAAGGAAACATAAAGATTAGAGTGGAAATGAATAAAATGAGACTAAAACAATAAATATAAATGAAATCAAGAGCTAGTTCTTTAAAAAGATAAAGTTGATAAAGTATAACCAGACTCATCAAGAAAAAGAGAAAATGACTCAAATAAAATCCGAAATGAAGGAGAAGAGGGGTGCCTGGGTGGCTCAGTCCATTAAGTGACCAACTTTGGCTCAGGTCATGATCTCACAGTTCGTGGGTTCAAGACCCACATCAGGCTCTGTGCTAACAGCTCACAGCCAAGAGCCTGCTTCAGATTCTGTGTCCCCCTCTCTCTCTGCCCCTCCACCATTTGCACTCTGTCCCTCTCAAAACATGGATAAACATTAAAAAATTAAAAAAGGAAAAATAAAGGAGAAAAACCAACACCACAGAAATACAAAGGATTATAAGAGAATATTATGAGAAATTATATGCCAAAAATTGGACAACCTAGAAGAAATTCCTAGAAACGTACAATCTTCAAAACCTGAATCAGGAAGAAATAGAAGATCTGAGCACACAGATTGCCAATATTGAAATTGAATTAGTAACCAAAAAACTCCAAACAAACAGAGGGCCAGGGCCAGATAGCTTTACAGATGAATTCTGCCAAACTTTTAAAAAAGAGTTAATACATATTCTTCTCAAACTATTCCAAAAAATAAAAGATGAAGGAAAAGTTCCCAATTCATTCTATAAAGCCAGCATTACCCTAATACCAAAACCAGACAAAAACACTACCAAAAAGAGAAAACAACAGGCCAATATCTCTGATATGAATAGACTCAAAAATCCTCAACAAAATATTACCAAACTAAAACCAACAATACATTAGAAGAACGATTTACCACAATCAAGTAAAATTTATTCCAGGGATGTAAGGGTGGTTCGATATGTACAAATCAATCAATGTGATACATCACATCAACAAGAGAAAGGATAAAAATCATATTATCTCAATAGATGCAGAAAAAGCAATTGACAAAATGTAACATCCATTTTTGATAAAAACTCTCAATAAAACAGGTTTAGAAGAAACATACCTCAACATACTAAAGGCCTTATATGAAAAACCCACAGCTAAAATTATACTCAATGGTGAAAAACTAAGAGCTTTTCTTCTAAGATCAGAAACAAGAAAAGGATGTCCACTCTCACTAGTTTTATTCAACAGATCACTGGAAGTCCTAGCCATAGCAATCAGACAAGAAAAAGAAATAAAAAGCATCTAAATTGGTAAGGAAGAAGTAAAACTGTCACTATTTGCAGATGACACTATATTTGAAAAACCCTTAAAACTCCACCAAATGACTATGAGTAATGATAATTTAGTAAAGTTGCAGGATACAAAATTACTATACAGAAATCTGTTGTGTTTCTATACACTAATAACAAAGCTGCAGGAAGAGAAATCAAGAAAAAAAAAATCTCATTTACAATTGCACCAAAAATAATAAAATATCTAAAAGTAAACTTAACCAAGGAGGTGAAACACTTGTACTTTGAAAACTGTAAAATATTGATGAAAGAAACTGAAGATGACACAAATGGCAAGATATTTCATGATCATGGATTAGAAGAGTCAATATTGTTAAAATGTCCATACTACACAAAGCAATCTATGCATTTAGTGTAATTCCTATAAAAACACTAACATTTTCACAGAACTAGAACAAATAGTCCTCAAATTTGTATGAAATCACAAAAGACCCCAAATAGCTAAGGCAATCTTGAGAAGGAAGAACAAAACCAGACATATCACCCTCCCAGATTTCAGGATGTACTACAAAGCCATAGTAATCCAAACATCATGGTACTAAAGCTATAGTAATCCAAATATTATGGTACTAGCACAAAAACAGACACTCAGGCCAATAGAACAGAATAGGCAGCCCAGAGGTAAACACACACCTATTTGGTCACTTAATCTATGACACAGGAGGCAAGAATATGAAAAGGGTAAAAGACAATCCCTTCAATAAATGGTACTGGGAAACCGGAAAGCTACATGCAAAAGAATGAAACTGGACCAATTTCTTACATCATACACAAAAATAAAATCAAAATGGACTAAATACCTAAATGTAAGACTTGAAACCATAAAACTCCTAAAAGAAATGTCCATTTGGCATTGGACGTAGAAATATTTTTCTAGATATGTCTTCTGGAAACAAAAGCGAAATTAAACCATTGGGACTACACCAAAATTAAAAGCTTTTGCACAGTGAAGGAAACCATCAACAAAATGAATAGGCAATCTACTGAGTGGGAGAAGATATTTGCAAATGACATATCCAGTAAGGGGTTAACATCCTATGTATATAAACTTATTCAAATATAAACATATTCCCCTCAACCCCCCCCCCAAATTAGTGTGATTAAAAATGGGCAGAGGACCTGAATAAGCATTTTTCCAAGGAAGACATATAGATGGCCAACAGACAGATGAAAAGATGCTCAACATCACTAATTATCATGGGAATGCAAATTAAAACCACAATAAAATATCACTTTACACCTGTCAGAATGACTAAAATGAAAAATCACAGTAACAAGGATGTGGAGGCAAAGGAACCCTCATGCACTGTTGGTGAGAATGCAGATTGGTACAGCCACTATGGAAAACAGTATGGAGATTTCATGAAAAATTAAAAATATATTTACCATATGATCTAGTAGTTCATTACTGGGTATCTACCCAAAGAAAACAAAAACACAAATTCGCAGATCTATATGCACCCTTATGTTTATTGCAGCATTATTTACAATAGGCAAGATATAGAAGGAACCCAAGTGTCCGTCCACAGATGAACGGGTAAAGAAGGTATGGTATATATCAAAATGGAAGGACCTAGAGGGTATAATGCTAAGTGAAATAAGTCAGCCAGAGAAAGACAAATACTATATTATTTCAGTCATATGTGAATATAAGAAACCAATAAAGAAAAAAGAGGCAAACAAAAAACCAGAAACTTAAATACAGAATAACTGGTGGTTGCCAGAAGGGAGATGAGTGGGGGGATGGGTGAAATAAAGGGGATTGAGAGCACACTTACCCTGATGAGCACTGAGTAATGTATACAATTGCTGAATCACTATATTATACACCTGAAAACTAATATAACACCGTATATTAAGTATACTTCAATTAAAAAAAAAAAAAAGCCTAATGCTAAATTCCCCAATGGAGGATAATGGTGGAGAACTCAGCAGCTCTGTGAGGTTCCACTGCAAAGCATTTACCTTGGGAATGCAAACTGGTGCAGCCACTCTGGAGAACAGTATGGAGGTTCCTCAAAAAGTTAAAAAGAGAACTACCCTATGACCCAGCAATTGTACTACCAGGTATTTATCCAAAGGATACAAAGAGTAGTGATTGAAAGAGGCACATGCACCACAATGGTTATAGCTGTCAACAATAGCCAAACTGTGGAAAGAGCCCAAATGTCCATCAACTGATGAATGGATAAAGATGTGTGTGTGTGTGTGTGTGTGTGTGCATGTGCGCGCATGTGTATTTAATGGAATGTTACTCAGCCATCAAAAAGAATGAAATCTTGCCATTTGCAAGATGTGGATGGAGCTAGAATGTATCATGCTAAGCGAAATAAGTCAGTCAGAGAAAGACATGACTTCACTCACATGTGGAATTTAAGAAACGAAACAGATGAACATAGGGGAAGTGTAGGAAAAAGAAAATAAGATGAAAACAAGAGGGAGGCAAACCACAAGAGACTCTTAACTGTAGAGAACAAACTGAGGGTTGCTGGAGAGGTGTTGGGTGGAGGGGGGGACGGGCTAAATGGGTGATGGGCATTAAGGAGGGCACTTGTTGGGATGAACACTGGGTGTTATATGTAAGTGATGAATCGCTAAATTCAACTCCTGAAACCAATACTACACTCTATGTTAACCAACATGAATTTAAATAAAACCTTGGGGGGAAGAAAGGAAAGCACTTTTACCTCCTAGGTATTGCTAAAGGGCACTCTCGATGAACAGGAGGAACAAGTGAGAGCAGAGGCCAATTCAGAAACAGAAACCTTGAGGGTGAGATGAAGACACAGCCTATTCTTGGTAGTGAACTTGAGAATTCAAAGTTTATCAGGGTTTGAGACAACTGTTACACCCTGAAGTATCTACACCAAGTGTATTTTGCAGGTGAGGACGACATCCTCCTCCTTCCTCTCCTCCCAGCTACACACACTTCTCACCTGATGGAGTTTTTGCAGAAGTTGTTCCTAATGGGCTCATTGAGGTAAATGGTGCGGACTTTGGACACGTCTGATCCTTGAAGAGACTGTTGGCAGCCCATCTTTTCCTCCACCTTCTGACAGATTAAAGAGAAATCAACAGGTCCTACAACAAGAAGGCAAAGGAATGTTACCCAGAAGTGCAACTGAAATCAGGCTCCAGGGAACGCATCAAGTGCATTGCATGTTGGACCTCTGTTGAGTCCCCAGGGAGGAGACTGTTTTCTTAGCCTCCAGTTCTTCACCTGTCCCATCCATTTCTCCAGGGACCAGACATCCAAGACCTCCCCGTCACCCTGCATTGGCGAGGCGGTTCTGGTTCCCTCATGGCTACCACATCCCCATTCCCTCCCCAGCCCTGGAGGCTCTGGGTAGGCACTGACACTCAGCCCAGGCAGGAGACTGGGGAAGATGCAGTGAGATAGGGCCCAGCAGCTGGCCTCAGAAAAAGAATGGGCGAGGGGAGAAGGTGAATAGGGCTGGGGGAAGCGGAGGGGAGAGTGTCTTGGCTGAAGAACAGTAGCTCCATGACCAGAGGGCAGCCCCCTGACCAAGATGGCCTTAACATTCCCCTCAGCTTGACTAAATTGGAAATAGATGTCTTCTTGTCTCTAGTCCCTGAATTCCCTTTCCTTTTTACTAACATGAAGCATTTTCTTTGGAAAAGGTGATTGTATGTTGTTATTCTACTCCCTTTGAAATGTATAGAAATGTCCTGAAAAGCCCCTTGCCAGCTTTAAGATCCATGGGAAAGCTTTTCTCAAGGACCTGGGAGATCCCTGAAATGTAATCATCAAAGAAGTTCTCCATTCCATGGTAGGGTAGGAACCTAACTTCAGGGGGTGCCTTGCTCGAAGTGTAAAATTCTCACATGTCATGAAGATAAGAGAAAATGTAGTTATTCTTTGGGTAAAGCCAGTCAGCAGACACAGGTGGCCAACAATCCTCCTCCTTCCCCACCCCAGCTTTTTAAAACTCTCCCACCTTTGTTTCAGCCAAGGTGAGCTCAATCTCTCTCCCCTATTGAAATAGCCTTGAATAGTCTTCCTGGCCCCATTAACTTCACCCAGGTAATGTATATTTTGATATCTCCTACCCCCAAAATAAGTGAGATTTTTGACCAAGGGGCCAAGGAAAGTCTCATTTGTTTCTGACAAGAAATAGAGGCTAGTGTGCCCTCAACAGTAAGAAGCATTTTTATGTCTGAGTCCATGTACCCAGTTTTCCTCAGACTTGCCCAAGGTCCTGTAGTGCAGGATTAATAGGGATATTCAAGTCCTTGAGTCACGAACTTTCTCACCATCACTGTATGTTTGGTAAGAGAGCTATTTCTCTTCAAGCGTTTCCCTAACAACGCATCCATGTGTGAGGGTGAAGAAACAAAAAGTGAGTTACAGTTTACTAAGGGGCTGCTGATGAAAATAAATAAAGCTCTAAACACCTGACTAGACATGTATGATCTTCAAGGCTATCAACAGGCTTTAAGGAGGAGCCTGTTGACCTGCTGCTACCTGACAGAAGGGTGCTGGTGACCAAGTGTCCCCAGTTGAAAGGCCTGAGCCTTTAGTGTCCCGGCTCACACACTAGGTGCCTCTCACCACACCAACATGTCTCTTCAGCAAATAACTGGTCTCTTAGAGTGGCCCCATTAAATTGTATAATAGTAAAAAGTGAGCCAACATAGATCTATGAAAACGTAATGCAGCCCTTTGCCCATAAAAATGACAAAGCCTAAGGAACAAAAGACAAAGGAAATTCTTGTTTGCACATCAAAAGAATTAAGTTACAAAACACACAGAAAATACATTTCCTGTAAAAGAAATTAAATATGGCCATTATGAAACAAGAGGTCAAAAACAGAAATACTAAATTATTTTTTGAAGTGATAATGAAACTGCAGAAGAATTTTTAATGTGACCTGAAAGAGCTCAGAAATGAAAGAAATATCTTAAGAAAAAGGAAAGCCACCTTAGAAGCAACTAAGATAACAGAGAGCTGAAAAGAGGCATGTCCTGCACAGACTATGAAAACTAAGCAAAATGAAATGAAAAAGAGCACAGATGATAAAGAACTGAAGAAAAATTATAGATGTGGGACAAAGGATCCAATGTATGCATATTTCTTGTCCTTAAGAAATTTAAAACATGAAACAAAAATACTGAAAGTCGTAGTAGAATAGATCTTTCTTTAATGAGAACAAAACAACTAAGAAAAATCTAACACAAATTCCAAGACACTTCCTGGTTAAGTTTATTGGACTTTAAGAATAATGAAAAAAAATCATTATTAGACCAGCAACTTGTTTATGAAGTTTGGAAAGAGAGGGACTATTGGGACCCCACGTAGAAGTCATCACTGAGGCAGGAGACCAGATGTCCTATCAAGAAATGAAGGAAAAGCTGGTAAACAAGATGTAGAAAGCAGTGATTTACCTGGATACAAAAACAAGGCTTTAGGTAATCATAGGCCATCTTATTGTGACCGAACTTTCTGTTGACACAGCTTAAAATGGTGACTTTTTTTTTTAAGGCTTTTTAAATTCACTACTCACGCGAGTAGCTATTATCAAGCCAAATTTTCATCAAAAACAAAATTCAAGAGAATTAAGTAAAAAATTCAAAAAGCACCTTCCTCCTGAAGAAATGTGCTAATTAACACCAAAATTAACAGTGGGGAAACAGGGGTTATATAAGGCAAGGCTCGGGTCATGCCCAAGACAGAGACTCTGAGAAAACGTCATAGTCACAGAAACTCATCTCAAGGTCAGGGTGAAGTTGAAAGAATGTTGTCCCATTATCCATTCAACCACTCCCACAGGGCCTTGGTATAATTCTGACAAAGGAGAGAGAGAAAGAGAGAGACAGAGAGAGATGGGAGGGAGGGAGCTTTCTAGCAGAATAACCCAAATTGGCATCATCAGAGTTGGCCAAGAAATCTCAAGTACTGTCAGTTTAAGATGGTTCAGAATTAGTAGTGCTGCAAGGTAAAAGCAGGTAAAAACACATACAAAGAGAAGGAGAGAGAGAGAAATAGGGCAAAAGCAGTATGTTGGCAGATGATGGCTATGACTTTTTCACAGAGGCAAGAAAACCAAGACATCTCAAATAAAGTAAGTCAAGAATATTACACTTGGATTTATAGTGAAAATGCAGAAAAATAAAGACAAAGAGGAAATCTTAAAAGCGGCCAGAGAAAAATAAGAGGAAGGAATGTTTCCCCCAAATTTTATGAAACCGCATTATGACACCAAAACCAAAGTCATTACAAGAAAAAAATAGTACAAATTCAAATCCATTATAAGCATGAATATAAAAATCCTTAGCAAAAAATCAAATCTACCAATATGCAAAACGATTACACATCATGACTTTTATGCATTGAATTGCATCTTCACACCAAAAAATGATCCGTTGATGTCCTAACCCCCAGTACCTTAGAATGTGACTTTATTTCAAAATAAGTTGTCTTGGTCTGCTCAGGCTGCTCTAACAAAATACCACAGACCAGGTAGCTCATAAACAAATTTATTTCTCACGGTTTTTCTTTTTTTTTTTTTTAATTTTTTTTAACGTTTATTTATTTTTGAGACAGAGAGAGACAGAGCATGAACAGGGGAGGGGCAGAGAGAGAGGGAGACACAGAATTGGAAGCAGGCTCCAGGCTCTGAGCCATCAGCCCAGAGCCCAATGCGGGGCTCGAACTCACGGACCATGAGATCGTGACCTTAGCTGAAGTCGGAGGCTTAACCGACTGAGCCACCCAGGTGCCCCTATTTCTCACGGTTTTGAAGGCTGGGAAGTCCGAGCTCAAGGTGCCAGCATGGTGGTTTTGATGAGGGCCACCTTCCTGGTTCGTGAATTCTCATTGTGTCCTCACATAGTGGCAGGGGCTAAGGACCTCTCTGGGCCCTCTTTTATAAGGCATCGATCCCATTTGTGAGGGCTCCTTCGTGCTTAAGCACCTCCCAAAGGCTCTACCTGCTAACACCCTCACCATTGGTGCTTAGGATTTCAACACATGGATTGGGGGGAGGGGGCCACAAACATTCAGACCACAGCATAAGGTCCTTGCAGCATTACCCAAATTGAGATAATGTCATAGGGTGGACCCTAACCCAGTATGACTAGTATCCTTATGAAAAGGGGAACTTCAGTCACAGAGACAGACACACATATAAAGAGAAGACAATGTGAAGAGACAGGAAAATGCCACGTGAACACGGAGGTACCAAGTGGAGTCGTGCTGCTGCAAACCGGGGAACACCCGGAGCTACGAGAAGCTGGAAGAGGCAAAGGATGACCCTTCTCCTATGTATTTCAAGTGGAGTGTAGCCCTGCTGACCTTGATCTTACACTTCTGTACTTGAGAATTCTGAGACCATAGATTCCCGTTGTTCTAACTAAGTCACCCAGTTTGTGGCACTTTCCCTATGACGAGCCTAGGAAACTGATAATGACCTAGTGGGGTTTATTCCAAGAAAGGAAGTTTGATTCATCATTTGAACATAAAATGATGTAATTTATCATCTCGAAAGACTAAAGGGAAAAAAAACAAACCCTATGGTAATCTCAACAGATACAGAAAAGGCATAAAGTGCCTAAGCTTTCTGTTAAAGAGATTTATTTTCTCATGTTAACGCACTGGCCTACGGGGCTGACATCTACATTAACGCACATCTGGGGGTCTGCTGAACTTCTCTCCAAATACGGAGGCCCGTGGGCACAATCTCTGCTCTCCCCCTTTGCCTCACTCCAGCCCTCTGCTATCTCCTAGAGTGGAGCCTGTACCCCCGCCTGGTGACTTCATTTTTACAGCTGGAGGGCTATGCTCATGGGTCCCACTGGACCGTAACCAGTGGAGAAAGAGTTCGCACCCAGCTTGCACCCCCAATGTCACAACAGAGAGACAACAGACTGAGGAGCCCGGGCTCTCTGTGAAGCAGGCCAACTAATCTTCACAGGTGTGATCTGAGTGGCAGGGTTCTAATCAAACACATATCTAAAGACTCAGTCATCCTCTCCAGAGACCTTGGAGGGTGGGTTCTGTGTTTGTACTCTGCCACCCTCAGAGCACCAATATTTCCCAGAGGGGAGCTTTTACACACAGCTGGTACCCCAGTTTGTACATCGGTGCCCCAGTTTTTGTGACTGCCACTCAGGGGATGCTGCTTGACTTCCTGGCTCCGGTGGCCAGTGGGGGTTGCATTCCTGGGTCTCATGGGATGGGACTGTAACGATCAGAGAGCCGGTTCTTGGCCAGCACCACTCTCAGGGCGTGTCACAGGCAGCACACGGAAACACATGCCCGGTGGTTCTGTGGAAAAGGCCCATCTGCTGGTCCTGGAGCTTCAGCCTGAGGGCAAGCTACTGGTTTGGCACACAAGGGGCCTGATGAAGTACTCTGCAGATACAGAAGCTGGTGGATGCTGTCTGTGTGCTCTCCCTCTGCCCCACTCCGGGTTGCCAGTATCTGCCAGAAAGGAGCTGGTACCCTCGCCTGGCACCTCAATTTTTGTGACTGCTTCCCAGGGGACACTCTAGGTTGCCTAACTCTGGTGACCAGCAGGACTCATGCTTGTGGGTCCCATAAGGCTATAACCAACAGAAAAAGAGTTCTTAACCAACTACCATCCCCAGGGCAGGGCAGAGTGGCAACAGTCTGCGAAACAGGCCTGTTAGCTTTATAGCTGCAGCCTGGGGGACAGCCTTCTAATTAAGCACATGCTCAGGGCTAACTGGAATCCTCTCCAGAGACCTCAGACAGGGGCACTATCTTTGCAGCTGCTACCCAGGGGACGCTTCTAGATTGCCTGAGTCTGGTGGCCAGGGGAGCTTACACTCATGGTCCTGAAGGACTACACATATTTGTATACATTAAAAACTGCCACCTGAGGGTCTATCTACCAAGCAGGAAATAAAGACACTAACTTTAAAAGATGTCTGCACACCCATGTTCACTGCAGCATTATTCACAATAGGCAATATATGGAAACAACCTAAGAGTCCATTGGTGAATGAATAAGAAAATGTGGTGTATATATACACAATTAAACATTATTCAGCCATAACAAAGAGGAAAGTCTTGCCATTGGCAATGACATGGATGGACTTGAGGGCAGTACGCTAACTGAATTAAGACAGAGAAAGACAAATACCGTATGATCTCACTTACATGTGGGAATCAAAAACAAAAACAAAAACAAACAAACAAGCTTGTTCAATAAGAAGATTGATGATGGCCGGAGGTGGCGATGGGAGATGGGCAAATTTTTAAAGAAGGTCAAAAGGTACAAACTTCTAGTTACAAAATAAGTAAATCCTGGGGATGTAACAAGCAACATGGTGACTATAGTTAATAATACTGTATTGCATATTTGAAAGCTGCTAAGAGCAAATCTTGAAAGTTCTCATGACAAGACTGGGTGCCTGGGTCGCTCAGTTGGTTAAGCGTCTGACTCGGCTCAGGTCATGATCTCACGGTTCATGGGTTCGAGGCCTGCATCGGGCTCTATGCTGACAGCTCAGAGTCTGGAGCCTGCTTTGGATTCTGTGTCTCCCTCTCTCTCTGCCACTCCTCGGCTCATGCTCGGTCTGTCTCTGTCTCTCAACAATAAATAAATGTTAAAAAAAAAAAAAGTTAAAAAAAAACTTCTCATGACAAGAAAAAAAAATTTATAACTATGCATGAAGACAGATGCTAACTAGATTTGTGGGTGATCACTTCGCAATATATACAAATATTGAATCATTATGTTGTACACCTGAAACTAATGTTATATGCCACCTATATCTCAATTTAAAAAAAAAAACACTTAAACATAGAATTACCATAGGATCTGGGAATTCCACTTTTAGATATATACCCAAAAGAATTAAAAGTAGGGACTCAAAGGGTGCCTGGGTGGCTCAGTCGGTTGAGCACCCGACTTCAGCTCAAGTCATGATCTCACGGTTTGTGGATTCAAGCCCCGCGTCGGGCTCTGTGCTGACAGTTAAGAGCCTGGAGCCTGCTTCAGATTCTGTTTCCCCCATCTCTCTCTGCCCCTCGCCTGCTCATGCTCTGTCTCTGTCTCTCAAAAGTGAATAAAGATTTAAAAAAAAATTTTTTTAAGTAGGGACTCAAACAGAAACTTGCACACCAGTGTTCACAGCAGTATTATTCACAATGGCCCAAAGGTGGAAACAATCCAAATGTCCGTCAACAAATGACCTGATAAACAAATGTGGTATGCACATATAATGGAATATTACTCAGCCTTTAAAAAGAATGAAATTCTGATACATCCTACATGGATGAAACTTGTAAATATTATGCTAAGTGAAACAAGGCAAACACAAAAGGACAAATACTATGATTCCACTTATATGAGGTACCTAGAGTAGTCAAATTCATTGAGACAGCAAAAACTAGACTGGAGGTTACTGGGGACTGAGGGAAAGGGAAAAGGAGAGTTATTGTTGAATGGGTATGGGGCTTCTGTCTGGGATGATGAAAAAGTTCTTGAAATACACAGTGGTGATAGTTGCATGATTTTGTGAATGTATTTAATGCTACTGAATTGTAAACTTAAAAGTTATTTGATGTAAGAGACTTTTAAAGATAGAAAATAAACTAAGGGTTGATAGAGGGAAGTGGGTGTGGGATGGACTAGATGGGTGATGGGCATTAAGGAGGGCACATGTTACAATGAGCACTAGGTTTTGTATGTAAGTGATGAATCACTGAATTCTACTCCTGAAACCAATACTGCACTGTATGTTAACTAACCAGAATTTAAGTAAAAATTTGAAAAGAAAAAACACAAAACAAAAAGTGGTTTGAATGGTAGCTTTTCTGTGTCTTTAACCACAATAAAATAATAGGCGATAGATATTATAAAACTATTATAATTAAACAGTGACTAGGAACAGAATAAGCCAGGAAAAGTGATCATCTATACTGGAGAATAATGAGTGGCATTATTAAGTCTTCAGGAAAAAAAAGGCCATTCTGTAAATTATACTGGACTAATTGGTTAACAGTATGGGAGGAAATTATGTCTCTAATTTCCATCACTTACAAAAATACATTTCAGATAGGCTAAATTGTCTAAGTATGAAAAGCAAAATTTCAAATATTTAAAAGAAAGAATGAAATCTGTAGGAGATCAGGGTATGGGAAAGATTACTTCAAAAACGTTCAAAAGCACAGACCATAAAGGAAAATACTAATTAATCTGACATCATGAAAACAAAGAATCTTTTGTGCATTAAAATAGTAAAACAGGCACCTGGGTGGCTTTGTTGGTTAAACGTCTGACTTTTGATTTCAGCTCAGGTCAAGATCTCCAGGTTCATAGGATTAAGCCCCACCTTGGGCTCAGAATAAATAAACATTTAAAAATAATAAAAAATATATATATTTTAAAAAAGAAAAAATAAAACATTAAAAAATTTTAAAAACAAACCACATACCACTAGAGTATATTTTAATGCATATAACTGACACAGGTTTTCTACCCAGATGTTTTAAATGATTCCCACAAATCAATAAAAAAATAAATAAAAACATAAGGAAAATGTATGAATTGGAAATTAATTTAGAGAAAGATAAAAGCAAAATAAATATATGAAGATAGCTCAAATTCAATCAGGCTAAAGCTAAAAACCAAAGAGCATGACAAGGGTGGGTAAGGGCATGGGGCATTAGAAACCCGGAGGGGACAGGTGGGAGTGTAAATTAATAAAAGCATTTTAGAGAGTAAGTGAAGACCGCAGGTGTCCCACAATCCAGTACAGTAGTCGCCCCACATCCATGGGCGATGGGTTCCAAGACCCCCAGTGGATGCTTGAAACCACAGAGAGTACCAAGTCTTATAACCACGATGTTATTTGCTATGCATACACACCTACAGAAGTTTAATTTGTAAGTGAGGCAGGGTAAGAGCTAACAGCAATCATGACAAAATAGACCAATTAGACCAACATACTGTAACACAAGTTATGTGGGTGTGGTCTCCCTCTCTCTCTCTCTCTCAAAATATCTGAGTACTGTACTGACCTTCTTCTTGTGATGATGTGAGATGTTAAAATGCCCACATGATGAGACAAAGCAAGATGAATGATGTGGGCATCATGACCTAATGTCAGGCTACCAGTGACCTTCTGACCGTGCGTCAGAGGAGGGTCCTCTGCTTCTGGACTGTGGTCGACCACGGATGACTGAAACCATGGAAATGTTTTCATGTATTCCCATTTCTAAATATAACTTTTAAAAAATAACTCATATGTGTATACAAGAAGATGTGAACAAGGATGTGTATTTCAGCACCATTTGTAACAGTGAAAAAAATACGGAAACATCTCAATGCTTATGAATAAAGAGTTAAGTAAAACCCATCTTAATCATATGATGAAATATTGTGGAGACATTTATTTTTTTTTTAATTTTTTTTTTAATTTTTTTTTTTCAACGTTTATTTATTTTTGGGACAGAGAGAGACAGAGCATGAATGGGGGAGGGGCAGAGAGAGAGGGAGACACAGAATCGGAAACAGGCTCCAGGCTCTGAGCCATCAGCCCAGAGCCTGACGCGGGGCTCGAACTCCCGGACCGCGAGATCGTGACCTGGCTGAAGTCGGACGCTTAACCGACTGCGCCACCCAGGCGCCCCTGTGGAGACATTTAAAAGAGTGCTACCAATAGATGATAGATGATTGATATACTAGGTAGAGCTCAAAAATCTAAGAATGATGTGAAAATGATATATACATTACTCTACTAAATCATTTATGTAAACTTTTAAGAAATATAACTACAATATTGTGTCTTGCTTATGGATCTATGCTTTGTAAATATATATTTGTAAATGCATGTATGTAAATGTGTTTTTATTTTTCAAAATGTTTATTTATTGAGAGAGAGAGAGAGAGAGAGAGAGAGAATCCCAAGCAGGCTCTTCACTGTTGGTGCACACAGTCTGACATGGGGCTCAATCCCGTGAGCTCATGACCTGAGCTGAAATTGAGTTGGACGCTTAACCAAATGAGCCATCCAGATGCCCCTGTAAATGTACCTTTAAATGACTAAAACCACACATAACATATTCAGAATAGTAATTACCTGCAGCAGGGGCCAAGGGAGGAAAACAGGAGGGCTGAGCCTAGAGGCAATGGTTAAAGGTGATTTTTGCTTTGTTTTATGTTCAATTATTTATTTCTTTTAAAAAAAATTTTTTTCAACGTTTATTTATTTTTGGGACAGAGAGAGACAGAGCATGAACAGGGGAGGGACAGAGAGAGAGGGAGACACAGAATCGGAAACAGGCTCCAGGCTCCGAGCCATCAGCCCAGAGCCCGACGCGGGGCTCGAACTCACGGACCGCGAGATCGTGACCTGGCTGAAGTCGGACGCTTAACCGACTGCACCACCGAGGCGCCCCTCAATTATTTATTTCTAAAAAAAAAAAAGAAATTAAATAAAAAATTAAAAACATAAAAAATAAAATGTTAGAGGTTGTGGTGACAGTCTGTGTGTTTGTTGAATTTTATACACGTGCACAGACACACATCACACAGACTGACTGCAGTGGCATCCACCAAACAGTGACGGTCCAAATTACTGGGATATTTTTAAGCAGTAGGTAAATTCCATAGGAATCTGTCATCTCCCTTTATCTTTCTCTGGCCACTTAGGGTCGAGGACACTGATCCCAGCCTCTCACACGTGTCCTACAAGATTTCAAGGGCAAGAATCTGCGATGAAAGAGATGGACGGACTCCCTGGGTGAGCCTGGGACATCTGAGAATGGACCCAAGTTCAGTTACTGGAACAGTTGTCCAGCTGCTGCTTAAACGGACAACACACTGAAACAAAGGACTTCCTAGTTACTCACCAGTCAGGCTACGGACTCCACTTTTGACTGGAAAACTGACCTTTTTAGGGTTAATATCCTGAATGTCTTCCCTCAGCCCAAACAGCTCTAATCAGGGACAGTGGCCGCTGGGCTTGGCCTGGAGTGAGCTGAAACCTTCCCAGCTTGCCTCTGGGAGTTCTGACAGTTGAGGGCTCAGCACCGCCCTCCGCACTGCGCTTCTGAGATGGGGCTGCCCACATTCCCCGTCCTTCCACGCTCACCAAGTGTGCTTTCCTTGCCCTCTGAAGTACCTCCCAGGCTTCAACTCAGCCTAGAAGAAGGATAAGAGAGACTTTCCAAGCTTCAGAGCTAATTCGCTTTTCCTCCGAATGGTGAAAAAAAGGTATGTAATGTGCCTTACTAACAGGTGAACACATGAAGATAAGACCATGCCTCACTGGAAACAATGTGAACCTAATGTAGATTTGATAACTGATGATTTCTGCCAATAGCGTCATAGAGTAAGTCATCGGCTCTCAAACTTTAGAGTCTCAGGAACCCTTCAGACTCAAAAAATAGCAAAGAACCCAAGGAGTTTTCATCTATGTGGCATATATCTACTGATATTTACCATATTAGAAATTGCACTGGTACAAACATTCCTGAAAACAATCCAGCACTGCTTACTGAAACTAAATGCATAAGCCCAAACCTCTGCCATCTACTCTAGGATCAATATACCAAACACACACACACACACACACACACACACACACACACACACACACTACAGGGCAAATTCATAAGAAGACACATACAAGACGTACAAGTTCATAGAGGCAGGAACAGTTGGGAATAACCTAAGTGTGAGTAGAGGAAAAAAATAAGCTATGGCATGTGAATGCAATAAAGTAATATGCACCAGTCAGAAGCATGTTATGTAAAGTAACATGAATGGGGCGCCTGGGTGGCGCAGTCGGTTAAGCGTCCGACTTCAGCCAGGTCACGATCTCGTGGTCCGTGAGTTCGAGCCCCGCGTCGGGCATCTGGGCTGATGGCTCGGAGCCTGGAGCCTGTTTCCGATTCTGTGTCTCCCTCTCTCTCTGCCCCTCCCCTGTTCGTGCTCTGTCTCTCTCTGTCCCAAAAATAAATAAATGTTGAAAAAAAAATATTTAAAGTAACATGAATAGGTCCTGAAAACCTAATAGTTTATCAGTTAGCCAAATGAGATTTGTAGCACAATATCCTTTACATAAAATTGTAAAACTTATACAAAATAAGTATTATATGCTTTTCAAGGAAATACATTCAAAAGAGGGACGACTAGGGCGGGGGAAAGCATTAAATACATGAGGGAGTGAGGAGTATGGAAATGCCGGCAGGCAGGCAGAGAAAAATCGCTAAGGTAAAATGAAAGAACAAAGATGTAGCCTTTCTGGGCCAATGATTTCGTATTACTAATAAGGAATATGATCAATGAATGACTCCATTCTGAGCACCTGAGATCCTTAAAAAACAAAGCACTTACTTTACATGAGCAGAAACACTGTTGAGACTTCAGTTAGATTAAATGTTTCTTTAAATGTGAAAACCAGGGGCACCTGGGTGGCTCAGTTGGTTAAGCATCCAACTCTTGATTTCGGTTCAGGTCATGGTCTCCCAGTCATGAGATCAAGCCCTGAATCAGGCTCTGTAGTGAGCATGGAGCCTGCTTAAGATTCTCTCTCTTTCACTCTCTCTCAAAAACATACATACATACATACATACATACATAAAACTATTCATAGGGCATATATAATAAGTATCCCACAGGAATTCGTGAGTGAGCTGACCTTAAAAGAAACAGTCCATTCTCCTGAATAAGGTTAAACACTATATAATATGAAAGGACAGTTCAAAGAAATGCTGAAAAAAAATAAAATTTCTCTGTTGAACAAATATACTATCACGTTTTTCTAAGTTAGGCTGTCCTGGTATTCAGCAGAGTAATTCTAAATTACATTTCAGGCAAAGTTGTAAGTGCAAGTGAACTACTTTTTAATTAAATATGTGTGAATCTGAAATTCTACACTGATATTTTGTGACATTTTTACAGGATGCAAGATGCTTAAGTACACACAGAAAGCTTACAAAACACATCACTTCCGTAACTTCTTTTGATTTTTCTCTGTATTATGCTTTTCCATTATGATATTCCCATAGGTATGTATCCTATATTACATATCTTATAACATACTATTTGGGAGGCTCTGGAATTACCCGGTTTCCTAAGGAAGAAACCAGAGCAGACCACAGGGAAGCTATACGCTCTCGTTCAATCACCACGTATTTTGAGCACCTCTTATATGTGATCCGTTGTTTTATTTTTTTTTTTAATTTTTTTTTCAACGTTTATTTTTTTTGGGACAGAGAGAGACAGAGCATGAATGGGGGAGGGGCAGAGAGAGAGGGAGACACAGAATCGGAAACAGGCTCCAGGCTCTGAGCCATCAGCCCAGAGCCTGACGCGGGGCTCGAACTCCCGGACCGCGAGATCGTGACCTGGCTGAAGTCGGACACTTAACCGACTGCGCCACCCAGGCGCCCCTGATCCGTTGTTTTAGACACGATCATAGAGTGATCTACAGGACAGCTTCAGTGGAGAGCCCCACGACGGGCGCAAGGAAAGCTTTCCCAGGCCACTTCCAGCAGCCCCATGCCACTCACCAGCAGACAACGTGGACTCCGCAAACCTTTTGTTCTTTTCCAAGCCAGCTCCCACCTCCAATCACATGACTAGATAATGCTCATGAGCATACGTAACACATACAAACATGAAATCGTGGCTGCTCAACTCATGATCCTCCAAGCTGTGATATTTCTAGGGCACTACCCACAAAAAGACCCAAAATCTTGAAATAAACACATTAACGCATCCAACTTACATTTCACTATGGAAATATAACATATAGGTAAAAATGTATGGGCATACTCATTAAGCTGTTCAGATAATGAGAATTTCTAATATGCAAAAAAAAAAAAAACACCACCTCACACTTTACGTGAATTGATATAAACAAAAATGATTACTGAAATATGGGGCGCCTGGGTGGCTCAGTGGGTTGAGCATCTGACTCCTGATTTCGGCTCAGGTCATGATCCCAGGGTCATGGAATCAGGCCCCATGTCAGGGTTCCACATTGGGCATGGAGCCTACTTGAGATTCTTTCTCTCTCCCTCTGCCCTTCTCTGCTCCCCTGCCTCAATTTTTTTTTTAAAAAATGATTGCTGTAATAGCCAAAATCAATGATTATAAGAACACTGAGGTTTTCTGCTGTTCATAAGATTACATGACTAAAATAACAGAAGAAAGAGAATGAGCAAATCATAAGTATATCCTGAGTCCTCTGGGCTATGGGATGGCCAAGTGCTGAGGGGCTTCTCCTTCATGCTGGACAGCTGTTATCACCTCCTAAAGTGGAACAGGCACCTCCCCCCACTCCACAAAAAACAGGTGATAGCAGGTTACCTTGTAGTATAGACTTTGCTAAAGTCTTAGTACTAAATTAGAACAGAGCAGGGAGCAACTTGGAATTCAAGATCAGACATCATTGCTCAAGTGTATGAGCAAATGGTCCCCAAGCCATAGCTTCACATAAGGCTAGCCTGGAAGTCTCTCTCCTTAGCCCTGACCTATAGCATCACTGATGAGAATACTTATCTCCTGGAGAGGAGGGTACTTGGGTCCTGTCTTTGATCCTCAAGTCATGGGCCCTGATCCCTTCTCTGGACCAGCCAGGAAAAGCAAAATGGGGGAAAAAAAAAAAGCAAGAGACAGTCACTAGTTCAGCAGAAGTGACCTGCCCATGGCCAAGGTAACTACAGGAGCCAACTGTCTCTTCAACTTCTAGTTAATTCCCCGTATACTGTCTCAGTTGTCTTCCCTGGATTCTGTGGAAATAAATGAAGACCAACCAAATGAGAACAGGCAAAGTCCATTTCTTCTGAGCTTGCTCTATCTAGCAAGGCAGACACCCACCATCACTCGCACTTTGGCAGGGCTGAAAAGCAGGCAGAAAAGTGATAAATTTTCACAGTGGAGGAGAGGGATGGCTCTAGGTGTGCCCCAACTCAAGGCTGTTGACATGGGGATGTGTAGGCGGGCTTCCAAAAAGTAGGCATCCTATGCAATTGTTAGGCGTGCACATTTGGCTTTTCCCCAGTTGGTCCTAAAGTGGAAGCGGACACAAAAATTGCAGCTCTCAGTTATGAATCAAAGCCTGGTCATCCGGGGGCCAACTGATACAGTAGTTCCTGTTTGGCTTCCAGGGCTGTTACTGGTCTGCCTTCCTACAAGTATGACTTGTAGATATTGGGCTGGCTTCCTGGGCTAGTTGCTGCAGATAGTGGTCAGGTTTCTACTGTTAAATTAGGTCTGGCCATCATGTTTGCATATTCCGCCTCTCAAGTCAAAATTCTCTGGCTCCCCATGGCCTACGGGATCAAGAACAGAGTCTTTAACAGAATACATCCGACCCTTCACCAACTGGCCCCTTATCTGGTCTTCTGTCCTGTCCCTCCATCCCTTCACGTGAGGATCAAGACACTGAACCGTCCTCAGCACACGGAGCCCCTTCACACCTGACTCCTCCACAGGTACAGACCACCTAATACTGCCCTCCCTTGGCAAACCCTCGCTCGGATGTCCCCTCTTCTCTGCAGCCTTCCCTGATCTTCCCGCTGTTCGCTGTGGCCCTCTCCACTCTGCCCCTACCTCTATGTCAGCACTGCCAGCTGGTTATGATTCCTCAGTACACGTGTCTGATCACCAGGCCAGACACTGACTTCCCCCAGGGCTGAGACTGTCTCATGCTTTGTGTTTGGATCTAGCAAGAAGGAGTGCAGTATGAGTTTGCTCAGTTAATGAACAAATAAGCACATTGTATTGATAAGTATCTTGTATGGCTTATTGATAAGTATCTTATTGATAAGTATCTTGTATGGCTCACGAGAAGGCGAGAGCAAACAAAGGATGGATTCCTCTGTGAGGCCGTCTACCACTGATGGACAGAACAAATATGCGGCTCTTTCACACACACAAAGTGGTTTATTCTTCGTCCTTCCCTTCCTGTGCCTCATCATTCCCAGGGGAATTACATACACGTGAATATATGGTTTTAATCTCTTCCTACCACCACATTTATCAGAGTATCGGTTGATGAAGTGATGTCAGCCCTTCATGTGCCATGACAGCTTGCTTCTGAGTCACTATCCTCGTCTCAAATGTGGAAGGTTTGCTTCCCTGGATGAACCTGAAGGGGAACATCTCATGAGTTCATTGCACTTGGAAACCAGCACTTTGAAACAGTTAGCTTCCATCCCCTAAGTCTGTATTTTTCAAGTGGAACATCACTTATAGCAAATCCTGTAACCAGACGAAGTGTAATGTAAGCCCAGGTGGCGGAAGGCAACCTCTTGAACACACTGAGGGAGAGATAAAGCGGCTCGACCCCATATGCTCCTCCACACCACACCCAGCTTCGAGCCCCTTATCAGCTCTCAATAGGATGCCACGACCACGTGATGGGTTACAGTGGAGAGAAACTGACTGCGAGGCAGGGCCGCCCTCCTAGACTGTCCACCGGGAGACTTAATGCCCATTCTCATATTAGTTCGGTAGGACCGCCCCAACAAAATGCCACAGACTACATGACTACATGATATAAATCTTATTTTCTCACAGTCCTGGAGGCTAGGAGTCCAAGGTGGTTTCTCCTGAGACCTCTCTCCTTGCCTTGCAGACGGCCACCTTCTTGCTGTGTTCTCACGTGGTCTTCCCTCTGTGGACACACATGCTGGTGGCTCTCTGTGGATTCTAATCTCTTCTGACAAAGGATACCAGTCACAGTGGAGTAAGGCCCACTCTGAAGGCCTCATTTTAACTTAATTACCTCTTGAAAGGCCCTATTTCCAATTATAGACACATTCTGAGGTACTAGGGATTGGGACTTCATTATACAAATGGGGGGGGGGGGGGGGGAAGGACATAATTCAACCCCTAACAATGTCAAGGGGTCAGGTGTCTCTGATGCTTTAGCAGCCAAGGAGCTTAGTACCAATCAAGGTGCTCATTTTCTGAATCAGAGGCATTTTAAGAGAATCCCCTGACACAAAGAATAGGGAGCTTGCACCTCCAGCCTCTGGGTCCCCAGGCATTGTCACCATCTCTTCTCCAAGGTACCTGGTGGGTAACTGTAGGATATCCTAAGGACTGATCACATTGTCCTCCCTAAGACAAAGCTTGGCTTACTCATCTTTGGTGCCCTGGTTACCATCACAGCTCCTGGCATCTCAAAAAATTACTTACAAATGTACTTTCTTTGCCAACCATGAAAGTGAAGAAAACTGGGGAGGGTGGGAGAACCAGAAGAGGGTGCCACAAGGGAATCAGAGAGGGTGGGCCAGAAAACACTCTACCGTCCCTTCACTTTTGCAGTGACCTCCCTGTACAGAAGCGTTCACTTCCAAGTCACAGCAAGACGCAAGGCAATTTCCAATCTGAAACTGTGCATGGAAAACAACAAAAATGCTAGCTTTCTTAGGATGCTCTCACACTTATTTAAAACTCATGAGGCTCAAGGTTTAGTGTCTATGTGTTTGACCACAAAAAAGTAGGAACACAGCATGCTCGCCATACAGGGAAAACCAGCAGTATACTTGCACTGGACGAACCTAACTGTCAGTCTTAGGACACAAAGTGGTCCATGTCAACTCTTTAGAAGTGAAACTTGGAGAAAGATCTGACCAAGAGAAGGTGAAACCACTTAAGGGCAATGGGGGTCACCTGGGTTGTGAGACCTGATGCGAATAATGAAGGAGAATGAAGACAGACGAATGGGCTGGTAAACTCTGAACTGAAATTCTACCTTTCTGGTGAGGACTGGCCATTGTTATGTAGGGAAATTTGCCTTCAGTTCACTTTCTAGTATTCTCTAGTCTGTACTTTTACTTTAAGCATGCTCTTTCCAGCCTCCCCTTTAAAGACTGCTATGGATTGAACTATGTCCTTCAAAAAGATATGTTGGTGGCCTATGGCTGGTATCTGAGAGCATGGCCTTATGTGGACATAGGGTCTTTGCAGATGTAATCAAGTTAAGATGATGTCATTAGGTGGATCCTAACCCAACAGAACTGGTATCCTTATAAGAGGGGAAATGCCATATCAAGTCAGAAACACAAAGAGAATGCCATGTGATGATGGACAGGAAGACTGAAGTGACATATCTACCAGCAAGGGAACACCAAGAAATGACAGCCACTGCCAGAAACCAGGAAGAGGCAGGATAGGATTCTATTCAGAATCTCAGATGGAGCCCAGGTCTATGGACACCTTGATCTCAGACTTGCATCCTCCAGAGCTGTGAGAACACATTTCTGTTGTTTGAAGCCATCTGGTTTGTTGTGCTCCAAGAAACTGACACAAAACTTCAGGACACAACAGCTCTAAGGAACTGATATGAGGACAAACGTCCTGGAAGCAATGTCTATACCGGCCAACCTTACTTCATCAACTCCCATGAACCATTCAACTTAATGAAATTTGGCTGCCACCACTCCACAGAAACTGCTTGCAAAGATCACCAATGTCCTACTTGTCAGAAGCTCTGATAGAACCTTCTTAGAACCCATGTCGCTTCTTGGCAGCATCCTCTTCCTCTGCCCATCTCCTAAATATCAATGGTCAGCATAACTCTGTCCTGGCTCCCTTTCTTTCTCATTTGAAGCCCTCCTACTGCTAGAGCCCATCCATTCTTCAACACCCAGGTGATCATCATAACCATGAGAGAAGCCCAAATTCAAATCACCCTAAATCTATTCCACCTTACATTTTCTATTAAGTCGAGAAATGGTTTCTACAATCTATCCTGCTGCCAGAAACCGAACATCCTTCAGCTTACTCTCTTACTCTCCACACATCTAACTTATAAACAATTTCCTCTTAAATACCTTCCCATTAGCCATTGCCAAAAGGCTACTGTAAGCCACTTGTTCCTCTCCTGCACTGTTGCAAGACCCTCCTACCTCTAGTTATGCTCTATACCACAATGCTTCTTTCTTTCCAAAATACAAATACGATGCCACTCTGCTTAAAACCACTACTGCCCTTGGGGCACCTGGGTGGCTCAGCCGGTTGAGCATCCGACTTTGGCCCAGGTCATGATCTTGCGGTTTGTGGGTTCGAGCCCCGTGTCGGGTTCTGTGCTGACAGCCCGGAGCCTGGAGCCTGCTTCAGATTCTGTGTCTCCCTCTCTCTCTGTCCCTCCCCTGCTCGTGCTCTCTCTCTGTCTCTCAATAATAAATAAATGTTTAAAAAAAGTTAAACAAACAAACAACAACAACAAAAACACTACTGCCCTCAAAATGGAGTCCAAGCTCCTTAACAAGAGTGTTCTATGACCTGACCCCTGGTTACTAACCTAATCTTGCCTCTCACCCTCCATGTTCCAATTAGATTAAACATTGAACAACTTTCGGGTCCGTACACACTCAATTCACCTCCTTGCCTATAAACTGTGGCATGTGATACCTCACAGACCGTAATTCCCATAAGGACAAGAACCGTGTCTAATTCAACATTCTATCTCCAATGCCAGGCAGTGTGCCTGAAAACTGGCAGGTGTTCAACACTTGTTAAAAATGGGAACGTACTTGTACATGTTCCGCCTCAGAGCCTTCTCAGAAGCTGAAGTGGAAGGCCACTGGTCTGTTCAAACTCTACCTAGAAACATGGGAGAAATGCTGTTTCCTCTGCTCCCCAGACCCTGCCACCACGCCCCCGCTAAGGGCAAACCTTTACCACTGGCAGAAAGCAGACTTCTATCCTTCAAACAAGTAGTTCAAGAAGACATGTGGAACATTCCCGTGGAATGGAGTTCCCACTGACCACAGTAGTGACCCTGAGAACAAACACACCGTTACAGTGGCTGTTCCTCACTCCATCACTGTCTCCTTATCCCCACCCCTCACTCACGCTTTGTAAGGTGTTACCCAATGGTTCAGCAGTTGAATCTGCAATACTTTGAAAAAAAAAATCCACATTTGGAGCTCTGTTAAGACTTGCAGCTTAAAATAAATTCAGGGGCGCCTGGGTGGCTCAGTCGGTTGAGCGTCCAACTTCAGCTCAGGTCATGATCTCACAGCTCATGGGTTTGAGCCCCGCGTCGGGCTCTGTGCTGATGGCTCAGAGCTTGGAGCCTGCTTCGGATTCTGCATCTCCATCTCTCTCTGTCCCTCCGCCACTCACACTCTGTCTGTCTCTCTCTCAAATATAAATAAACATGTTAAAAAAATTAAATTCAAATGTTCAGAAACTTTAAAAATGCACTCCTGGGTAACTTGAGTTAAATGAGAAAATAAATAAGAAATTATAAACTGTTTAGGATAATCATGAGCGAATGAAACGTCCTTGGTATCCAAACCTGTGGGCTGCAGCTACAGCAATCTTTAGGTCTCGACAGTTCACCACTGTAAGTATGGGTAGAGAAATCTTTATTGATAGAGTAGGATCTGAGCTGGTTTTCCCAAAATAAATACATTATCAAAGCCCTTACCCCCAGAAATCCTCCTCACTGGTTTACTGGGGCCAGAGTAAGGACCTCCAACACCGAATCTAGGAAGAAGAATCTAGAGATTGTGTTGACATTTGATGGTCTGAAATTAAAATCATAATGACATCAATAAAGACTCTATGATGCATAATGATGCACCTTTCCACTGACTACACGTAAGAACTACTCAATAGTGATTAACAGTATGTACTTGGAAATAACACATCCCTGAGTCCAAATCCCAGCCCAGCCACTGATTTTGCAGCTTTGGGCAAGTTTTCTTAATTTTTTTCTGAAACCCAATTTCCTCATCTATATGCTGAAGATAAGCTATTGCTATGGGTTGTTACAAATATTAAGTAAGATTGAATATGTATAGCATTCAGCCCAGTTTCTGATACATATACATTGATTACATAATATTTATTGTTATTACATCGCATTTCATCTCTCCAGAAAGGTTAAGTAAATTGCCTAAAGAGGGAGAGCTGGAATTGGAGCCAGGCTCCTGAATCAGTCTTGACTTCATGGGTTTTTTATTACGTTATGATTTCTAAACCCAGTACAATACAAATTTGCTCACAATGCTAAACATATACAGCCAAGTGTTTTTCCTTTTGTTTCTTTTCACTTGGCTCGCCTTATAACCACACACAGATTATGAAGCTTATCCAATTCTCACAGTGCATGGAGAGCCAGAGCGAGCAATTAACTTCAACATTCTGGAGCCAACACTGACACTGATAGGCTAATGTTGACCTTGTGACCTTGATAGGCACATTATCGGTTTATATTCCTATCCCTGACAAACAACACCAAACTGATTTTGGTTCCCGGCAAAACCTGGATAGATAGGCTGGAGCCACCCTACTCAAGGTCACTAACTCATTCTCTGTATCATCAAACACAAAGTCAAGAATTACACAGAGGGAAAATAGGACAAAACCAGTATCAATGAACTCCAGGTTGTATGCATTCAGAGATCTATCAGTTCTCTGAATCAATGCTAAGTATTCGTTTCCTGTGGCTGCAGTAACAAATTACCACAAACCTCGTAGCTTAAAACAACAGAAATGTATTCTCCCACAGCTCTCGAGGCCAGAAATCCAAAATTAGTTTTAGTGAACCAAAAATCAAGGTGTCCACACGGCACCTTGCTCCCTCTGGAGGCTCTAAGGAAGATTCTGGTCCTTGTCCCTTCCAGCTTCTGATTGCCAACATTCCTTGGCTTGTGGCCACACCACTCCAATCTCTGCTTTTGTCTTCACATGGCCTTCTTCTCTTTTTCCTGTGTCCAATCTCCCTCTGCCTCCCTCTTAAAGGACACCTGTGATTGTATTTAGGGCCCACGCATCTGATCCAGGATAACCTCTCCCATCTCAAGAGCCTTTTTGTTTTTTAATCACAGCTGCCAACTCTTTTCTAAATGAGATAACTAACATTCACACGTTCCAGGCATTAGGATGTGGCTATCTTAGGGAGTGGGGTGCATTTTTCAGCCTACCACAATGGGCTTGTACTTCCTAAAACGCAGCATCTAAGGAATCCACCAGTCTTGCCTCTAAGATGTAAAATGGGCCCGCCTAATCGCAAACATACATTCTTTCCCAAGATTTAACCGGAAATACCTGAAGACTCAACCATGATCCCTAAAAGAGTTGAACTTTTGCTCCTATGGTTCTTCATGCAAGAGTGCTGGGTGTCTGGTGAGTTGCCCCTGTGCAACCATTTAATACTTGCCCGATGAGTCTTCTCATACATACACCATTGATTGCCTTCGTTTCCTCTAGCACGGTAATTAGTGGAAATAATACATTATAGGGAATATACAGCCTTAAGAAGAAATGTTTTTGCAATGCGTAGCTTAAAAAAAAAAAAAACAAAAAAACAAAAAAAAACAGAGCAAATCTCGTAAAGGGCCTCTGGGAAAGTAAAGCTGTCCCCTGTACAGCCTTCCAGAAGCTGACCCTCCAAATAGGGAGATAAAGCGGGAACACAAGCACCGACAACACAAGCTGCCACGGAACGAACGCAGGGCTCGCTTTTCCCAGTGGCCCGTGATGCGGGAAGCCATCCTCTCTGCTTCTCGCTCTTCCCCCAGCCCCGGCCACAAACAACCCCGTGAGAGAAGTGCTGGCACTCGCCCCGCTCACAGATGAAGTGGGTGCCAGGAGGCCAGGTCGTCAGCCAGTCACCGGACTTGAAGTGACCCAGCCGGCGCTGCCGTGTCCCCAGAGCGCCCAGCCACTACCTCTCTCGCGCCCGCGTTTCTCTGCAGAGGGCTCGCAGGGGGCCCCGGTGCGCTACTTCGGACGAAGTGCGGGACAGGGATGTCGCGGGCGGCCGGCTCCGCAACCTGGCGTCACACCACACGGCCGGCTCGGGGGACTGCGCCCAGCGCGCGCTCCAGCCGGACTCGGGGCCGCGCCCGCCACCGACGCACCCGCGGCTCGGCGGCCTTTGAGCCTCGGCTAGGAGGGCGCGCGCACGCGCACACGCTCACGCAAAGGCGCGCACGCGCACACCCGTCAAAGGCTAGACCCTGAACTGCCGGAGCTTTGGAGGTGGGCCTCCTGGGCCGCCGTTGTCCGCTCGGCCGGGCGACGCCGACGGTCGCGCGTGTCTTAGCCCTATGCTCCCACATGTGTGCCGCGCTCTGGGTGTGCTGACGCTCCGTCCTCGGATCACTGCTTGCAGACCGCAGAAGAGGGCGGAAGCGTCAGGTTTCTGTCCCCTGCGCCTTTTTTTCTCACCCGCCCACCGCCGACCGGACCTTCGCGCCGCCGACTTCTGCAGAGCTTCGCCCGGTCTGAGGTTCGGGGTGCGTGCTGTCTCTGCAGCCCGCCGAGCCACGGGCCTGAGGACAGCTTGTGCTGCACCATGGGCACCTCTGGCCCTGGCTGCAACGCGGGGGATCCCAGCCTTCGGGCTGGAAACCTGGCAAGAAACAATACGACGGAAAAAAGATCTCGAAACTTAAGCCGGCTCAGAAAAGGTGGTTGTTTGGTGGTCATACGGGTCCAATAGTCTTGGGGATAGTGGAGTATGAGAGTTCTTGGGGTGTCCGGTGTAGCTGGTAAGAATGTCAGGCCGCGAACTCTGGTGAGCAAGAAATATCGAGCCTCTTAATATTCTGGATCTCAGTTAATTTCTGACTCCTCGGAACCACAGCCAGTCACCGTTTCCTGCTCCCATCTAATCGGCTGGTTACAAAATAAAAATTACCCCAGTCCTTCTTGGGGTTACCAGGGATTAGACCAAGTTCTGACCTGGTGGGGAAATTCATGGTTTAGTTGCCTACCAAAAGACACATTGCCAGTAGGTGACAGGATTCACACCCAGTATTCCTGGACTCCAGAGGTTGTACTCTCAACCAAGATACTAGATCTCTTTCTGAGATGTTTAGCCTCAGCCCTGTTTGAAACCAGGTTGGATCACAGTGCTCTGAAGCATAAAGGACACTGGACCAGAAGTCAGAAGGTGACCTAAAACAAGACTCTATAGTTCTCTGATTTTCAGTTTCCTCTGGATGAAATGGGGTTAACGTCCAAAGTCCAGGAATTCTGGGGAGGGTAACTGTTCGTTTGAAGGCCACCCTCCAGCTCATCCTAATGATGGCTCCTGGCCGACAGATTTTCAAGCATAGGTGCAGCAGCTCCAAGGTGAAGTGGCCTCATTGATGCAAAGCTAGATTCTATACCACTCAACTGGTACACAAGGACAGGTGAGAAATGCTAATGGTGCAAAGGAGGCAAAGGAGGGAGCTACCCACTCCCTCCACTCCCTCTCCACCTCCCCTCAAACAGACATAGACAACGTAACTGTGCCACATGGGAAGAGAGGTTGACTCTTGAGACAATGAGTCTAGTCAAAATGCTACTGATCATTTCAGAGAGAACCCTCACATCATATATGATTGAGTACCAGCTCCTCCTGGAATTAGCAGCAGTCCAGCTGAATTTACATTTCACTTTCCAAAACAAATGTAACCAAAAGAAGAAGAAGAAGAAGAAGAAGAAGAAGAAGAAGAAGAAGAAGAAGAAGAAAGAGCAGGACCTTACAGGCACTGCTTAGGCACATTCACTGACTTCCTTGAAGCTAGAGGCCAGTGACACACAAAAGTGTAGACGTGGGCAAGTTTTAAGTGAAATCTGTAGCTATTCTCTCCCTCTCTGTGGGGCCCTTAGTTGGCAAGTCAGAACAGATTCCTGAAGAGGGTTCTGGTTGTGTGAAAACTGATTTGCAGACAAAGGCTTGCACTCCCCTGAGGTAAGAGGGAGTTTTCTTAAATTTAAGATATAATCAAAATGGTTCCTATTGTAACAGACCCTTGGATGCAAATGAACAGCTTTGCTCAGTCACTCAAATGGCAGGCTCATTTAGGCATAAAATCAATCGCTGTGTTATTTATGTATGTGTTCATGTGAAATTTTACATTTCATTCCAAATAGGAAATAGAGATTTTAAATTGCTTCAGTTTGGACATTTTCATCTAAAATCCAAAGTATGCAGAAGGGAAATTCCATTTAAAGGCAATTTGGATGGATGGATGGATGGATGGATGGATGGATGGACGGACGGACGGACGGACGAATGAATGCAGTTGCCCCAATCTTATAGAAACCCTGCCTCTTTTCACTTCTGGGCCCTTTTATAGGCTCCAGGGAACAGGAATTCACCTAGCCTATCCCCCAGAACTCTTGGGTAATGGAAATTTAGGCTGAGTTCTAGACAGATCATGTTGACCCATTCTGATCTTTCAAACTCACTGAAGATAGGGATTTCACAGTCTACTCCATAAACCACCTCCGTGTTTAATAAACCTCATCTTTGGAATTGTTTTCCTGGTTCTAATCCAGTCCCTCCTCCAACAATTTAGCATTACGGAACCTTAGATCTAGAAAATAACCTTAAAGGTTGTTGTATTCGTTTTCCAACAAATTTAATGGATTAAAACTCACAAATTTATTATTTTCCAGTTCTGTACATTAGAATTCCAACAGAAGTCAAAAACTCAACACAAGGGGCACCTGGGTGGCGCAGTCGGTTAAACGTCCGACTTCAGCCAGGTCACGATCTCGCGGTCCGTGAGTTCGAGCCCCGCGTCAGGCTCTGGGCTGATGGCTCAGAGCCTGGAGCCTGTTTCCGATTCTGTGTCTCCCTCTCTCTCTGCCCCTCCCCCGTTCATGCTCTGTCTCTCTCTGTCCCAAAAATAAATAAATGTTGAAAAAAAAAATTAAAAAAAAAAACCTCAACACAAGTCATAACAGTCAAAGTGATAGCAGGGATGCGTTCCTTTTTGGAGGCTATGTATGGAGGCAAGGTGCTCTTTTCTTGCCTCTTCTTTTAGAAGGTATTCCTTGCTTTATAGCCCCCTTCCTCTTTCTTCAAAGCCAGGAATGTTGTGCCTCTCTGCCTGTTATTCACATCATCCTTTGACTGTGACGTCAGCCAGGAAACATTGTCTGGTTTTAAGGACATGTGATTAGATTGTTCCCTCTATAATTCAGAATAATCTCCCCATTTTAAGGTCCTTACCTTCTTCACATGTATAAAATGCCTTCTGCCATGTAAGATAACACTCAAAGGTTCTATGAATTAGGACATAGACATTGTTGGGGGTCATTATTCTACTTACCACAGTCATCACTTCTAATTCTTTTCTATAAGAAGGAATTCCCTGATGGATGCTCCTCTAATATGAATACTTCCACAGATGGGTAGGTTATTACTTCACCAGGCTGCAAAGGGTAATAATGTTGACCAACCCTAAATGTCAGAATATTCTTATGTTCAGTCCTTGTAGTTCCCATGCATAGTTGTCTTAAGAAGCACAGGAGAAAACCTAAACCAGTATCCCCACTTATACAATCCACCATATGAAGTTCTTAAAATAACAGAAGACAGCCAGAAGTTTTCCCTTTTATTCATTAGTTGAACAAATTGAATACCTATTGTATGTGGGTGCTATTCTAGGCACCCACAGTGATTAATCAGCCAGCCAAAGTCTCCAATCACATAATGCATTTCTTCTTCTGGATGGATAATACAATAGACAGCATCACCTTGAATACCACCCAAGGATATCAAAATAATTTTTGAAAGAATTTGATACATATTAAAAAACATCTTCTGTTTAGCCAACCTGATACTCTATATGGAAAACCCAAAAGATTCCACCAAAAAACTGCTAGAACTGATCCATGAGTTCAGCAAAGTCACAGGATATAAAATCAATGCACAGAAATAAGTTGCATTCCTATACACCAACAATGAAGCAACAGAGAATCAAGCAATTGACCCCATTTACAATTGCACCAAAAAACATAAAATACCTAGGAATAAACCTAACCAAAGAGGTGAAAAATCTATACACTGAAAACTATAGAAAGCTTATGAAAGAAATTCAAGAAGACACCACACAAAAAGGAAAATATTCCATGCTGATGGGTTGGAAGAACAAATATTGTTAAAATGCCAATACTGCTCAAAGCAATCTACGTATCAATGCAATCCCTATCAAAATAGCACCAGCATTCTTCACAGAGCTAGAACAATCCTAAAATTTGCACAAAACTAGAAAAGACCCCAAATAGCCAAAGCAATCCTGAAAAAGAAAACCAAAGCAGGAGGCATCACAATCCCAGACTTCAAGCTGTATTACAAAGCTGTAATCATCAAGACAGTATGGTACTGGCACAAAAACGGACAGGCAGATCAATGAAACAGAATAGAGAACCCAGAAATAGACCCACGAATGTATGGTCAACTAATCTTTGACAAAGAGTAGGAAAGAATACCCAATGGAATAAAAACAGTCTCTTCAGCAAATGGTGCTGGGAAAACTGGACAGTGACAGGCATAAAAATGAACCTGGACCACTTTCTTAACACCATACACAAAAATAAACTCAAAATGGATGAAAGACCTAAATGTAAGACAGGAAGTTATCAAAATCCTAGGGGAGAAAGCTGGCAAAAACCTCTTTGACCTTGGCCACAGCAACTTCTTACTCAACACGTCTCTGGAGGCAAAGGAAACAAAAGCAAAAATGAACTTTGGGACATCATCAAAATAAGCTTCTGCACAGCAAAAGAAACAATCAGCAAAACTAAAAAGCAACCGACAGAATGGGAGAAGATATTTGCAAATGACATATCAGATAAAGGGTTGGTATCCAAAATCTATAAAGAATTTATCAAGCTCAACACCCCAAAAACAAATAATCCAATGAAGAAATGGGCAAAAGACATGAATAGACACTTTTCCAAAGACGACGTCCAGATGGCTAACAGACACATGAAGAAATGCTCAACATTACTCATCATCAGGGAAATACAAATTAAAACCACAGTGAGATACCACCTCATTCCAGTCAGAATGGCTAAAATTAAAAACTCCGGCAACAACAGATGTTGGCAAGGATGTGGAGAAAGAGGATCTCTTTTGCACTGCTGGTGGGAATGCAAACTGGTGTAGCCACTCTGGAAAACATTATGGAGGTCCTTCAGAAAGTTAAAAATAGGACTACCCTATGACCCAGTCATTGCACCACTAGGTATTTATCCAAGGGATACAGGTGCGCTGATTCATAGGGTCACATGCACCGCAATGTTGATAGCAGCACTATCGACAACAGCCAAAATATGGAAAGAGCCCAAATGTCCATCGACAGATGAATGGATAAAGAAGATGTGGCATATATATAATGAAGTATTACTCGGCAATCAAAAAGAATGAAATCTTACCATTTGCAACTATGTGGATGGAACTAGAGGATATTAATTAACATCCTCTAATATAAAATTAGTCATCATATAAAATAATGAGTAATTTTCCATTAGCAAAATTTGTTAGAGAAAGACAAATGTATGATGTCACTCATGTAGAATCTAAGATGCAAAACGGATGAACATAAGGGAAGGGAAGCAAAAAGAATATAAAAACAAGGAGAGGGGCAAAACACAAGAGACTCTTTTTTTTTTTTAATTTTTTTTTCAACGTTTTTATTTTATTTTTGGGACAGAGAGAGACAGAGCATGAACGGGGGAGGGGCAGAGAGAGAGGGAGACACAGAATCGGAAACAGGCTCCAGGCTCCGAGCCATCAGCCCAGAGCCTGACGCGGGGCTCGAACTCACGGACCGCAAGATCGTGACCTGGCTGAAGTCGGACGCTTAACCGACTGCGCCACCCAGGCGCCCTGTCACAAGAGACTCTTAAATACAGAGAATAAACTGAGGATTGCTGGAGGGGTTGTGCGTGGGGAGATGGGCTAAATGGGTAAGGGGCATTAAGGAAGACACTTGTTGAAATGAGCACTGGGTGTTATACATAGGGGCTGAATCACTGGAATCTGCCCCTGAAATCATTACTGTACTATATGCTAACTTGGATGTAAATTAAAAAATAAATAAATAAAAATTTTTTTTAAATAAATAACATTGTGTTCATTAAAAAAATGTTTTAATATGGCTAACTAAGTAACATGAAATATGAAAAATGTAAACTCTCAGTGATCCTAACAGTAAGCGGCTAAAAACAACAACAAAAAACAATGTCCACAGCCATACAAAACAATTCGTTAGTAACCATTCCAGGTACTGAGATATCAAGTCCTTTGTCTGAAAGCAGGCAACTAAAAAAAAAGAATCAAACATTTATCCTACTTTTTGTGTACAAATGCAGCAGCCCTAGTTGATTAAAGAAAATGTTTTACACAAAATGTGGAAAATATTAAAATTAATTAGAATGTCGGCTTTTTACAACATGTAATGAATGATCTCACTCAAGCACAGGTCATCAATGAAGGAAACCATTAGATGAAAGTGTGATGGGAACTTCATGGTGGAAAGATCGGCTGTCACCACCTGATCCATCAAGCCATAACTGTGATTAATCGTGCTTCCAAAGATGGCCCCAATGATATCGCCCATCCCTTTTCCTAATGTGATCTGTGACCACCCCATCAAGAGCTAGAGTCTCTTCCCAGTCATTTTGATTTAGACTGGTCTTATGGCTTGTTCTGACCAATGGAATGAGGTGGAAGTCATGCTATGTGTCTTCCAAGGCTGGGCCTTCAGAGACCTGCAACTTTTGGCTTTATCACTTCGAACACACCCTCTTCAAAGCCAGTTGTCTCATAAGACAACCCAGAGACCATTGTGCCATAAGGAAGCCCAAACTAGCTATGTGAAAAGAGAGGCTGCATGGATGAAAGCTGATGAGCCAGACGTGAAACCTTGTTGCACATACGACCCCAGTGCAGCCACGAGCTGAATGCTGTAGAATGAATGATCCCAGCCAATGTTGTATGGATGATCAGGAAAAACTGCCCAGCCAAGCCCTGCCCAAACCATTATATGTGGAATTGTAAGCAAATAAAAGGGTTATTGTCTTAAGCCAAAACAAAAAACAAAAAAACTGTCTAGCAATTATGGTGGGGCAGGTAAAACTGGTTAGACCTTTATACATGTATTTTATATTTTAGAATTGTTTACATGTTTAATAATGGAAGAACACCAAAAGCTTTACAGAGCCACAGTCCTCTGAAGGTCTCACTCTAGCCCTGAGGGAGAAATAGTTGTAAGTGAAGCAGAACAGTTTCAATTAGAGTAATCAAAGATGGCTTCCTGGAAAAAAGTAGAGCCTTCCAAGATGACCTTCCAAGATTTCAATAAGCAAAGACTAGGCAGGGGACATTCTGTAGATTCCTACTGACACTATGGAGCCAGATGAGAGGGAGAATTGGGGCAGATAAGCCTTTTAGTTTGGGCATATGGCTGAAGATAGGGTGTAATCTGGATGTTTTATTCTAGTGGTTAAATAGAAGTCTTCTTAAAGGCACAGAGAAGACTAGGAATTCAGTGGCAGTGGAATAGCACACCTCTGGCATCTCCTCATACTACCTGCAAAGATTCTGTAAAGCAAGAAAGAACCAGAAGTCAGACATAGAGGATAAGCAAGGCACTTGGAAAGTTGGACTCCCCAGTCCAAAGATATTTTCTCACATAATCAGTGGCACATTGGAATGGGGAATTCTGACTCTGTAATGCCCAAAAGGAAGGTTAACTCGAGCCAACAGATGGTCTCTTCAGAAATAACATGAAGGTGGGACACTGGGGTGGCTCAGTCGGTTGAGCACACAACTCTTGATCTCTGCTCAGGTCATGATCTCAAGGTTCATGAGTTCAAGCCCCACATCGGGCTCAACACCAACAGTGCAGAGCCTGCTTGGGATTCTCTCTCTCTGCGCCTCTCTCTGCGCCTCTCTCCCCGGCTCTCATTCCCCAGCGCTCGCTCTCTCTCTCTCTCTCTCTCTCTCAAAATAAATAAATAAATAACTTTAAAAAAAGACATTCATTGGACTGAGTTATCTGATGACACAACTTCTCCATTGTTGGGAAAGTGATGCATTTTGTAATTAACATTTGAGGTCTCTCCTTCAGTTTGGCTTTCTTCTTAAAATGCTTTGTTGCCAAATGATTGTTTAAGTTTGTATATTTATTTTAGGCATGTTTGCCTTTAAGATTCAGAAGGATTCGGACTTTTGTTCGGCTACAGATTAACGTCAGTCATAGGTCTGAAGACCTTCTGAATGATTGCTGGAAGTGTTTCTGGCATTGTTTTGTATCCTGTGATGATAATCTTGCTCTCAGTGTTTCCTGTTTTTAAATTTTGTTGGGTCCCTAAGGGGTATGCTCACTTGAAATTCCAAATCCCAATATAAGTGAGCAGGGTCTAAAATGAGAACAAAAAGGTAGTGTAGTGCTAGCATCTGACATAGCAGTCATAGCAGTATAACATTGGTGTCTTATTCTTTCTTGGTTCTCTGCAAAGTTCTGGAAAACTCTGATCACTCCCTTCTGTTACTACGTCTATCACGCCAGGGAACTTGGGCACAATGAGTAGCAAAGACCAGTGGTTCCCATTCCTGTGGGGAAAATGTAATCTTGCTGGGGCAACCACCTAGGACTCGGTTTCTTTCCTTATTTGTACAGAGGTTTGGCTGTTTAAAGATGTAACATGATTGAGACAATTCGAGTGAACCAAGCCCTGCTCACTTAATGTCTACAAATACCACAGAAAATATTCCAAATGTCAAAGTGTACTCTCATAGAGAAAGTTGTTTCTTGGAGGCAGCTCCAAAGTTGACAGGTCTAAGATATGACCTCTACAATGTCAGATCCTTACTGACATTGTAGCTTTACACAGTGGGTGGGAGCTGAGAAAACTTGTTTGCAAGCATATGTGAGATACTCCAAGGAGTTTCATAGAAAGAAGCAGAAAGCTTCTTTGAGAAGAGCTGGAGATCATGCTAGTGAAATTGAGGGCTGTAAAAAATGGTTTACTACTGTTAATTTTATCTGATCTGTCATTGTTCACTACTTCTCTTACCCAAAAGATGTCACGGCTGGTGGATTCATGGGTTCTTCTTCATCATCATCATCATCATCATCACCACCAACGTTTTAATTCATTGTTCATTTAGTATGAAACAGAAAAATCCAAAACTCCAAAGGATTTTCATATGGTCATATGAAAGGTCAGAGAACTAGAGTGAAGATCTACGAATTCCTTTTCTGAGAATACAGAATCATTATCCAGCTCCAGTGTTCATGAGGCCAAGCTTCATTAAACTATGCCATAAAGCTACAGTATTAAAAAGCTGGTAGCGGGGCACCTGGGTGGCTCAGTCGGTGAAGCATCTGACTTTGGCTCAGGTCATGATCTCGGGGTCTGTGGGTCCAAGCCCGGCATCGGGCTCTGTGCTGACAGCTCAAAGCCTGAAGCCTGCTTTGGATTCTGTGTCTCCCTCTCTCTCTGTCCCTCCCCCACTTGTGCTGTCTCTCTCACTCTCAAAAATAAATAAACATAACAATTTTTTAAAAAGCTGGTGGAGAAATATATAATGTTCTGTGGAACATTACGCTCTATTTAGACCTCTTTTTCAAGTAGGGGGGAGGAGGTGGTGTATTGGGTATATTATTAAATGCATTGTGTTAAATAATTGGCCCTGTTCAGGGGAAATGGTTAAGGTATATTCTTATCTCCAACCATTCATAAAAATTAATTCCAGATGGATTAAATATGTAAATACATCCATTCACTAAATACATATGCATTAAGACATTACCATGTTCAAGGAGGTAGTAAGTCAGACAAGAATCTCAGTTCTCATGGAGGCTACATTCTAGTGCAGAGTGACAGACAGTAAGCACTTTAGTAGGGATATGTATTATGGAGAAAAACAAAGCAAGCAATGGGAATAGAGAATGGGAGTTTGCAATTTCAAATAGGATGCTTAGGGACGGCAACACTACAAAGATGACATCTGGGTAAAGACTTAAGTAAAGTGAAAAAGTTGCCATGCGGTAATGGAAGGGGGACGTTCCAGGCAGAGGTAGCATTTAATAGAAAGCCCTAAAATGGGAGTACACTTGTTTCAGAAATAGCAAGAAGTGGCTGATGTGACTGAGCACAGGAGAGAATAATGGGAAATGAGGCCAGAGCAGTAGCCAGAGATAGAAAGTTGATAGCCATTATAAGAACCTTGGCCTTTCCAAGTCAGATAGGAAGTAGCATGGTCTGATTTTAATTTTAATGGAATCTATTTTTTGTTTTGAAAACAGAGTCAATGGAGGCAAAGTCAGGGGCAGGGAGACGTGTTAGGAGGCTATTGAAGTCCTCCAGCTGAAAAGAGAGCAATGGCTGGGACCAGGACGGTAGTAGTGAAGGCAGTGAGAAAGGGCTGTTTCTGAATATACGGAAGGCGGAAGGCAGAGCCAAAAGGATTTGCTGATGGGTCGGATGTGCAGTCCGAAGAAGAAAAAGAGGAGTCAAGGATGATAAGGCAGGTAAACTCAAAAATGGCCCCAGGCACTACTGCCTCCTGGTAACCGGGGCCTTTTGGAATCCCCTCCTGTTGAGTGTGGGCTGGACCCAGTGTCTGCTTCTAACCCATAGAAGGCGACAAAGATGATGGGATGTCGCCTCCATGAGTAGGTTACATAATAATGTGACTTCTGTCTTATTAGCCGACTCTCTCACCTTCTCAGCCTGCATGCTTTCATGAAACAAGTTGCCATGTTGGGGAGGCCATGTGGCAAGGGACTGAGGGTGGCCTCTGGCCAATAGCCAGCTGGGAATGGAGGCCCCGAGTCCAACAGCTATAAAGAGAAATACTGTCAGATTTTATTTCTTTAGGGAAAAAATGCACAAAGTTTTAAAAAATTCATCCAGAAATAGGAATTTTGTAACACATATAATCAACAAAGAAGTAATATCAGTAGGACATATTTGTAGTATTGCATTTTAATATTTTAACTTCATAATATATCTAAAGTAATGAGAAAAATATTATAACCCAATAAATACAAGCTCAGTGAATATATGCAAATGCGTAACAATACAAGCAGGCAATTCACAGGGAGAAAATATGACCTATAAATACATTAAAAGATGCTTAGCCTCACTAATTTAAAAAAAATGCTAATTCAAACAAAAAATACCATTTTTTCCTGCTTACAACTCTATAAAGTAGGTACAGGCATACCTCCTTTTATTGCACTTTGTAGATATTACATCTATAAATTGAAGGTTTGTGGCAATCCTGCATCAAGTAAGTATGTCAGCATCATTTTTTCCAACAGCATTTGCATGTTTTGTCTCTATGTCACATTTTGGTAATTCTTGCAATATTTCAAACTTTTTCATTAATTATATTTGTTATAATAATCTGTGATCAGTGGTTACAACTTACTGAAAGATGATGGTTACCATTTTTTAGCAATAAGGTATTTTTAATTAAGGTATGTACATTATTTTTTAGACATAATGCACCGTGAAACAAACAAACAAAAAAATCATTTGACTCATTGCAATATTATTCTGATTGCAAAATTAGCTTTATTGTAGTGGTCTGGAACTGAACCCACAATATCTCCCTCTGAGATATGCCTGTACTAATATCATCCCCATTTTATAGATGAAGAAACTAAGGCACCAAGAGGCTAAGTAACTTGCTCAAGGTCACACAGTTAATCAGTTGCAAAACCAGAATTTGAAACCGTATGTCTGTCTCCAGAGCTAATAGTCCTAACCACCGTACTATCGTGTGGTGTCAGGCAAGCCCCCATCATCTCCCCTCACACACACACACACACACACACACATTCATATACGGGACCATCTTTTGTAATTTCTTTAAAGATGACTTTATTATTTATTTGAACCTAATTTTCCTTGGACATGTTACATGATTTATTCTTTTAGGTCACATCCAGAGAAGGTAAACCCAGAATCCTGTGGGGGAAAACACCAAACAGACTGACATACATATAATGGGAGACCCAGAAGAAGAAGAGAATTAGAACGAGGCATAAAAAATATTTAAAGATATAATAAAATTTTTCCAAAATTTTATTAAAGTTCATAGATCCAAGAATTTCACTGAACTCCAAACAAAATAAATTCAAACAAAACTACCTAGGTACATTGTAGTCAAACTGCTGGCAATCAAAGATAGAGAGAATGTGTTGAAAGAAGCAAAAGAAAGAAGATATCACAAACATACATTTTTTTTCTCATCAGAAACAACGTAGGACCAGAAGTCAAAGGTAGGGAATCTCTAAAGTGCTGAACGGGAAATGTTATCAATCCAGAATGTTATATACAGAGAAAACATACTTCAGAAATAGAGGAGAAATAAAATATTTTCAGACAACTAAATGTAGTGGGGATCCTAGGTAGTGTTAAAAGGCAAGAAAAAAAAGCCATAGATATCAAAAAGAAAAATTTTATTTACGTATGACATCATTGGTACACAGAATACAATTAAGATTTTTTTTTTATTTTTTTATTTTTTTTAACGTTTATTTATTTTTAGGACAGAGAGAGACAGAGCATGAACGGGGGAGGGGCAGAGAGAGAGGGAGACACAGAATCGGAAACAGGCTCCAGGCTCTGAGCTGTCAGCACAGAGCCCGTGGCGGGGCTTGAACTCACGGACCGCGAGATCGTGACCTGAGCCGAAGTGAGACGCCCAAACGACTGAGCCACCCAGGCGCCCCAAGAATCTTTTTAAAAAGCTACTAGAATAAGTGAGTTTAGCAAAATCAGAGAATATAAGTTCAAAATACAAAAATCAACTATATTTCTTTCTTTTAATGTTTATTTTTGAGAGACAGCATGAGTGAGGGAAGGGTGGAGAGAGAGGAAGACCCAGAATCTGAAGCAGGCTCCAGGCTCTGAGCTGTCAAAACAGAGTCCGACACCGGGCTCAAACTTGGGAATGGCGAGATCGTGACCTGAGCTGAAGCCAGACACTTAACCGACTGAGCCACCCAGGCTCCCTGGAATCAACTATATTTCTATATGCTAGTAATGAAGAGCTGGCAATAAAAATTGTACAAAAATAACATTTACAATAACTTCAAACAACCTGAAAAACTTAGGCATAAATTTAACAAAATATACAAAATACACTAAAAAAAAATACAGATCATTGCCAAAGTTAAAGAAAACCTAAACAAATGGAGATGTGTACAATATTGATAGCTTGGAAGATTCAATATTTAAGATGTCATTTCTCCCCAAATTGATCTATAGATTCGGTGCATTCCCAACCCAAATGCCAACATTCTTAGGGGTTGTTTTTTTTTTGCAGGGGGGGGGGGTTGTTTTTAAATTTTTATTTAAGTAATCTCTACACCCAGCGTAAGGCTTGAACTCACAACCCGGAGATCAAGTGTCAGATGCTCTTCTGACTGAGCCAGCCAGGAACATCACTCCCCAGCATTCTTTTACTTAGAAATTAACAAGCAGATTATAAAATTTATAGGAAGACACAGAGGAGCTAAAATAGTCAAAGAGTGTGGAATGTCATAAGAATAGCTATATAGAACAATGCAGTAGAATAGGAAACTTAGCAATAGAGCCCCACATGCACATACTCAACTGATGTTCACGCACCACAGAGCTCGGTGGAGAGGATAAGTCTTTTCAACACATGCTGCTGGAACAAGTGAGTATCCATATTCAAAACCAAACAAAAACAAATTAATCTGGATTCTTACCTTCCACCACACCAAAAAACAAGCCAAAAATGGATCACAGATTTAAACATAACAGCTAAAGAAGACAAAGAAAGAGGAGGGGGTGAGGGAAGGAAGATGAATTACAGGAGGAGGAGGAGGAAAGAAATCTGTGATCTTGCATTAGGCAAAGACTCTCAGGGAAGACACAAAAAGCATGAATGACAAAAGACAAACACCGATAATTTGGACTTCATCAAAACTAAAAACATTCTCCTTCAAAGATGCCATTAAGGGGGCACTCACTTTCGAATGTCCCCTCTCTGTAAAAAGAGTTTTCTTACTATTCTTCCTCTCTAATCTTATGCTCTAATAAACTTTTGGCTGCTGCTCAAAAAAAAAAAAAACCAAAAACAAAAACAAAAACAAAAAAAACCAAAAACAAAAAACCTGCCATTAAGAAAATGAAAAGGCAAGTTAAACACTTGGAGGGGAAAACATCTATAATGTGTATATATCTATATATAGTGTGTATGTATATCTATACATATATAGTATAGATAACTACATAGATATACTTAGGTAGATAGATATGGATCACAAATGACTGATATTCATAATACATGGAGAACTCTTACAACTCAATAATAACAAGATAAACCAATGGGGGCAGTGGAGATTATATACAATTACATAGGTAATTATAGATAGATAGATAGATAGATAGATAGATAGATAGAACTAAAGAAGATGTATAAAGAGACAACAAGTACGGAAAAAGATCGTCAACATCATTAATCATCATGGAAACTCAAATGCAAACTACCCCGAGGTACCAATTCACATCCACACCACTGGCTAAAATCAAAGAGCCTGACAGCAGTGGGGTGGGGAGAACGTAGAGCAACTGTAACTCTCATATGAGGCTGGCTTCCCGGGCACCAGGCTCAGAAGAGCTCCACACCTGAAGAGCTCCACTCCGCTGTCACTGTCCTGAAGTTCTTGATAATAACTGTACCTTCGAGCGAGTGTTCTGTAAGTGAAGTCCAATGAAACAATGGAAAAATGCATGTGAGCAGAGGAGACACTCGTAATACACCTGTTTGTTCCTTGATGCTTCCTTCACACCTGGTGTTTGCAGTGTCCCATGAGCACAGACTTCTGATGGACGCAATGCATGGGAGTTCAGCAAGACTCCAAGCAAATAAAAAAGAATCATGTTGTTCCTCAGAAAATTAAAAATAGGATTATCATATGATCCAACAATCCCATTTTTGAGCTTATACCCAGAATGAAATGAAAGCAGAGACTTTGCAGCCCCATGTTCATAGCAGCAGTGTTTGCGATAGCTAAAATATGGAAGAAACTCAAGCATCAGTGGATGAAGGGATAAACAAAATGTGGCATGTATATACAATGGAATATTATTCGGACAGTACAACATAGATGAACCTTGAAGACATTATGCTAAGTGAAATAGCCAGTTGCAAAAGGACTTTAAAATGCTGTAAAAAAAATACTGTATGATCCCACTCATTTGAAGTACATAATACAGGTAAATTCACAGAGACAGAGGGGTGCCTGGGTGGCTCAGTTGGTTAAGTGTCAGACTTTAGCTCAGGTCACGGTTTGTGAGTTCGAGCCCCACCTCAGGCTCTTTGTGGATGGCTCTTGGAGCCTGGAGCCTGCTTCCAATTCTGTGTCTCCCTCTCTCTCTGTCCCTCCCCTGCTCATGCTCTGTCTCCCTCTCTCTCAAAAATAAATGAACGTTAAAAAAAATTCATAGAGACAGAAAGTAGAATGGAGGTTGCCAAGGGGGCTGGGGGGGAGGGGAAATGAAGAGTTCGTGTTTAATAAGGATAGAGTTTCAGTTTTGCAAGATGAACAGAGTCCTGTGGGTGATGGTTGCACAATGGTTTAAGTGCACTTAGTGCCACTGAATGTACACTTAAAAATGGTTGATGATTACATGTATTTTACCACAGGTTTTAAAAAAGTAATTATATCTATGACTGAGGAAGGGGGGCGGGCAAGCACTGACAGCCATAGAATATAATAGAGTTGCCAGATAAAATGCAGTCTGTCCCGTGCAATATTTGGGATGTACTTGTACTAAAGAAATGATTTGCTGTTTGTCTGACACCTAGATTTAATTGTTCATCTCGTATTTTTATTTGCTACCTCTGGCAGTCCTCCTCAAGGGGCCAGCCACACTTTGCATTTGAACCAGAACTTGCTTTGAATGAAGAAAGGTGGCGATCCAAGAAACACGAAACCCCAAAGAACTCTACCATTTCCTTTTTCGCTTGCGTTACCCACTGTGTTAGCCAACTATTTATGCTATGAATGAAGACGTAAGCCATAAAAGGAACAAAAAAGCTCAGGCAACCTCTAGTTCCTCTTCCTCTCAGCTCTTCCTTACTCATCAGGAAGCCCAAGGTAGAGTTACCACAAAGTGCACGTGTGGAGAAGAGAAACAGAAACAGCTGAGTTAGTTTTGTGCAGTGTTTCAACTGTTTTCAGAAGAGCGAAATAAATATGTGAGCTGTGAAATCCAAACTGTGTAATTTTAGGGAGTCCACATGCAAGCCAAAAGCTCTTGTATCGGCACCTAAAACTTGCTGTTTTGTATTCTTTTATGAGACAATCGGTCAGGTACAGATGTAAGTGGACCCAGAGGAGAGGCTCAGGACAAAACCGAGTTAATTATGCTTACAGGTCCTAGAGACGGGAGCCACACAAGGTCAAATGGGAAGGACACCAGGGTGGGCAAGAGGCAGAAAACAGGAGCGAAGGGCAGGAGAGCAGGGGGCATGTGTGCTTGTAATGTTGGTGGGGGTGGGACCAGGAGCCATGTACCTAGGCCATGACCCTTATTGGTGTTTCCTTGGAGAAGTCAAGACAGGACAAGAGAACAATATAGGATAGACTACAGAATAATTTCTGTGGGCTTTAGACTTGAGGGGTGATCCCTAGTTGCCTGGTACCTGGCACGATTAAGTCAAAGGAATATTGCCTGCTGGATGTGCATGGGCCAGATAGAGGAGACAGCTCTGGATTGGTCAGCTTGTATATATCAGAGGCATGCTCAGTCTGTGTTCCTTGCTATCTCTAAGAATTGCCTAGCCTAGTAGGGCATTCTCTGCCCAGTCGGTCTATGGGCATTGTTTGGGTGGAGATCTTAGCATCCATGGTAAAGGATCTCTCCCACAGGGAGCGAAGTCATCTCCAGTGGTGAGTCTTGGGCAGATACCATGTCATTTGGGATGACATGTTCTCCAGCGGTGAGCTCCTGGGCCAGGGATGTGGGACTGGGGTGTTCTTCTCAAGTGGGTACTTACTGGAGTTGATGTGGGTCTCAGCGTTTGCCACATTTGGTTGGAACAAATGTTTACTGGAGTGTAACCAAGTGAAAGCACCCAGACGGGCTGTAGTTGCCAGAACGGTGTGCAGCTGGTCTCTTAACAGGGTTTTCCGTTTTGTTTTTGTTTTTGTGGAAGTTTAGATTCAAATGGGTCCCAAATCACATGACAGCTGCCTGGCCCAGGGGGCGGTCTACAGTTGATGGATCCTGGAAGAGTATAAATCGGCTAGCTAGGAGGGAGCATTCTCTTCCCAGCCAGAAACGCTTTCGAAATGTCCAAACGTTGCAATGCAAAGAGAAATTTCCATATATATCTTAACCCCGTTGGCACTGCATAAGGTTGAAATAGCAGTAAACTTTATGTTAATAATTAAGAGCATGAATAGCAAATAAAAGCCACCGTGACAAGTCAAGAGAGAGATTGCAGAAGAAAAGAGCTTTGTATTTCCTGCTTTTTGAACAGTGAACCACACGTTTTTAATTTGTACTGGGTCCAGCAAATTATGCAGCTGGCTCTGGCTTATACATTTCTGGGAGGAATGTAAACGGCACGACCATTCTGGAAAACAGTTTTGTGGTTTCTTGTAAAGGCAGCCACACATTTACCGCGTGACCTGGGGAGGGAAGCCGATTGAGCTAACTCGGTCACATTTGCACCCTACTGAAGAAAGTGAAAGAGATCGTATGATTGGGAGCCCTACCAGAACCACATAGAATGGAGGAAGAGTAATTCCCCCAGAAGAATGGAGAAAGGAATGCTGAGCAAGCCAAAATTAATGGAGGCAGAAAATGGATAAAGGGAGGAGGAGGGTGGTAGGAGAAGTGAGGATATTCTATTACAGATGGCGAGGCTAGAATTTAAGTTTCCCGCCCACCTCAGTGAAGCTTTTCTTCTTTGATTCAAGCCTTCGTTACAGCGTTATCTAGGAAAATGGCTTGTTTCTGCAAAGAATTGCTTTGTAAATTACACCTGAGGCAAATAAACGTGGATTAAACATATGATGATGATGATGATAATAATAATAAATATAAGGCCCCTGAAGTGCTTTTATGATTTTATGTTCCTACCCGGAAGTTTGGTTTCAAACCAGGAAAGCCAGTTGACGGATACCCAGTGACCCAGCTGTGGGACCTATCTAGAAGCTTCCAGTACTGACCACTTGTTCACTACGGGGAGGACAAAGACAAACTGGGTATGTAGGTGTGCCTTAGTAGACCCCAAGATGATGGAAGAAAGAGTGCCATTCTGCCCTTATTCCGTGGATGTAGCTGTTGTAACAGTCTGGCCCAAACTGAAGAGCCTCCAGTTGCAAATGTGGAGAACCAAGATCTGTTTTGGGCACCGCCACTGGCCTTTTGGTTGACTGGGGCAAATGATTCACTTCTCTGTACTTCATTTTCTTCCAACACAAGCATAAGTTATACCTCCTCAACCCACTGTCAAGTTGGTTTGTTATATAAATGAGTTCATAAGCATGAAATCTCTTGGCAAATAAAATTTCATAGAAAATTAAGATGACATGCTAGTTATTAGCACGAGGGAGAGGTGCTGGCACCCTCCCTTTCCCTTCCAGATTATTGGCAATGGGAGAAGATCAAATAAGCAGCATTTGGATTTGGAGAATGACCTTTCAATACATTGCTGTCCATGAAACAAGGATCAGAGAGTTTGGGGGCTCTGGCAGCTTCCTGAGAACCCAGGAAACTGCTATGAATCTGGAAGAGGCATCAGTTGTTAAAACTCAGAGACGGGATATTTTTACAGTGATACAAGGCAGCTTCTTATCTCTTTCCTCACAGCATCCCTAAAACAAAACCAAAACCAAAAATGCAAACCTTTAACTGATTCCCAGAAACACAGACTTTGCTTGCAGAAAAGCTGGAGGAGACGGAGGGGGTCAGTGAGCAAGAATAAAAATAGTATGGTACATTTGGAAAGGAAAAAAAGAGACCTCATTATCACAATGATGAACAAAAGTACCTCAAGGCTAAGCCAAATGGATCACAAATTGGATATGAGTCAGCAACGCAAGTCCTTTATTAGGGAAGCTCAGGCCTGAGTACAATGTTAATAATATTTTCTGCTGATTTTTATGAAGCACTTACTATGTGCCATGGACTTTTAAGTGTATACATGCATTTAATCCCACAGGGTAGGTGTGACTGTTACTCAATTTCACCAACGAGGAGAATGATGGCCAGTAAGTTAAAGTATGTCCACAAGTCCTCCTAGCCATTATGTGGCAAATCTGGGACTTGAGCTGGTATCTGTCACCAAAATCCTGTTCCTAATCCCCATATTGTAAACTGACCCCCAGAGAGCTCCCTGCTCATGTAGACACAGGTTGCAGTTCTGGGCTTTGGCAAAGGGGCTCGGCAAACCTTATGAGGATTCAAAGGATAGCAGTGAAAGGAATAAGATGACTTAACTTGGAGAAGAGAAACCTAAGATATGATCCATGGCAATGTTAACCTGTCTGGTGGCAAACCAGTGTGGGTGGTTTGGGAGAGCAGAGGAGTCAGAGTAAACCAGAATCAAATTGTGATTGTTTCTAGAAGCGACGAACGCTAAACATCTGTGGCAGTCGTGAAGACGCAGCATTCAAGACAACCTGGTGTGGGCTGTGTAAGTGACTGACAGCCCCCAGGTGTCACACTTTTGGGTCTGCTCTGGCACTCAGGCGCAGGCTGCCCCCGGGCCGCCCCTAGCCGATGACCGAGCCTGAGGACGTAGAAGAGCTGGGCCATTCTTGCCCAATGGGGGACCACTCTGTCAGCCCTGACTCTCCATCTGAGAGTCTCAGAACCACCCAGTGGTCTGAAGCGTCTCCCACCCAAGCCTCCTTCTTCTCCCTTCCTTCCTTAGGGATCTTACCTAGAGCCTAGCCTGGAGGTTCTCCTCGCCTACTCCTGCTCTCTCCCCTTTGGTCTTAACAGGTGTTTCCCCAGTAGATTCCTCGTATATAATCCTGCGTTGGTGTTCACTTCTCAGAGACCCAAACGGATACAATACTGAGTGTGTAGTGAAAGGGAAATGATAACTTCGTCTTTAAAAGCAGGCATCGCAATTAGTGACTAAGAAAAAGTACAGGCTCTTGGGACCCAAAGAGGATGTGCTTAGAAGACGGTCCAATCTTCTCCTAGGCCTGAGATTCTAAGAGTCTGTATTTGGGGTGTAAATATAACAGGCTGAATGTTCTCAGCTTATTTTATTTTTAAAAAAATTCGCTGTATTACGAAAGTAAGAATTATGACCTTAAGGTATTATCTGAACGATAATGAGAAACGCCTGAAATGACATCTTCATTGCACCTGTCACCATCTGTGATCTGAAACCTGCACTGCTCTAACAGATGCTATTAAAATGATTGCAAAAGTGAACAGCGACCAATACTCATTAGAAACAGATGGCTACAGATCTCAGGCTTGAGCCCTCACAAACCAGCCCTGGAGCTGTCCCGAATCCCTCGAGCAGCACGACTCAGCTCAAACTTCCCCAGAGTCCTAAAGAGTCCAACAGTCCCTGGTGCAGCATTTATTTGCCCTGCACAGGTTAAAAGAGGCCTTTCCCTATACTGAGGCATCAGCCTTACAAGACCAATAGTTAGACATACTTCAGCAGTGAATATGTGGTCAAGCTTTGAAAAATTCTTTGTAATTAATAAAGTAAGACATTTAAAAAAGTTACAAGGCTACAATGTCTTCCGTCTAACCAACTGTGGTGTGTGACCTTGAATAAATTGTTTAAGCCATCCAGATCACACACACACACACAAAATTCTGTGTATGTGGCAGGTCAACATTACAAACTCATTGAAGTTGTAATTCTCACCCCCTGTTAAGGGGTTATGGTTTTTCTTTGTTTCTCATGAGGACTGGACTATTTCAGAAAATGCCTTTTCATAGGGATAGAGTACACTTCCCTTAGGTGGATGTGGTAATTCTCCCTCTCTGTATATTGAGAGTCAAGAAACTTAAACCTCTGTTCTCACCTCGACAAACTATTTAAAGAGCTTCATGATAATGTTACACTGAATAAGAAGGGGTTTGCTATTATCAGCTCCCAAGATACAAACAATTCTACTATCAGACGGAATAAACACTCTTTTAAGATTAAACCTGAAACCTTTTTCTTTGCAAGAAAAAAACCCCAACAATCTGAGTACAGTTAATGGTGAGACACATTCAGAATTAAGCTGTAAAAGGGCCACCCTCTTCTCTAAGGCTCTGGCAACCACTAGGTTCCTCTCCCAGTTGGCTGCGTGGCTCTAGCACAATCAAAATGACCAGCCTGTCTGCCCGCTCTTTGGCTGGAAGGCCCTCTGCCCCCTCCTGGTGGTTGGGGAGAGAGAAAATGGAAGCAGTGAGAGATACAAAGGCAGAGCGCACACAACCAAAGCCACCATTTATCAAACAGGGTGGCCTGATGCAGAAACTCGACCCAGTTGGGCCACTGCGGTAAGTAAACAGAGCAGCTGCGACAGGCCATTGAGGAAAGGGCAACTTGAAATTTGAGAAAGGCATCCTTGGGGCCCCTGGTTGGCTCCAGAGGTAGTGACCTCAGGGTCCTGGGTTCAAGCCCCACATTGGGGGTAGAGCTTACATTAAAAAGAAGTACAAAAGAGAATGGCACGCTTTATAGAGTCTCAAGCACTACCATACCACCATTCGCGATAAATTTTTTAAAATATTTTTTCGATTTCATTCTTTGTTAACTTGCAGGAATATTATTAGATTTTTCTGCTTTTGGCTGTACTCAAATCATATTTCAGAAACATTCTGGGTAGTGTAGATTTTGGGGGGGCTGCCCTGGGGGCATTTCCCCTCTTGCTTCAAACCACAAAAATACGGTAGCTATTGTATCTATGGTAAATGGGTTCCAAGTTTAAAAAAAAAAAAATCTGGGTCACCTGGGTGGCTCAGTCTGTTAAGCGTCCAATTCTTGATTTTGGCTCAGATTATGATCTCACAGTTCATGAAATCGAACCCCACTTTGGGCTCTGTGCTGATAGTGCAGAGCCTGTTTGGGATTCCCTCTCACCTTCTCTCTTTCTCCCAAAATAAATAAACATTAAAAAAAAATCTCACAAACAAACTTTTTTTTTTTTTTTTTAAATTTTTTTTTCAACGTTTTTATTTATTTTTGGGACAGAGAGAGACAGAGCATGAACGGGGGAGGGGCAGAGAGAGAGGGAGACACAGAATCGGAAACAGGCTCCAGGCTCCGAGCCATCAGCCCAGAGCCTGACGCGGGGCTCGAACTCACGGACCGCGAGATCGTGACCTGGCTGAAGTCGGACGCTTAACCGACTGCGCCACCCAGGTGCCCCTCAAACAAGCTTTTAATGTATAAGGTATTTGTAAGCCAGGCCTACCTATATATGAAACTTATATTCATTTCCTTATTAAATATATACTTAGTGACCTACTAGGTACCAGGCATCATACCAGGTGCTGTGGACAAGTTCAAGGAGCTCACAGTTCTTTACAGAAGATGTAGTGTAAGTGAAGTGCATAATGGGGAGTAAGCAGGGCCATATCATTACTTTCACGGGCTCTTAGCAGTTTTGTGTTGCTGGGCCCCTTTGTCCATAAAAAGTATTAAAATTATGTTCTACTGTTATCAAAGAGAAATATAATACAGTTTGGATTACTTGCTCTTTTTTCTCTTGTAGATTTTAAAAGAAATTAAAACATTAAAACAAATTTTTTTAATGTTTATTTTTTAAGAGAGAGAGATGGGGCGCCTGGGTGGCTCAGTCGGTTGAGCATCAACTTCAGTTCAGATCATGATCTCGCTGTTCATGAGTTCAAGCCCTGCATGTGCTATGTGCTGAGAGCTCAGAGCCTGGAGCCTGCTTCACATTCTGTGTCTCCCTCTCTCCCTGCCCCTCCCCTACTCGTGCTCTGTCTCTCTGTCAAAAATAAATAAACATTAAAAAAAAATTAAAAAAAGAGAGAGAAAGAGAGAGAGAGAATGCAAGCGGGGGAGGTGCAGAGAGAGACAGGGAGACACGGAATCCAAAGCAGGCTCCAGGATCTGAGCTGTCAGCACAGAGACCGACACGGGGCTAGAAATCACGGACCGTGAGATCATGACCCGAGCCGAAGTTGGACGCTTAACCACCTGAGCCACCCAGACATCCCAGAAATTAAAACATTTTTGTGGGCCTTTAAAATTATCCTGGGTTGTAGACATTGTGCCTGCTGTGCTTAACGGAGACATCAGCCCTGGAGATGACAAGGTGAGGGTTTGCAGAGGTAACATTTGAGGTCAGAGTTAAAGGATACACAGGAATTAACCAGAAAGGCAAGCGGGGAAAGGCCATCACAGGGAGGAAGAATAGCATGGACGAAACCCCAAAGTGTGAAGGGCAAGGTTAAGGGCCCCCACAAGGTAGAAAATGAGGTTGGTAAAGGTAGGCAGAGGATAAAATATGAAGAATCTTATATGTTGTACCAAGAACAGGCAGGAAGTAATGGAGAACAGCTGAGGAGTGTCACGTCTAGACGTGTCTCGTACAAAGACTGCACCTGAGTGATTGTAAGGCTAGGAGACCATGTTAAGAGATGAAGGCAAGGACCCGAGAAATGGGAACGAAAATGATGAGGATTCCAAGAACACGGGTTGGTCAATCGGACAGAAGTAAAGATGCAGAAGTCTGGGTTCTTATTTATTCCCTTCTCAGCCCTTTAATTAGTGCCTGACTACCTACCCATCAGTCACACACCAAAGAAAACCAAGCAACCAACTTGGCTATGGGAAACAGGCATTTTTCCTGATCACTCTCCTGTTCATCTGATTAAACTAATTTCTCTTGGCCTTTTGATTTATCTCCAGTCCCTCCTGTTCTGACACCCTATTGAAACCCAGTTCTCCATCTCTAAGGGGTATCGGTGCATTGGTCACAATTTTGTACTTGACCTCTGATTCTTTGCGTCCACAGCTACGACTACAAGGTACCCCTGCTGCCCATTCTGACCCCTCGGGCCCATCCTAGCCAAGCCAGTCCCACCTGACCTCCACACAGGGAAAAGGGATCAGACTTTTCTGCCTTAAATGAACCGGTGAATGGTTAGAGGTGGTAGAGTAGGCAGTCAGTTAGCTAGGTGTGAGCAGGGAACAGGCATGTGTTTTCTGTTTAGAGAGGAGGAAACCAAGTTTCAGAGAGCTGGCAAACCCCGGGGGGAGGGGGAATGCTCTCTTCCCTAGGATCACTACCCTTCAGTGACCTATAGCTTCCTTATGATACATTTACACTGCAGTTCTGACCCCTACCCCCTTGTGGGGGGATGGCTGCCACGACAGTTCTGACAAGCACCATACAGGGCCCAAAACCCCCACTCCTGTTGGTAGGAGGAGTCCCTTAGGAGACCTCAGAGGCCACACCGGCTATGACCCATAACCTATTCAAACATAAAAAGACGACCCCAAACCCTGATGGGTAGCCACCTCTGGACCTGCCTGCTCTCCCATCTCGAGAGTGTACTTTTGCTTTAGCTGCTATTTTAAAAACATTTTTTTCATGTTTATTTTTGAGAAACAGAGTTGAGGGGGGGAGGGAGACACAGAATCGGAAGCAGGCTCCAGGCTGTCAGCAGAGGGCTTGAACCCACGAGCCGCGAGATCATGACCCGAGCCAAAGTCAGACGCTTAACCCACTGAGCCACCCAGGCGCCCCTTGGTGTGGCTGCTATTAAACAGCTGCTTAAGAGTTTGGCTCTGAGTTCTTTCTTGGCCAAACTCAAGAACCCAGGCCAGGGAATGGCATTGACTGAGCTCAGAAAAGAGGGTGAGGAACAGTTTGACGGAAAAGGATTACTACTTCAGTTCTAGACGTGTTGGCTCTGAGGTTCCAAAGAGGCAGCCTGGTAGACATTAACCGAAGCAGCCACAAATATGATCCTAGCGGGGCGCCTGGGTGGCTCAGTCAGTTTAAGCATCCGGCTCTTGGTTTCGGCCCAGGTCATGATGTTTGTGAGTTCGAGCCCCGCATCAGGCTCTGTGCTGACCGTGCAGAGCCTGCTTAGGATTCTCTCTCTCCCCCTCTCCTCTGCCCCTCCCCTGCTCACACTGTCTCTGTCTCTCTCAAAAATAAACAAACTTAAAAAAAAACGTGGTCCTAGAATTCAGGAGAATGTTCTGAGCTAGAGATAGAGGTGTGTGTGCGGAATTCACATAGTAGGCCTTAGGCTATCCTCAGAAAGGCCTTCGTGAAAGACGGACCCTTAGCTGGCGTCTAGGCACTTGATTTGGGGAGTGTTTCCACCATCCCCCTACTGAAAGAACTGTCTCAACGTGCCTAAACCGCAAATAATGTGGTTCATGCTGAACACTTGCTTTCCTTCTGGGAGTCTGGGATTTTGGTACACGCCAGGCAGAGGTGCCTACATGACCGGCCCCCAATAAAAATCTCGGGCACTGAGTCTGTAATGAGCTTCCTTAACAACAACACTTCTTCCATGTCCCATTTGGTGCTGGAGGAATGTGTGTCTTGTAGGACTGCACTGGGATAGGACTCTTGGAAGCTTGACTGGTTTCATCCAGACTTCGCCCCATGTCCCTTTGCCCTTTGTCTCCTTTCCTTATAATAAATCTTAGCTGTGAGCACAACTATATACTCAGTCCCATGAGTCCTAGCCAACCACTGACCTGGAGGTGGTCTTGGGATCTTCAAACAGAGAGTTATCAGGAACATTAGGTGCTTCAATGATGGGACTGAAAATATCATTAAACCGCTCCCAATCTACGTGCTTGCGCTGGACTGGCCACGTGACCTGACCGCAACTGATCAGAGTGGAATGGTCACTCTGCATCACCCTTTGGACAAAAATGAAGAAGCCTCCTTCCTATTGTAAAACACACTGTCTGAAAGGCAGCAAAGGGACAATGGCAACATTCAAAGGAAGATTAAAGAAAGCCCCCAAACCACACCAGAAGTAAAATCTATTTAGCTAAGCAATAGAAGCGTCCTTTTAACAAAATACTGAAAGAAAGAAAGAAAGAAAGAAAGAAAGAAAGAAAGAAAGAAAGAAAAGAAAAAAGAGAAAGAAAAGGAAAGAAAAGAAAAAAGAAAGAAAGAAAGAGAAAAAAGGAAGGAAACAAAGAAAAAAAGAGAAAAGGAAGGAAAGAAAGGAAAGAAAGAAAGAAGGAAAATAAAAGAAAGAAAGAAAAAAAGAAAGAAAAAGAAAAGCCCTAAAGGTGTTATAAGGGTCATGACTATTCCCTCTAGTAAATCAAGAACAATACAAGACTTGTGGTGTTTGAGATGAGACCCCAAATGAAACTGTTAAGGAGCTAATTAAAGTTTTAAGGCACTTGTCCAAAAAGCCCCTAACCTATTGTACAGAGACCTGTTCAACATCTTGGCAGTTCCTGAACCAAGGATTCACATCAAAGTGCTAAGATCAAAACTGTTCACTAGCATCCTCTCAAACCCTCGAGCCCCTGCCACTCACCCCCACCACCAGTACGGAAATTCTCGCTGGAGAGCTTTCTGAAAGTGGCCCTAATTCAGGATTAGGCCAGCCAAATTGGCTGACCAGACAACTTAGTCTACATCCAGATAAGAGAGTCAACAAAGAGATGCTTACAAGTCTCATTATTTCTATCATTCATCCTTCTAAGCTTGCTCAGCAAGATGTGTGCACATTCTATACTAGTAATCAGTGTAATCAGTGACGCTTCTTTCCCCCTTTTTTGTTTGATCTTTATTCCACTTCACTCTATCAAGGTAGATAGGAGCCACATTTATCATTTATCCCATAAGCTGGATGGTAAGAAGTCGCAATGAATCAAATCCAATCTAATGGAGGGGCGCCTGGGTGGCTCAGTCGGTTAAGCCTCCGACTTCAGCTCAGGTCATGATCTCGTGGTCCATGAGTTCGAGCCCCACGTCGGGCTCTGTGCTGACCGCTCAGAGCCTGGAGCCTGTTTCAGATTCTGTGTCTCCCTCTCTCTCTGACCCTCCCCCATTCATGCTCTGTCTCTGTCTCAAAAATAAATAAATGTAAAAAAAAAAAAAAAATTAAAAAAAAAATCCAATCTAATGGAAGAGTGGACACCATGCAGTTCACTATTATGAATCTGAACTCCTAAGAGTGGCTAAATTGTGTCACCTCACAGTACAGAAGCTGTAAATGAATTTGTATCGTTTCCCATCGGGGAGAATGTGAAAATGTTTTGCAACTGCACAGAAGACAGTTGGATTCTGGTTATAAATAGGGGCATTTTTGAGGTTAAATGTGTGAGAAGGAAGTGTACATATATACTAGGCAATCAAGAGGTTACACTTTTCTAACAAGACATTAATACAATAGAGGAAAAATACACGTGAAAGCTTTACTTTGGAGAAGATATGTGATTACGCTACTAAAAAAGGGGGGGCGGTTAAGAAAAAGAAAAGTATAGAGGCCAACTCAGACTCTTCAGAGATTTAATGCTCAAAATAAATTTAAAAAAACTTGCTGAAAGTAATTGAAGATCCCTAATTATTCTCAGGACAGATATGTTCAGGACCTAATACCTCCATAGTCACTGAAAAGAACTCACAACCTGCCTGTAGACATTGAGAAAAACAGTCACCACTGACACTTACAGTCATGTCCTGTGGAACATGGAACATTTGGCGTTCTCGGTGACAGATGGCTTGCTGGGCAATCATCTTCTGTATTAACAGGTACTCCAGCTCTCTGACCTCCAACGTCCCACAGGATTGAGGAAGAGACCCCAGAGGAGCTTGCTGCCACTGCAAAGGGAAGAAGAACTGCCCACGTATGTGGAGTACTATTTCCACACCACGTCTTCCTCCTCTGGCCAGACGTTATTCAGATGGAGAGGTGCAGGAAGACTGGAAATTCACTGGAAGTTCTTGTCCAGGAGTAGTATTTGTGAAAATGCCTCAGACTCAACTTATTAACTACGATCCTTCACACAGGGTCTTCAGGTCCCATCTCTTTTCTGGACCCATCCTCACAATACAGATCCCGCTTTATAACTTTCAGGAGCAGTCCTCCCATTGTTTGCGGACCAAGCATTTCTGCTTTTCCAGAATGCAGTTGAGGGGGAAAAGCACAAGCTTTGGAGGCAAACGGTCCCGTGTGTGACTCTGAACTCTGCTACTCACTATGTGAAGTGGCAATAATACTTCAAGATCTTGGGAGGCTTAAATTATAAATTCACGTTAAAAACTGAAAGGAAAATAACCACAGGGCAAATAAAAGGTAGTCAAGTACAGGTCAATGCTACTTGAAACTATACACATCTGGGATACAAGAGGGAAAGCAGGTGGGAGGCTGACAGTTTTGAAATACAAGTGTGCAAGGCAGCCACACTATAAAGAATAAGCTCTAAGGACACAACATGGAGCACAATATTCAAATGAAGCGTTGCAAACTATTTGTTCCTTTCTATATTGGAACCATAAGGCATGCAATCATTGCTAAATAGAGGCTATAAATAGATAAAGAGCCTTTGTATTTGTCATCAGCTTTGTTTACTGGGAAATGAATGAAAATATTACAGAAAACACTCCTTTGTTCCCGACTAGGATACCAATTTACAAAATACATGAAGCCTGCTGCTTAGCGGGAATTTTCCATAAACTGTACAATGTAGTTCTATTTCAAATGCCGATTTGGGGTCCCTTCAATGCTGGTCCTACCATGTCTTGCAAAGGACTAAGTCAAAGAATCAACGTGCTTGTATTTTTTCCTTTATCCCTACTTTTTTTCATTTCCCCCTTTCTTTGTTCTCCTCTTGATTTTCCTAACTGATCAAGCCAGGGAAGGTAGAACTTCCTGAAAAATATTCCACATGAGCAAAAAAATGCTGGATTTAGTCTCTGGTCATACTGGGAACAAACGGTATCACTGAAACGAGGGAGAGGTGCATATTTAAGATAAATGTCTACAGTGGCATACTCTCTCTCTTCTATTCGGGTGATTTTCCATCTGTGAATATATCACTCTCCCACTTCATACTGAACAAGAAACCAAATAATGTCCTTTTTTCCCAACACTTTTATTCTCTTCTCTCTCTTTCCAGTTTCACTGCCATCGCGCTAGGTTAGCTAGTAACTGAGGATGATGATAACGGATGACAAAAATGACCACAGTGGTTCCTTTATTAAGGTTTTTTTGCTTCCCCTCTCTCTCTACTCCACTGTGTTATGAACACTACACCACACCAATTTTCCTGAAACATGGAAAATGAGCTTACCACTCGCCACTAAATTCACCAAGAGACACCAAAAGTTTGTAAGGTGAAGTAAAATTCCTTAGTCTGGCATTTAAAGCATTCAAACCTCCCAGCCCCATGATTGACCTACATAAACCATTTACTCCAAACAAAGTCATGACTCTTACTAAAAGCTTTCCCTCCAGGTGTTAAATGCACTCCCTGAAAACTCCTGTGTATGCATCTTACCTGACGAATATAGTTACTTAATCAGAAGGAAAAACAATCTTGAGATACACGTAAATCTTCCCGAATCTGGTCCTGAGGAATTTGTTCTTGTGGTTTTCCCCAAGTAGTATCACCACAGGAAAACTGTGTCATATATTCATTTAATTCAGTAACTCATTAAATGTTCTCTTCCTGTGAAGATAGGGACTCTGTCCTCAGCTGAATCCTCAGCACCTGTAACACTGTCTGACACCTTGCAGGTGTGAAATTTTTCTTTTTTTGAAAAATAAATCACAGGGGACCAAGAGAAAAGAAGTTCACATACAGCTTTGTTTTAATATTTATTGGTAGAAATAGATCTTCAATGCATACTTCGTGTTCATATAAATTCCACATTCTCTTAAGGGTTTTTTGTTTTGTATTATTTGGAGTTTTTGGCCTCCAAGTAAACTTAACACATTATCTATGCATTTGATTCTTCATAGACATTTTTTTTTTTTTAGATTTTAAAAGTAAATTTGAGAAACCATGCATATTTGTATACCTTACTTAATATAATCCAAAGAATTGTTTGCACATTCAAACAAGTCACAAAAAGGCCGAACTCAAGTTAAATAATCTATATGTACTAAAATGTCCATGTTCCATTTCTGAGTAAAGAAATACTTGTTCAGTATTACATATTGCTTGCTGTCTAGTAAGATTGTCAGAGACGCTTCAGTAAATTATCTCTATTTTTAAATATCTACTTCCTCCCAGAGATGATCCTGTAAATGTTACACATTGTGCCATATGCAGTAATAGCCCAAAAGCTTAAATAAGAACCAAACTGGTAGTTTTTAGACGGAATATTTTACCCTTAAAATTATATATCTATATATACATATATGGTATGCTGCATATTAAATTTAACATTTCAAGTAACTTAAATATATAGAGCAAACATTCAGCGAAACACTCTCTCATGAAAAGATATTGTCCTTACAATAAAAAGTTAACGAAAGGCTTATTTAGACACCATTGTCTGGACATGGCACTAAGCCTATGGAAGTTGAAAGTCCACATAAAGTCTGCTGTGCTATTAAGAAAAGGAAGATTGATTGTTAACCTACTGAATTGTGCAGATACAAAAGTGCTTAGCATGACGAAATTACCAAAATAAGAACATTTTAAAGATTATTTGGTTCTAGCAATATTGACTATTCTGTACTTGTCGATAATTTAACATTTGCCATTTTAAGTTTTATATAAATTTTCTTTTTAACAAGTTAAAAAAGCACACAAAAAATAGTGCAAACTATAATAATCCGTTCTTTTTCATCCTGGTTAGCTCATCACAAAGAATTCAACAAAAGGGTGCTTAAATACTCAGCTCTACTAAAATGTACTATTTGAACAGACCCAACGCTTCACCCATTGTTTGCTATGCTGGACCCTAGAACAGGCTGCCGACAGATGGGGCAAGTGCAATTCTCTGAGAGCCAGCGGTCAATACAATGAATGTGAAATTCGTGCATGCAAGGTAATTGCCTGAGCTTGTTTCCAGTCACATAGTCACTGATGCAAACACTACAGATTTTGCCTAGGTCACTATCGATACTGCTATGCTCATAGTTCCGGGTGGAAAGATTGTCAATCTGCTCTTTGGTTAAACCACGTATGTGATCCTCGTCATCACCTTCATTTAGTAAAAAGAAATGAGCAAGGCGAAGGATAGGTAGTGTTCCAGTTTCAACTAAGTTATTTGAATTTCGCGACTGCCGGCCACCTCTGCTATCACTGTTTCGGGCGGGAGGCTGGGGAGTCTCGTTTTCACCACGCATTTCAGAGCTGTCTTCTCGGGCCCGCCTGTTTTGAGAGGAACCTTCACTGTGCTGGCTGATGTCATTAACTGCACCTACGGTGCTCAGATCTGAGTGCCTCTCTGGTAAATGCTGACCATGTCTCGGAACCTCTGACTCAGTTTCGGCCTCCATTAAAGAACTCAATTCTCCAAATCCAGTCATGATCTGCCTTAAAATGGACCGAAGAGCCACTGATGACGGTTCCACAAGCTCGTTCTCAGAAATCCTCCGAAGAGGAACTGTGATAGTGCTAACATAGGTTTGAACACCTGACCGCTCTAAACGAGAAATGGTTCGGCGAAAGCCCCCACTGTTGCTTTCGATAGTGACTGTATTTTCCGCTAGCCCTACCCTAGATCGAGTTCGACTTGCAATACTATCCCGATCTCTGTTTTCTCCAGGACGAATCCTTCTCACTTGGAGGTCCAGTGTGATTGTCGGATGTCGTCGTGTAGCAGTTGAAGATCTGCTAGATTCTTCTCCTTCCTCTACTGTTATTCTTGACACAAGTCTTGAGTTAGAGAATGGAGCATAGGCAGTACCTCTACGTTCCCTATCCTGCTCTAAAAAGACACGCGTTATACCTCTCCTCCTAACAGACCTTCTGACGTTTTGCTGTAAAGGTCTACTTTCTCTCTGTGAGTTACGATAAACAGTGCCACTTTGTCTCTGAATTGGCGAGCGGCTTCGACTACTGAAAGCAGGCCGTAATCTTATTGGCTCTAATCTTTGGTTTGTATTCCTCACTGTAACATTAGTTCTAGCCCCATTTTCCCAAACATGTGCTGCTCCAAACCGTTGCCCCTCCCTCTGCCTGAGTTCACTACCACCCAACTGGTTTGCATGACTACCGAAATCAGCACGCGGAGCTCTCGTTCTAGGAATGCCAACTGCTCCCCCAATGCCATTTCTTAATCTTCCCAATGTTGAGAAAGATCCTTCTGCTGAATTCTGCCCCCTTGAACCGAGCCTAGTCCTTGGGATGTTGGAGCTACTACCACTGTGATTCATGGAGGTTTGGCTTCGCGTTCGCCTAGCCACAGGACTGGCTGACCTCTGTTGCCTATCTGTAGTACGATCCCTGCCAAAATCTGAAAGTGGAATGCCTGTCTGATCTTCGCCATGAATTTCAATTTCTCTATTCTCATGATTTATATGGATTTCCAGACTAAACCGAAACTCTCCACTGTTTGGGTTTGTTCGACTCACAGCTCTCCAAGTTTGGTTCCCATTTTGTCCACTTCGGGTCGCATTTCCCGTGCGTCGAAACGTGTTCAACCATTCTAGCAGAGAATCTTCGTTTGAACTTTCTCTAGGGACTTCTGAGTCTGGAAAGCAAAGCAAATCAACTTAAGATCAATTCCTAAAATCTATCTTTAGACTTTTATTAAAGCTTACAAGATAAATTTTTTATTAAATTCAGTAATATTTAAGAACATCTATGCATTTTAGTGAATGAAAATGGCAAAAGGTTGGAATTTCTAAAAGAAAAGTATATACTATATGCATATTATAATACATTCTGATGTATTATAAAACTATAAATACTGTTTATGCAAAGCTCTGAAGAAATCCTCATTCTTACTTTCTCCATGCCTATTACTGGCAAAATATTAAGGCAAATGAGGAGGCCTGCCTGGATGGCTCAGTCAGTTAAGTGCTTGACTCTTGATTTCAGCTTAGGTCATGATCTCACCATTCGTGAGTTCAAGCCCTGTGTCAGGCTCTGTGCTGACAGCACGGAGCCTGCTTGGGATTCTCTGTCTCCCTCTTTCTTGGCCCTTCCACCCGCCTGCATACTCAATCTCTCTCAAAGATAAATAAATATTTAAAAAAACTAAAGCAGATGAGAAATACAGCCAATACTGAAACAGTACATTTAAATTGCTTTAGCCATATGGTAAAATCAGTAAAATATAGTGGCAAAACTTATATATAATTCATTGTGAATGGGATTCTTCTGGTAAAGGGAAGTCCTTTACCAGATTGTACGATTGTAAAATGCAATCGTCTTTGCATTTTACAGCTAGAGGTATTTTCATGACCTCAGGAATTTTATCCTATTTCTCAGGAACTGCCAAAAATGTACACTTTAAGAAATGTGCCTTTCTGAATACATATTAGCACTACATTATGTCTTTATGTGAAGCTGGGAAACTTTAGGCATGCTACCTAAGTTCTCTATGACTGTACCCTTATTTGTAACTTGGAGATAATAAAAGTATAAATGTCATAGGATTATCATGAGAATAAGATACTGGATACAAAATGATTAGTACAATACCTGGCATATAGGAAGCATTCAAGAAATGTTAGCCATTATGAATATTTTCTGTTCATTTAGAATGTAAGCTCCAGGAAGATGAAGAGTTTTATCTGATCTTATTTACCGTTAAATCCCCACCTCTACAACAGTATCCGGTACAAATCAGACTCTCTCAATTAATGTTGAATGAACCAATTTAGGAAAAATGTGCCCCTGATAAACTTCCATAACACTGCTACTACGGGAAGCTTAAGTTTTCCATTTTTAACCAGTGGATTATATAAAGGGAAAAAGTCAATGAAAATCATTCTAATGCACATGAACTATACAGACTTTAACCTTTAAGTTTATTCTACACAAAAATGGCCGTTAAATGAGATGGCTTTGATTTCGTTTCAATCTCTTATAAAAATTTCTTGTAAAAACCATTTTTTTTTTTAATTTTTTTTTTTTCAACGTTTATTTATTTTTGGGACAGAGAGAGACAGAGCATGAACGGGGGAGGGGCAGAGAGAGAGGGAGACACAGAATCGGAAACAGGCTCCAGGCTCTGAGCCATCAGCCCAGAGCCCGACGCGGGGCTCGAACTCTCGGACCGCGAGATCGTGACCTGGCTGGTCGGACGCTTAACCGACTGCGCCACCCAGGCGCCCCTAAAAACCATTTTTAAATATTCAAGTTAAAGCTATTAATCAACTGCTGGTGTCAATAAAATAAACCACCTTTAGCCATATCTAAAAGATACAAGCTATTTTACATGCGGTAAGTACATTTTCCATTAAAACATAGTAAAAAGACCAGCATTACCAGCTATAGCAATATGGTATAACTTCCATGTCTACATATACAGAAAAAAAAAAAAAGGAAATCCAATTTCCATTTTAATTTGGAAAGAGACAGGAGTAAAAGGCAGATAAAAAAACATGCTAAAGGCAACTTCTATCTTCAGTTACTAGAACGTATGATGATGGTGTGCGTAAAAGAGTTCACTAATAACCTAATGAAAACCGTCCTGCCCTACTCCTTTTACAAATGCACTGTAATGGTCACGTGAACAGCCTGGCCGTTGGGTGCAGCCATGTGACTAAGCTCTCATCAGTGGAATAGGAGTGAAAGTGATAGATCTCACTTTCGGACTGGTGCCTGGACTTCTTTCTGGAACCTAGACCTGCCAGCTAGAACCTAGATGTGGTTGTGACTTAGCTGGATCACGTACACAATATCCTGGAGCAGCAGCGTCCAGTGAAACTTTTAATATGCAAATATGAAAATATGCAGCAGTGGAAATTTCTACGTCTGTCCTGCCCAATACAGAAGTCACTAACCATATGTGACTACCGAGCACTTCAATGTGGCTAACAGGAGTGAAAAGCTGAATTTTAAATGTTATTTAATTTTACTTAAGTTTAAATGGTCACAGAGGACTAGTAGCTCCTGTACTGGATGGTACAGTGATAGAACTACTCTGCTGGCTGGGTTCCAAGAGGGTTCATGGAGTAAAGCTTGCCTATCTGCCCTGGACTGTTAACAGGAAAAGAAACTTGTATCTCACTGAGCCGTTGCATTTTTGAGTTTTTAATCGTCTTTGCTCTAATACGATAATCTTAATATGTGAAATGACTTAAAAAAAAAAAAAAGTGAAACTACCAATCATGAATACCTCTGGGGAAGGAAGTAGAACTGGTAAGAGGTACACTGAGTTGGCTTTACTTTTAATTCTATAGACTTCTGTTTAGTTTGAAATTTTTTTCACTTTATTTTTTATAAGAACTTTTTATGACTTAGTGTTTGTTCAGTAACACGACAAACACAAAAATAATAAAACTAACAATAAAGACATGTTTTCTCAATCTTTCTGTATTGCTCTGTAGAAAATTTTAGAAGCTAAGTTTAGTTACATTACTTTAAAAGAAGTAGTGTGTGCATTCTAAGATTAAAAAGAATTATGCTGGTAATTAACTTCATTGTATACTATTTCACATACATGAGCTCCCCAAGGGCAATCTGTGTGCGTAAAAGGTCTTTGTATTCAACCCCTGTCCTATATTGCCTAACTAGGCTGCTTTGCACATGATGGGTAAATACTATCTGAATGAGTACCACATTAAAACTGGAAAACATTAAAAACAAAAGTACTGTCCAAGATCAAGTTCATGTCTGCCACTGCTCTAATTAAACCTGTTCCTAATGGAAAGGAGTCCACAGTACCTCTGGTATCTGTCCCACTTCTCAAGTCAGGCTGAGATGCTCTTTGTTCCTTGACTCCATCTAATCGCTGCTGTAGTTCTTCTGATGTTATTTCTCCTAAAAACAATAAAAAATTGCTCAGTGAAACTAAATACCTTAAATGATTGTTTTATGAGAACTCGTGAAGGGTAAGACTAATAATCTTTAGCGATCTGCAGAAGACATTCTATTATTTTCATGGTCTGTTACATTGATAGACAGTTAAAAATATTTAATTGATGCAAGCATACATCATTTTGGTTGTGTTTTATTAAAATAAAAATAGGGTTTAATTTGAATACTCTTTTAAAAATCCTCTCAGTTGATACACTTAGGAATCTAGAAACCCTAATTCAGGGGCGCCTGGGTGGCGCAGTCGGTTAAGCGTCCGACTTCAGCCAGGTCAGGATCTCGCGGTCCGTGAGTTCGAGCCCCGCGCCAGGCTCTGGGCTGATGGCTCAGAGCCTGGAGCCTGTTTCCGATTCTGTGTCTCCCTCTCTCTCTGCCCCTCCCCCGTTCATGCTCTGTCTCTCTCTGTCCCAAAAATAAATAAACGTTGAAAAAAATTTAAAAAAAAAAAAAAAAAAAAAAAAGAAACCCTAATTCATAGATTTTTATTAGAGTTAAAAGAAATTTAAAAGGAAGTATTTCTAGGAAAAACTCTGAATCTTTATCTGCTTGAATGTTACCTCAACAGGTCATTATATCAGTCATCAATATACAGTGCACAAATATGCAATATACAAATATATCCTGTACAAACATACAAGTTTCAATTAGTTCATTTCTGAAATAAATTTGTAAAAAACTTATGGAACACACTAGACTTTTGAAGCATTATTAAATCAGCCAAGTAAATAAATAAATTATAACACCTCAAATTAGTTGTTTTTTTTTTTTAATGTTCATTTATTTTTGAGAGAGAGACCGAGACCAAGCGGGGGAGGGGCAGAAAGCGAGTAGACCCAGAATCTGAAGCAGGCTCCAGGTTCTGAGTTGTCAGCACAGAGCCCGACACGGCGCTTAAACTCACAGACCATGAGATTGTTACCTGAGCCAAAGTTGGACACTCAACCAACGGTGTCACCCAGGCGCCCCAGAACTGGGTTTTTAAAAATATCTAATTTACAACTATTACTTAAAAGAGAAACAGGGCCATATATGTAAAAAATTGACACTATTATGTACATTTATGAGCTCCATGTCTAAGATTCATACTTATCAAAAAGAGAAGCCAGTGATTTTCTGTTTTGTCATATTACAAGGTTCTTAAATTCACAAAAATAGTGCCTTATATTTTGGGAGAGGGAAGAAGGGGGGGAAAAACCCTCCTTATTTTGAAACTCCTCCTTACTATAATAAAAAGAGGTGTCTCCGCTTTTACCCATATCTTACCAGGGGTGCCTAAAAGATTGTGGTCTCTCATTAGCCTGTAATCTTCATCATTGAGTTCATTAATAAACTGATAATAGGCTTCTTCTCTGTGGAGGCGCTCTTGCTGCCATCTTCTCTCACTTTCACGATGATTATGGTCTTGAGATGAGGCTTCTTCACTACCATCGTCCGATCTCGATCTAGACGGATTCATACTGAGATTCCTGGCTTTCTGTTCAAACAAGATGTACAAGATCCAGGCTCTTAGTCATGGACTACACAGAGCTTCGTGTTTTTGACTTACAGTCTCTTTGCTTTCAGTTTAAATTTCGTCCCCTACTCATATATTTCATATGCCGAATCTTGCAGTGAAGAACTCACACATGAAACGAAAAGCAGCTTCTAGGAGACAGAACACAACTGGACCTACTTCTTTGCTTAAAGCCGCTACTTAAAGCAGACTGGATTTGGTTTTACCACGCATTTCTCATAGCTGAATACCAAAGTGCTTCTCTCATTTTTCTGCCTCCTTCACTCTCTGATAAAGTTGATCTAAAACCCTCACGGATAGTTCGAATATCTGGGTACTTCATGTGAGCATACAAAACATAAGCTGAATTATGCACTTTATGCATGATTTTAAATTGCACAGAGCTATTGGGAGGCTATCGTTTACATTTATTTCCAGCAAAGGTATTCTCCCCCAAATAAAACTCACTGTATGTAATATTACCCTCCGTTGCACTTTGTTAGGTAAGAATAATTTGGCCTACTGTATCTACTGAACAGACTTGGCGGCTGGTCTCTTAAACCTAACAGGAAACGCCACACGCTTGCTCTGAGGACTGTGAATGTCTATCAGAGCACCCTGTCTCCCCCCACAGCAAACCTCATCCTCAGGCCTGGTTAGTCCCAGAGGTTTCTGAGTGCCCGTGAAACTTCCTGACCTTGCCTAGGCAAACCCTATTTTTTTTTTTTATTATACTCAAGTGTCATTCCTTAGAGGCTTACTTTTGCACAGAAGAGAAACCAGTGAGGAAAATTACTTGTTTCACAAATATCTTAGAATTTCTTAAACGCATCTATTTAGCAAGTCAACGGCTCTCACCTGGGAAGGCACATCAAACTCATTTGAGGAAATTCTTAAAAATAAAGATGCCCTAGATCTCATCTCGAATCCCAGATCAGAATTTTCCAAGGTAGGGCCCAGGTCTACCTTTAAAAGCTAATTTGGGTGTGCTGTGGAAGGAAATAAACTATTCCTTGACAATTTCTAGGTGTCAATAAAGGGTGTGCGTGATTATAGCACATGACATAATGGAGGCTGGAGGATCAAATAACTAGGTGACCAGAGAAGCAATGGCTGCGCCTCTGACTCAGTGTTTAATAAGCAAACTACTTTAAACACAAAGCAAATTAGTCTACAAGTCTGAACTATGTGTAAGTATCCAGTTTCATGTACATTCTAACATTAAGTTCCAAATTTGGGGATTTTATTACAGTGACTATTATGTCCTTTTTTAAAGGAAAGATCGAATGACACTACCCAATCAAAAGCAAATTAACGTTACTAGAAACTCAAGGTTTGTTTCCATTTTCAGAATAATCACGACAAGGCCATCATTAGCAAAGAGCACGTGTGCTAGGGAGCGCAGTAATAAAATTTTTGTACTAAACATTTAAAAAATTTGAAACCCATCATAAAAACCAAGCTACCCTGATAATCACTCAAAACTTTAAGAGCTTCTGCTCGCAGGTAATTTTCTTGTACGATTAACCACAACTAAACAAAGTGAATACCTTATTTTCCTTTCAACATGCTTTCAATACACGCAGTGGTGTCCATCCTTCCATTGTTTGTGCTTTTTTGGAGCGCTGCCCATCTGGAGCAATAAGAGAGAATTCAATCATTCAATAAATGGTCTCTTTGAAGGACGGGAATGGCTAACAAAGTCAAAGCTCTGCTGCAAAGTCAAAGCAAAACCTTCAGTGGATCCTGTTAGACGCTCGCCTAGAAAATCAGATCCCCCAAACAATTAGGTCATTAAAACCCCCCGCTAGGCCCTTTTCTCTCCCGCAACAGAAACTAGGCCTTCCCTCCTACACGGCCACAGCTCCTGGGATCACAACTCCCCCCTCAAAGGCCTTCCTTCCCACCCTGCTCCCATTCAGATGTTACCAGGGTCAGGTGTCTTCAGTTTACTTCTGAGCCTTCACTTTCTTGCCACCCCCGCCCTCCGTCCCGCTACTGGTTCCTCTCCTGGCCGTTGCGACGCAAGCTCGCGCCGGGGTACGGTTCGCAGGACAGTAAACAAACTGGGCTCAGGGGCCCAACCAACCTCTTCGCTACCGAGCCTCAAGGAACGCTTCCCTTAGCGACCTGGATTCCCACAGGGAGGCAGGTGACAGACGGTGCATCTGAGCCAATCACCAGTTAGGGGAGGGCATTGAGAGAGCAGTTAACCAATCGGAGGAGAGACGGGGGCCAAGGAGGGCTTGCTTTCCTGAGCGTCTCCCGGAAGTAGTGGCCGACCCGGAGCCTTTCCCCCAGCTCACCTCGCCAGAAGCTGGGCAGTCCTCCTGCCCTGAGGAAAGTTCGCGGCGGGCGGCGCTCCTCTCGGGTCCTGGAAGGTTGTGACCGACGGGCGTGGGCGAGAGGGGCTTGTCTCCGGAGGCCGCTGCGCCCTCTAATCGTCTACTGAAGGGAGAAGTCGGAAGCCCGTGCAGCAGCTTGGGGTCGTCCAGATGACGGGGAGGCTCTAGAGGAGGGACACAGGCCCTGGCCCTTCTTTCCCCGCTGCCAGGTCCCTCCTCGGACAAGCGCAGACGCTGCCCTGCCGGCTGGACGCTCGCTGGTGCGACTGAAAATTGCGTCCGGCGGGATCTGGGATGCTAGCGTTCCGCGCGTTCCGCCCCGTCAGGGCTCGCGGCCGGGACTGGTTGTCCCAGGGCCTCCTTCTAGAGTCCAAGTACGGGGCCGCTCAGCGCTCCTGCAGCCTTATAGTCCCAGGGACACATCCTGATTTCCACCCTTGGGAAGTAGTAGCACCTACTCTGCGCCTTGTTGTGGCTCGTTTACGGAGCCTGGCTACAGATTGCAACCCAGCAGTCTGTTCTTGTCCCTTCACTGCCCCGGTAGCACGTAACTAATCAGCCAGGCTCTTCTCTTTATTGCTCACTGGCACCTGGAAACTACCAACCCCTATCATTCTAAAGTGCTTTTATCTGTGTTTCTTCACTTTCCTGCCACGAATGCACTTGGAAACTCCCTGCATTCATGTCTCTAGCTTTAATGCTGAGATGTGACACCCAAACTCACTTCACCGTTAATTAAGCCCTTGACTGGGACTCTGCCCAGCCTGGTGTAGGCTCCTTTCCTGACCTCCCTACCATCCAGAAGGCTTAACCATTGCACAGTGCTCACACTGCTATTATTCTTCATTCGTTTGTTCATTAACTAATTCATTCATTCCTGCCTTAACTTTTTCGAAAGTTTATTTATTTAAAAAATATCTTTTTTAATGTTTATTTTTGAGACAGAGAGAGACAGAGCATGAACGGGGAGGGGCAGAGAGAGAGGGAGACACAGAATCGGAAGCAGGCTTCAGGCTCTGAGCCGGCAGCCCAGAGCCTACGCGGGGCTCGAGCTCACGGACTGCAAGATGGTGACCTGAGCTGAAGTCAGACGCTTAACCGACTGAGGCACCCAGGCACCCCGAAAGTTTATTTATTTTGAGAGAGCGCACGCGTGCACAAGGGAGGGGCAGAGAGGGAGAGAGAGAATCCCAAGCAGGCTCTGCGCTGTCAGCGCAGATCCTGCCTCCGGACTCGATCTTGAGAACGGTGAGATCATGACCTGAGCCAAAATCAAGGGTCAGATGCTCAACAGACTGACCCACCCAGGTGCCCCTTGCCTTAACTTTTGAGGAGCTAGCCTATCCCTACCATTAGGCTTAGTGCCTGTGAAGAAGATGTATAGTCTTAAGCATGGGTGAGTTATTGCTTTAGTAGGGGTAAATGGGCCAAGTCAAAAAAAAAAATCATATTGTTACAGATACTAAAATGGAAATACATAAACAGCGACGTCTACCAGGCCCTTTGGGATATGTCTGCTGCATACCTCTATAGACCGATCTCTTCTTGGCATCCCAGAACTACTTGAAGTTCCTCAACAATCATCTGGGAACTCCTAAGCAACACCCAAACCCACTTTTACCTAATTTCCTTTCCCAAGACCCAGATCATATCTCATCCTCAAGGTACTTTTTCTGAGACCTCTGAAGTAACACCCTCACTCCAGCATTCAGCCCAGTATTCACACATAAAACTAGACAGATGTCCCTTTGGGGGCTCCCGTAGCTCCCTCTGTATAACTCTACCTTAGCTTGTATTCATTTACTTAACAAATACTGGGTGCCATTGTGTATTAGGTGCTAGTGATAACAGCAGGGAATAAGACAAACAAGGTCCTTGCCCTCCTTGTCAGTGAAAAAGCCACTGAGCAAATACGATGATTTTCTGTTAAATTATAGGTCTCCTCCATCTAAGAGTCTAAAATCCTTAAATTTGAACAAATGGTTTTATTCACTTTTATATCCCAGAATTTAGTGTAGCCCCTGACATGCTGTCCTTCGCTTACTGCATGGATGAGCAGAGAAAAATGTGAACTTTCTGCAAACAGGATTAATGCATGTTAGTACAATGACCTCAGAAATTGTGAGTTCAAGTTGGAGAAAGCCACATGTAAGATATCCACAATTTAAGCAGAAGTCATTTTAAGTATCTATATGAGTTTTAAAGAGTACTAATCCATCAAGTGCAAATACCTTCAAATGTTAAACTGAAAACACACACATACGTGTGTGTGCATGTGTGTGTGTGTATATATATATACACATTGTGTGTGTGTGTGTGTGTATATATATATATATATATATATATATATATATATAACCTAAGAGTCAAAAAATGTAAAATCCTATCAAGTGATTTAGCTGGTGGAAAGCTGCAGATTTCTGTGACCAAATGGGTAGTATATGTAACTTGAATCCAATACCTCACTTCAGTTTTTGTAGCCCAAGACAAAGTAACTCTAAAGGGAGATGCAATATGGTAATTGGGACAGAGAGAGAAATCATTCTGGACACCTGCGTTCCAAGCCTCATACCCTGCCCAAATCTCTGGTCTAATGAATCTCTGTTTACTGGAATGGTACCTAGCCTCTTAGTGTGTATGCATCTTTTTTTTTTTAATTTTTTTCAACGTTTTTTTATTTATTTTTGGGACAGAGAGAGACAGAGCATGAACGGGGGAGGGGCAGAGAGAGAGGGAGACACAGAATCCGAAACAGGCTCCAGGCTCCGAGCCATCAGCCCAGAGCCTGACGCGGGGCTCGAACTCACAGACGGCGAGATCGTGACCTGGCTGAAGTCGGACGCTTAACCGACTGCGCCGCCCAGGCGCCCCTGTATGCATCTTTTAAGTTCAGGACTTTTTACAATTAAGAATAAAAAGGTATTAAGAGAATTTAAACCATGACATTAAAAAGATCCTCTGTATATTTGGTGTCTTGAGTACTTACAATGGCAACCTTAATTAAAATTTAAAATGCAAAACTGAGTAGTTGAGTTAGACATCTAAGTTTCAGCTGAAATCGTGCTGAGTTTGTGGACAGCGTTGGAACAGCCACGAGAAATCCAGATTCGTCATAATCATTTTTATGGTTAACTTTAAAAATTATTCCTTAAGGATTCAGGAAGGCATTAAATGCAACACTTGAAGTACTTATGGAAGGAGCCTCTCTTACAGAACCAACCAATAGAGCAAAGCTGCCACCTTCAAGGTTGCTTGAAGTCCTGAGTCAAGAAGGTACTGCAGCAGTTGCTACAGTACAGTGATCTGGAAGCCAACAGCCGAAAGCCTCTGTCACCACCACCATCGGTTATCTCTTAACATCAGCAAAGCCAGTAACTGGGTGCTGAATCACTACTGCAGAAGATCCTCCCCTCTCTACAACTCCTTCACCATCAAGAGAAACAGCCCAAGGCGGGTAGAAATACGGCCTCGGCTTTGGCTCAGTTTTCCACATCTTGGTGAACACACTTTAACTGGCAGAATGTAATTTGCATTAGAACTGTAGTCACAGAAAAGTCTGGGTGATGTCACTTTTAGCGTTCCAGCCTTTATGCAAGGTGGTACACTAGCAGAAGCAAAGAATGGAGATTGAGGAAGGAAATCCAAAGCATCCAAAACTAGTCTCAACCTATCCAGTTAGGCCGGAGACTGTCTTGGGTCATGCCCCCTAGAAATAGAGTCTGAGACAAGAATTCCTGGTCAGGTGATGTATTAGGGAAGTACTCTCTGGAGAAGGGGAAGTGAAGGAAGCAGGATTGGCCAGGAGGATAAAGAAATAAGAATGAACCTCAGCTGATCCCAAAAATTCACCAGCAGGTGTTATCCAAGAAGGCCAGCCTTTGTGTACCTCCATGCCATTGGATGAGGTCTGCAGGGGCAGGAGAACCATTCTCTGGGGAAGGTGGCATCGTGAATTGTCATCCAACAGAGCGGCTGAAATATAGATGCACTAGCCTATGAAGTGGATTTGGGCAGAGCCCAAAGAGAATTCACTGTAGTCGGCCCTTTGCAATGCTTAGATCACTAACTTTTCACGTTAAGTTACTCCATCCAAGCACGATTTTCCCAGACTTCTTATTTGTCACAATTTCTGGGAAATGTTATAAGAGGAGAGTAATAGGACAAACTAGTCTCCGCTGCTGCAGCTGGTCTCAAGGCCATAACTGATACTCCTTATCTCCACGTCTACCACTCTTTCTAGATTCCCCTCCACCCCAGCTATCACTTCTGCTAGTATAGGTGGCTTGACTGATAGACTGACCCAGGCACTGTACCCTAGGAGGTTTAATACCCTGGTTATTATGCTGTGGTTGCTGCACTCACCTGTTTATAGTTACAACCAGACATGGGAATACCAAGAAACGCCCCAGTGGACCACCTGAGGCCAAGCACACTCTTCTCTGTCTCCATTATGTAGCGGCAGCCCCAAGTCCTGCTGATTTGTCAGTCTTATGGCATTAGGAACCCAAAGTGACCAGAGAAGAAACATTGCTCTAAGTTAAGTGGGGATCTCACAGTGTCCTCTGAAGGAAGCATCCCACGTCTGAGTATCAGGCTCTCTAGGCTAGCAGGGCCTCAAGTCGCAGAGACAGGAAACACAAAGTCTCCAAATGGATCACTGGGAGCCATGGTGAGCAGGCCACTCCTAGTTTTATCCCTTGGTCTCTGGACCCATGTATTCTACCTACCAGGGACCCTTGACCCATGTTATGGCCATTGATTGAAGAAGTGTATTGCATCCTGAAGAATACTGATCCAACCTCACGAGGTGTCGTTTCCAACCTGGAGCCTCAGCTATGCCTGCAACAGGCCATTGCTCCAGTCCATCAAGCTGACAGCTTCCAGCGGTGTGGTGTGTGGTATGTGTTACAACCAGGGGAGCCTCTGGTCAAGTGCCCGCCACCACACCATCTTGCTGTAAAGTGCGCCCCTTGGTCAGCGGCAGCATTTTGTGACATCCTGTATCAGAATATCAGACCTCAATCTGAGGCAGTATTCTGTCAGATTCCACGTCAGAGTCCTTGGATAGTGTGCTGGATGAAGTGCTGTGGGCACGAAAAGCAGACCCACCCTTAGGACACATGTCAAACCTAGTCAGGATGAAATGTCACTGTTTCCATGTCGGGAGGGCTCAGTGCAATCAACTTGCCACCCAGCGGCTGTGTGGCCTTCTTAGAAGCTCAGTACTGGTCTCTGCTGCTGACAGGTCATTTAGTGGTGGACTAACTCTGTTGGCTTTGGAGAGAGAGTCCAAGTTGTTTGACCCATTCATCCCTCCATCTCGGCCACCATGGCTTCTCCATCCACCGGCCTGCTGTGTCAGAACTCGGGTGACCCCTGATGTAGGCTGACCAACATCTGCTGGCCTACTCATCCTGCTTGAGTTAGCACCTCTTCTGCAGTGGACACTGTCTAATGGGCATTATTTGCCATAAAAATCTTCACACTCTGTGCTCTCCCGTAGATCCAGCCATCTGTCTCCTCTCCAGCCTTCCCCAGTCTTTTTTCTTCCAACCCCTGACCAATAAGCTAAGCTAACCTCTGTCACTGTAGAGTACCCCCCTTACCCTGGCCACCTCTGTCTCCGAAGTCGATGACTGAATGCATTGCCTGAAACTCTGCCAACTGGGAAGATTTCCTTCTACCACTCTCTTTCAGAGCCGCCTCTGAGTGGGGCTAAATCACAGCAGCAGATATTTTCAGCTTGTATCCGGACCCAGGTGACCCATCCACGAACCAAGCTTGGGTTTTTCCTTCTGTGTCAAATGGTCACAGGGGCCCCCTCGAGGCCATGACTATGTGTGGAGGGAGAAGCATTGGTTCAACAGTGGTAGGTGACATGGGGATCTCAGCTACCTGTTATGCAGCTCACTACCTAATCCCAGATGCGTGAAATGGCTTACAGCCCACTGCCACTGCAACCACCTGATCTGCTGACACAGTAAATCCGGCAAAACCCAACTTACAATCACTTGGTGTCTCATTTTAGATGCCTGGTTTCTACGAGGGCCTAGTAGCATGACAGGAGCTGTTTTTCAAATGCTGAATAATTCTGGGCTGCAGATGGCATGGCCTTGCTCCAGAACCCTGGGGTCTGTGCTATGACTCGCCTATTGGGGCTTTCCAGAAGCACTAAGTGGCATTTTTCTCTACAACAGATACCTCTAGTACCATGGGATCTGCCGGCTCACATGGCCCCAGTAGCAAGGCTGCTTGTTCCGTGGGATGTACCTACCTGGGCCTTCCTAAAAGGTAGCAACCTTCCAAGTCACTTGATAAATATAATCCCCAAGTGCAGTGAATGTGCAAACCTACCGAGGCCTCTGAGCATTCTGCTGTTTTCTTCACGGTAGAGATGCACAGTCCAATAACTTGCCCTGTGCTTCAGAGATGCTCCAGCATGCCTAGATCACTGGACCCCCAAAACCTTCACTGATGGGGCAGGCCCCTGACCCTTTGTAGGCCTTATCTCCCACCTTCTGGAGCAAATGTATATTACCAAGACACTCAGAGTCCTTGTCGCTTCTTGCTTCTAAGTTCCAAATAACACAGTATGGATGCATACTGCTTCTGATCCTTCTTCCCGGTGAATAAGAGGAAAGAACACCCCTGCAGATTGATAACTGCATACATGTACCAAGGACGTATTAATATACTCTAGTAAAGATACAAAATCTGGCAAATCAGCTGCAATGGGGCCAACAATTGGTTAAGTTTGTGGTGTTCCACTGTCATATGTCCTCATCTATCAAGTTTCTGCAAAGGTCAGACTGGCAAGTTAAATAAAGCTATGACAAGGAACACCATGCCTTCATTTTCAAAATCCTTGTGGGTGGTATGAATCTCTCCCATCCCCCCTGGCCTGCAATACAGCCTTTTAATTTACTATCTTGGTAAAAGAGAGGTGGTTTTAGGGACTGCTCCTTGGAGTTTCTTACTATAGTAGCTCAAGGAACCAATGTGAGGATTCTGCCAACAGCTAAGCATTCCAATTCTGATGATACATTTGGGAAGCAGAGAAATAACTGAGGCCATGGACTCAGCAGACCCAGTTTGAGATGGGCATGAGTCAGAGCTCCGGTTATTACCTGACTCCCTGTTGGCTCTTCCTTGTACGAATGCAATTTCTCTTTTAACTGGTTGGTTTTGAGTCTAAGAAATGACTCCAGTCTGGAGATTGCACAAGAGACCATGACTTTCTATTGTGGTGCCTGACCTCAACCTTCTGCTAGCCCATTATTAAGTAAGGGTTGTGTTCTATTTACATACATTTAGCACTATTCTTTCTCACTGCTCATCTCTCTTGCTCCTACAAGCGCTCTGTGGAATCCTCTCCGTGGATCCCTGAAGGTCAGGCCCCTGAAAGTCCAACTTGGCCACCCATCATAGTAATTAAATGGTTCTAATGGTTAAGTGCTTCTATGGCTCAGTGCCGTCACCTGGCCTCTGCTGTTCTGGGATTCCTTAATCCCCTTTGCTACCAGGAAGCCCAGGAATACTGTCTCTTATTACCAGCTTCAGCCTACAGAGAACAGTCTCTTAGTGATGCTGGTACCCCTTTCACCTGTGAATTTCTTTTTTTTTTTTTAATTTTTTTTTCAACGTTTATTTATTTTTGGGACAGAAAGAGACAGAGCATGAACGGGGGAGGGGCAGAGAGAGAGGGAGACACAGAATCGGAAACAGGCTCCAGGCTCCGAGCCATCAGCCCAGAGCCTGACGCGGGGCTCGAACTCACGGGCCGCGAGATCGTGACCTGGCTGAAGTTGGACGCTCAACCGACTGCGCCACCCAGGCGCCCCTCCCCTGTGAATTTCTTATTGCCTTCGTTTTCTCCGGGAACTCTTGAGAAAAATAATCAGCTGGTGGGCTTTCTGATCTTCTGTAATAGATCCATCCTATCATGCTATTATGGATTGAATGTTTGTGTTCCCCCCTCCCCACCCGCCAATTCATATGTTGAAATCAAACCCACAGTGTGGGGTATTAGGAGGTGGAGCCTTTGGAAGATGATTAGGTAATGGGGGTGGAACCCTCATGAACCGGATTAGTTCCCTTTTAAGAGAAGGCTAGAGAGCTAGTTTGCTGTCTTTCTGCCACGTGAGGATACAAGAAGTTGAATTCTGCAACCCATAAGAGGGTCCACAGGACACCTAGATGGCTCAGTTGGTTAAGCGTCTGGCTCTTGATTTCAGCTCAGGTCATGATCTCATGGGTCGTGAGTTTGAGCCCCACAACGGGATCTGCACTGACAGCACAGAGCCTGCTTGGGATTCTGTCTCCCTCTCTCTCTCTGCCCCTCCCCTGCTTGCTCTTTATCTCTTTCTAAAAATAAATAAACTTAAAAAAAAAAAAAAAGAAGGTCCTCACTAGATCCCAACCATGCTGGCACCCTGATTTCAGATTTCCAGCCTCCAAAACTGTGGGAAATAAATATCTGGTTTTTTTTTAAATGCTTATTTTGTGAGAGAGAGAGCATGTGTATGCCCAAGTGGGGGAGGGGCAGAGAGAGGAGAAAGAATCTGAAGCAGGCTCTGTCCTGTCGGCACAGAGCCAGATGCGGGGCTCGAACCCACGAACCATGAGATTGTGGCTTGAGCAGAAATCAAGAGCCATATGCTTAACCAACTAAACCACCCAGGGGGTTACAATGGGAAATGCTCCTATACTGGCAAATTCTCCTTTCTCTTGCTTTCTGGTCTACCCGCCTTGCTCCAGCACAATTGTGGTCCTCTCTGACACTTTCTCCCTGTTTTTGCTGGTGAAAAGTTATTTAGGTCCAATTGTTCTTTGGCTTATAACCCCTCTCTACTTACAGCATGACCAGCACGTCCCTGAGTTATGGTGAAACGCGACCCCCAAGTTTTTGGTCTGGTATCCAAAAGTAGGCAGTGGAAAATCCTTGCCTTCATCTGTGATTCCTGCGTGGCAAGGCAAGGAAGGTGCTATCTTCTAGCAAGGGGCAAAGACCACTTCTGCAGGCCCATTAATTCAGGGGAGGGTGGGGGTTCACGTGCCGCACCTACCGGGCAAAGAGATCCGTGTGCTTCAGGGTCCCACTCCCTCCCTCTCAGCGCCCTGCCTTAGGGCAGAACAGATCTGCCTTGACCGAGCACTCAGCCTTCCCTGCAGTGCTGCTGCAAGTTAGACCTCCACCTGCCCCCCCTCAGCTCAGTCTGTTGTCGGCTGCAGGTGATGATGGGCTCTTGAAATGCCGTCAGGAAGGCCCTCTGACTCTCACGCTTCACTTTTAAGTCACGACGAAGTGACTTGAGCCCGCCATCTTCTTTCCTTGGTACATCAGCGGTGCCCAGCGGTGGCCATCCAATAGCACAGCCCTTAGAATAACCACTTCCTCCATATCCCTCAACTGCCAGGCAACCAGCCGGTGCGTTCTCTTCCGCCTGTGGCACACACCAACTCTCCACAGGTGAAGGGCTTAGCAGCCACACCGCTTCCCATGCCAGGGCTGTCCAGACTCCGCTGAGGGCTTTGTGGCCCGTCGCCCAGCAAATGATCCAGCTCCAAAAGTTCATCCTTGCTTCCTGGGATTCCTCCAGGGATCAACTATTTTTGGTCGGACTCCCTAGACACAGAGCCTGAGTCAGTGATTTACTGACGGAGGATTCTTCAGCAAAAATCTTTCAGTGGTGAGGGAAGAAGAGGAGGGGGGAAAGCTGAGCAAAGGTTGGCTAACGTCTAACGTAGCGTGGTTCTTTTATTTGGGAAAGAAAATCAATCTGATCTCCCTCTGCGTGGCTAACTCTTTTAGCACTCATTAGCTCTGGCATCTCTACTTCTGGAGAAGATTCAGTGGCCTTGACTTTGGTTAGGTCTTCTTTCTGTGTGATCTTCTAGTAACTCCTAGTAACCAGGGTCTATCACTTACCACATGATATAATTGTTTTCCTATTTGAGGAAGAGAAAAAGAAGTGTTTTCCAAAACACCTATGTTACTCCTCTCTCTGAGGGTCTTAATATGCCTTAGGGTGAGGGGAGAGGTAGGTAAGGATAGGTATAGGTATATAGTTTACATAACTCCTGTTATACATACAGATAATTCGGATATATTTATAGCTCTACCCTGAATCCCTTAATATCCACTAGCCCAGCGGTTCTCAATTCTGGCTACAATTAGAATCCTCTAAGGAGCTATTAAAAATTTTGGTACGTGGGCCTGCCTGCCAAAATATTCAGATTTACTTGGTCTAGGATTGGACCTTGAAAGGGCGGGCCTACGCCAGCCGGCTCCATCTTGTTCTGTGTCCTTCACCTAGACCACGCCTCCTCCCTTTGAGTGACCTCCCGCTCACCCATTCAAGCTTCCTGATCAAAACACGCCCAGCGACCTGCGTGGCGGGACTCTGACCCTTCCCCAGCCAATCGGCCAAGGCCACGCCCCTTCCCCAGCCAATCGGCTGCCCCTAGACCCCTATAAAACCTTTGTGCTTTTGAAACTCTCTCTCTCTCTCCCTGGTATCTCACCGCTGCGTCGGTGCAGGTAGGGGACTGAGCTCGAGCTAGCTTGAATAAAGGCTCTTTTGCTTTTGCATCGGACTCGGCTCCCTGGTGGTCTTTGGGGATCACGAATTCTGGGCATAACAGACCTGGGTGTCAGTGATTTTTTTTTTAAAGCTCTCAGATTATTCTAATGTACAATTAGGATTGAGAAGCACTGAACTAGATTGTGAGGTGCAGGGGGCAGGTGTATGGTCCTATTCCTCTAGATATTTCCAGGGTCTACCTCGGTATCTGTGGAAGGCATCCAATGATATCGAATAAATTATGGGGCGCCTGGGTGGCTCAGTCAGTTAAACATCCGACTCTTGATTTCAGCTCAGGTTATAACCTCACAGTTTGTGAGCTCAAGCCCTGCGTCAGGCCCTGAGCTGGCCATGTGGAGCCTGCTTGAGATTCTCTCTCCCTCTCTCTCTGCCCCTGCCTGCTCGCTCTTGCTCTCTTTCTCTCTCTCAAAGTAAATAAATAAACTTAAAAAAAGATTTAAATAATATCGAATGAATGAATGAAAAAAAGTAGAGAGAGAAATGCATTCTCTTCCCTGTTTACGACATACACAGACATTTAACAATATTAAATCACATTTGTAAATAAGCTTGACCTGGGGTGCCTGGGTGGCTCAGTTGGTTAAGCATCTGACTCTTGATTTCGGTTCAGGTCATGACTCCCAGTTGGTGGGTTTGAGCCTCGTGTAGGGCTCTGCCCTAACCATGTGGAGCCTGCCTTGGATACTTTCTTTCCCTCTGTCTGCCCCTCCCCTGCTTGTGCTCTCTCTCTCTCTCTCTGTGTGTGTGTGTCTCTCAAAATAAATAAACCTAAAAAAAAAAAAAAAGTTGACCGAAGCAAACTTTCTGTTCTGATGGTCACAGATATTCCCGGAAGAGGTTAAAAGTCACCACATTCTGCCCAGACTCAAAAAAAGACAGTTTTGGCAAATGAGTGGAAGATTAAAGCATATCTATTTTTCTGGAAGAGGCAAGGGAACAGGAATGGACGAGTTCATAAGAAGGTCAACGTCAGTGGGGAAGGAAATAAACATTTATGAGTACCCACCATGTTCCAGACACTATACCAGCTGTTTTCATGGCAGCCAAAAGGGCACAGTGGACCATAGGAGCTCAGTAAATATTGTCGGAGGACTGAGTGCTGATGGGGCAGAGAGAGGGTGGGTGAGAGGAGGAAATCACTCCGTGTAAGAAAGAGTCCACATATGCCCCATTGAGAACTGTCTTTTTAAAATATGAAGGACATCATATCTGGAAAGAACGACAATGAACTGGGCTGGGAACGAGAACAGGAGACGAGAACTTAAATCTGGAAGTGCTGGAAATTCATTTCAATAATCACTGTCTATGATTCAGAATGCGTATTCCAGAGAAATCATGCAGGGTAATTCCCAGCCTAGCCCCCAAATACACATTTAATCTGCAGTGGATGTAAATTATTAATTGTCCAAATATGGGTTTTAAATTTTGTTTGATGTTTATTTATTTTTGAGACACAGAGAGAGCATGAGCAGGGGAGGGACAGAGAGAGGGAGACACAGAATCCGAAGCAGGCTCCAGGCTCCGAGCTGCCAGCACAGAGCCCCATGAGGGCTCCAACTCACGGACAGCGAGATCGTGCCCTGAAGCCAAAGTCAGACGCTCAACCAAATGAGCCACCCAGGCGCCCTTAAGTGTGGGTTTTACTTCCTGTGATCAGCTGCACGTACTATAAAGTACTGTAGGGATGGGAGCGGGGAGATGACGAGGATTTTCTGACAGTCACTTAGAAATGAAGTTTCTGGGGTGCCTGGGGGGCTCAGTCGTTCTGACACTGGCTCAGGTCATGATCTCACAGTTTGAGAGTTCGAACCCCACTTCAGGCTCGCTACTGTCCGTGAGGAGCCCACTTCAGATTTTCTATTCCTCCCTCTCTCTGTCCCTCCCCCCGCTCGCTCTCTCGCGCTCAGAAATACATAAAACATTGCCAAAATTTTTTAAAAAAAGAAACGAAGTTTCTAATCTACAAATTATGTTAGAAAATTTGTAAATTGCTGATCAGAACTTAAAACTCATTTCATCAAAAAAAAAAAAAAAAAGTATCCATGGTGGCTTCGTTTCTGTCTAGCCCACAAAGCTTAACTTGGTTGAAATTAACTTTTTTAAAAATTTAATTTGATCCTCCTACTGTCCTTGCCCTTTGAGTTTGTTCTTTTTTCAGTTCCTTCTCTTATTATCTGTGTGAACTTGGGCAAATTACTTAATCTCTATATGCCTCTGTGTCCTAATCTGTAAAATGACAACCATAGGACCTACCTAATTCTGGGGATTAAGTGAGTTAATACCTGGCACATAGAAAATATTCAATAAATAATAGCTATTTCCTTTTTTACTTTTTAAAGTTTATTTAATTATTTTTGAGAGAGTGTGCATGCGCGTGCATGCACACGTGGAGGGGAAGGGCAGAGAGAGAGAGAGAGAGAGAGAGAGAGGAAAGAGAGAATTCCAAGCAGGCTCCAGGTACAATGTTAGTGTGGAGCCCAGTCAGATGCAGGGCTGGAACTCTAGAACTGTGAGACCATGACCTGAGCCAAAATCAAGAGTTGGATGCTTAACCCAACTGAGCCACCCATGGGCCCCAATAATAGCTATTTCTGTTGTGTTATTGTCTGTCTCTGGTTGGCTATCCTCCCCCTACCCCCGCAGAAAGGCAAAGCCTTAGACAAGGATTCATTTTAAAATACTTTATTTAGGAAGTGTTCCCTGGAAAAACCAATAAGGGAATAGGGGAGTGGAACTGGGAAGGAAAGGAGCTTAAGTAAGGGATGCAAGGTCAACTTTGACCTAAATTCATAGAGGGCACAGGACACAGTGCAGGTCCCCCCAGTTGTCCCCGTCAGAGGCTATGAGAGCTAGAGTATTCATACTTGTACCTATAGTTATTAACTGAAGATGGGGGTGGCTTATTTCCGGGTACTTCAGCTTTGCCTGTGAAAGCAAGGTGGGTCCCAGTAGCCTAAAGGTAGCCCCATCTGCAGCCCCGAGTCAGTGCTCTGAAAGGATACGGTTACCGGCTTCACGTGGCATCTGTTACAACAACATCATCATCATCACCTCCCATAAGACACACAATGGTATACAGTATAAAAGGCATTGTGTCATGTTTTAGGGATAAAAAACAGTCCTTGTCCTTTCACGCCCTTGAATTCTTCTGAAGACACAGGATAAATTCACAAAGGTAAGAGATGTATATATGCTAAATGCCAAGTAAGTGTAGGCAAGGTACTTGCTATGAGTGTATTGGCTCACAGGAAGGAAAGATGCCAGGAGTACCTGAGTTGGATCTCACAGAGTGGGTAGGGTTTAGACAAGTACAGAAAAGAAGGTGGGGGGTGGGGGGTGTTGCTGGGGAAAAGAGTGGAATGATGAACGTTTTAGGGAGAATCAATAAACTGTCCTAATGTGCTAGTTCTCAACCCTAAATGCTCATTAGAATCACCAGGGAGCTTTAAAAGTCCCAATGCCCAGCGGTAGCCCAGATCAATTACGTCGGAATTGCTGGGGTGATTCCTCAGGTATTTCCAATGGCCACCCAGAGCTGAGAACCACTGTTTTAAATTGGCTAGGAAGCAGCTTCAGAGGAACTGACTAGGAACTACACTAGAGATACGGAAGAGCTCAGATTGTAGAAATTTTAGCTATTTGGAGCCAATGATTTTAATCTCATTCTAACATTTCTATTGCAAGCTGCCTTCCAGCATTTTCCCAAGTGAGGCAAAAGTAAATACAGAGTCTGGAATATTAGATGAAGGAGTTTGAACTTTATGCTGTAGGCAATGAAAAGTCACACAGGGTCCTTGAAGATTTTTGAGCACGAGAATGATGTAAATAAAACAACATTTTAAAATTTAAACAGGATGTAGAGTTTGGGGGCAAGCAGGACAATACCTGATGGAACTTGACCTTGGCTGGTAGGGGGGAAGGGCTACCAACAGAGAGAAAAAGTTCCAGAGGTTCTGAGCGTGGAGTTGCACGGAAACAAATAGCCTTGGGTGTCAAGTATCAAGTGGTGGCAGAGGTGACCTAACCACGTTTGTGTGTGAGAAAGGGAGCTATGCAGTTCACAGGAGATCCATGTTTGTACAGGAACCAGCCAGAAAAAACTTGGCTCTTCTGGTGATTGGGCCTGAGTAACAGTCCAGCTAGCTAAAGGGTGAAGCATATTGGGAGGAGAAGCCAGAAGAGTAATTTAAGCCTTGAAAAACTGAACATAAAATGAAACTGTGCTCCTATAGATTACTTGCTATACTGTTGTGTAGCAAAATGTATGGTGAACTGAAAAAACAAAGTAATATGCTTATTCCAAGAGAAAAGGGGTCCAAAAGAAGAAAAAAGGACAGGGGTATAATACTGCTTGCCAATGTAAAGAGGTAAATTTTCCTTAATACTTAATAGAACACAAGAGCAGAATTCATCATCAACAAATGGGAGAGATTTTCAGTTTGGGATGCCCTTACCAGTCACCGTGATAGGAATCTATTAGCCAAGAAAAGAAGAAATCATTTTTAACCTGGTATTCGTATTATTTCTTCAGCTGTCTGTTTTAGCTACTATACCTGCATATTAAAGAAGCAAGGAATGAGGGTGTTTACTTTTTAACTTATCCTGCAAAAAATTAAGTTAAAGATTTTCACGCTAGTGCTATGCTATAAAAGGGGGAAATTCTGTTCTAATTTTCCTCCTTCCCCAGCTTAAATGTCATGGTCTGTCATTTTAACTACGCTATTGCCAATAATTCCAACCTCTGTCGCCTCATCTTTTCATTAAACCCAGCTGGCGAGGCTCTAACCCTGGATGAATCTAACATCTGTCTTTGCCAGGCCTCCACCTGGGCTGTTGAGTGCTGGTGATGAAAATCTCACAACAGGGCAGATGGATATCGATATAAATGCATGGCTGTGCCTGCAAGTGGACCTGCGACATGGGCTAGAAGTCCCGCGATGATACCCTGCCAGCTCTCTCTCTCATTCCGCCCAAAGCTTGTTTTAAACCCGTAGCCTTTTCAGACATGAACGGATACCACTGCTTTCTCCTTCCACGCCTGTCCCCTCACTCACAGAGGCCAACTTTTCTTGTACCTTCTCTAGAAAACCAAAGCCATTTGAAAAAGAACAGCTTCAACTTCTGCCAAATCCACAGAGTCACATGTATCCATGAAATATCTGCAGGACATGGCCACAATATTTTGCTCTCCCCATTACTGAGAAGTGAGTCTACTTGTGGACTCTTCGAATCTGGGCTGGTCTTGTATCTAGCTTTAGCCTAAACTTGTTCCTCTCAAAGTCTTTCTCATCTCAGTAACTGGCATCATCTTCAGGAGTCGTCTTGATTCCTTGCATTTCCTTACCTCCCATCCAACAGAGCAGCAAGTCCCCTGCCTCCCTGTCTGTCCGTTCTTCAATCTTGTCTCCTGGAATCCATTGTTAACATACTAGCCAGGGTATTCCTTTTAAAGTATAGATCACATCTGGCCACTCCCTTCCTTACAACTTTCCAATGGCTTTCTCTTGCCCTAAAAATAAAATCCAAGCCTCTTTTCTATGGTCTTACAAGGACCTGTATGATCTGGTCCCTTCCTACCTCTTTGCTTCATCTCACACAACGCCCCCTTCCCTTTACTCCTGACAATTCTATCACACACGACTTCTTTCCCAGCTTAAAGCCTTTGCACTTGCTGCACACCATCTATCCACCTGGACCACCCTGATCTCTCACCTTAGCAGGATTTTCTCCTCATCATTCAGGTCTCCCTTAAGCATCATCTCAGAGAATCCTTGGCCATCCACCCAATCCGAAGGACTCTCCTCTGGGCTCACTTTCCATCGCATTGCTTTGTTTTATATCCTTCCTGGGACTTAGAACTTTCTCCCTTCTGTGAGCTGCCCACTCGCTTCTTCTTCATCACTCTGAATGAAGGAGCTCTCATATTCTTACATGACACTGCCCCTAAGCGTAACACTTCATTGGTCTAGGACGGGCCCCCCAGCTGAGCTGGACCGGAGCCTTTCCTGTGATTTTTAGAACTGGAGTTGAGAAACACAGTCAATTCTTCTCTCATGACAGGCGTCTGATACAAAATTCAGCAACTGTCAGTGGTCATGTTTCCAGTCGTGTGGAAATGAGTCTATAAGAACAAATGACATTCCCATGATGAAGGGGAGAAAGAACGTTATTTTTGAAAGTGCTTTTTGGTTCTGGTTGTTTCCAAGGTTTAAATTATATTTTGGATGTGTTTAGAGTTAATTGAGAAATTTCGCATTAATATTTTCTTTGAAAAAAGTTAAAAGGCTAGAGTGTTGATTGATCTAACTTGTTCTTTCTTGTGTCTAACACTACTCAAATGTAGATATTTAAGATGTGCTTTTGATGATACAGATGATGAACATTCCACCTGCAGAATGGAAGGTTGGATATTTTCTGTTTAAAGCACACTTTAATATTGAGTGAGAAAACAATGAAAAGTTGTAGAGACAAGAAGGGATCAATTCTGAAAAGACACACTTGGGTGTTTCCATCAATACGTCATGATATATCATATATAGCACTAAATTCTTTTGCACACTACAAAAAAAATACATGTTCAGAGGCAAGGCTGGGGCAAGATGTTAAATGTTTTCAAATGACTGCCCCCCCCCCCCCCGCCACACACCTTAAGGTCCATTTGAACCTTTAGAGAAATCAATCCAATAAAACACATTGTAATTAAATACCATTATGCAAATTATGTTCTGGGCACTTTAGGAGATACAGTGATGAATAAGTCAGAGACTCAGTCATTAAGGTGTTCATTAAAGGACAGATTTTTTTCTTTAAATTTCCCTTCACCTCTTTTATTTTATTTTATTTTTTTAATGTTTTTATTTATTTTTGAGACAGAGAGAGACAGATCATGAGCAGGGGAGGGGCAGAGAGAGGGAGACATAGAATCTGAAGCGGGCTCCAGGCTCTGAGCTGTCAGCACAGAGCCCGAGGCGGGGCTCGAACTCACAGACTGAGATCATGACCTGAGCTGAAGTCGGACACTTAACCGACTGAGCCACCCAGGCGCCCCAAAAGGACAGATTTTTTTAAAGTACATAAATGACTAAAATACAAAGTAGCTGGGATGTTTCTACACAAGTTACACATAAGGTATAATGGTGCCAATGGTAGGAGGAGTTCATGGTTTAAAAAAAAAAGAAGGTCATTATCAGGTGTAAGGAACCAGGAAAAGGTTCATGACTAAGTTAGGCATTTAAGCTGCACCTTGGAGGATGGGTAGGGCTGCAAAGGTCAGGGATGGTATGAGGAAGCATCCAGCCTTTGAGAACAGGCGAGACAAAGGCATATTTGGCACAAGGATGAAGGACAATGTGCAGCTAATGACGGCCTGAACTCCTAGGATTGGCAGTAAAACAACAGAATGTCTGTCTACTGGCATTGCTATTCACTGCAATTGGGAGGTACAGGGCACGGTATGATAATTTTCAGAAATTTTAAGTTGGAGATGCAGCAGAATATCCCCTCAGGCTGAGCAGGAGGCAGTTGAAATGTGGGGCTGGTGTTTGGGAGGAGATGCTAAATTTAGGATGTAAATAAAACCACATTTATGAAAAGCATGAGCATTATTTGCACATTGTTTGGAACATGGAAACATGGACCAATGAAGGTCATAGACTCTGCTACATCATGATCTCCAGTGACAGTCTAGGGTCGTGTGGCATCAGTATAACCTGAAATTGAAAATCAAATGGAAACGACAGCTCCATGCTCTTGATATGTTCAATTCATTTAAATAACAAATATGAACCCTCATCCTTTGATCCACAGGAAATCCATTCTAAAAACAGAGTGTATTCTTCAAGTTTTTGGAATCCTAACACGTGCCAGGTTCTTCCTAGCTCGTTGCTTTGGCCCCTTCCTGTCTTTCCTAATTGAGTCTCAGGCTGCTGCCCTTTCCATTGTCTCCAAGCATGGACACAAGTAAGGCCAGGCTGATAGCCTGGTGATGACGGAAGGGAAATACCACACAGAAAAGAAAAACCTAAAACTGGATATTAGATATTACTGCTCCTAACACATCAGCCAAGCTCTCTCCAAAAGGCACTGATGTCTATCTCTTCCTTAGCTCCCCATCCTGATGCTGTGTTCAGGGGTCTGCTTACCTCAAACCACCACATTCTTCCAACCTGGAGTTTGGACCCCCAACTTTCACCCTAGCTTTGCAGAGAGAAGCAGGCCTTTCTCTGCCCTGGTCCAAACCTGGCTTCCTTTCCTATCCCAGCATTACTGATAGTAAGAATACTGTCAGTTACCTTGACTATAGTAATCATTTCACTAGTCATGTACACACACACACACACACACACACACACACACACACCCTGTTGTACCTCTTAAAACTGTACAATATTTATTTAGAAAAATTCGGTCTCTTAACGTTGAATTCTTTAACTCTGCAAAAGAACAGTCCTGCTAGAGAATCACCCGCTATATATCACTGAATAGAACATGTAACATCCTCTAAGTTAGGGCCTTTTAGAGCTCCATTTCACAAAGAGAGAAACTGATGGTTCAAGGGCACACCAGTAATAAACAGCTGAGCGGGATTCAAACCTAGGCTCACCTAACCAGTCAGTGTACTTGAACATTAAATAATATTTAATGCGCTAGGTAAAAACAACTTCAATTTAACCAGTGGTGAAGTCGCAATTTGATCCAAAGAAATTTATATAAGAGAAGAGCCCCTCTGAGGATTTTTCAAATGGTATCATTGCCATCATCTATCTGTACATGGATTTTTTTAAACTTAAAAAAATGTTTTAATTAATTAATTAATTAATTAATTGAGAGACGGAGAGAGACAGAGCGTGAGCAGAGGAAGGGCAGATATAGAGGGAGACACAGAATCCAAAGGAGCCTTCATGCTCTGAGTTGTCAGCATAGAGCCCAATGCGGGGCTCAAATCCACAGACGTGAGATCATGACCTGAGCTGAAGCCAGATGCTCAACTGACTGAGACACCCAGGTGTCCTTGTACATGGATATTTTTAACATAAATATGGTTACTCATTAATTCAACAAATGTTTACTGTGCACCATACTCAAAGCATATTACTAGGTATTATGGAAGATGCAAATATGATTTCCTATAGGCATTTATAATCTAGCAAAAGAAAAATAAGACATAATTTGATGACTACCACAAGAAAGGCAAGAAAAAAAAAGGGTTATGGGGGTTTGAAAGTGGGAGAGATTATATGTCCTTTGGGGAGTGGGGAGCTTTAGTGGAAATAGTAGCAATTGGAAAATGTAAAATAAATACAAACCTACAATTAATAAAAAATTAAAGATACACATCTAAATAAGGCGGATTAGACAAAATGAGAGATTATTACCAAGATATTGGGACCCCTTCAGCTGGCACCTTTCCTACCTTAAAATTATCAACAAATTAGTTTCAGTGATCTAGATCCGTTGTTGTAATCATGGCTCAAATGTGCTGTTCTTATAGACAGAGGTGCAGAAGGCCACACTCAAAATAATGTCCCCTCTCAATGGATGGGAAGCATTTAGATAGTCATCTTTCTCAATAGTAAAACTATTCAGGAGTAGCGTGGCCACTGGTCATTGATTCATTTTTATTGATGTTTGTAATGTGGGTCAATATGTTGATATCGTTGTGCAGCCCTTATCAGATTGTGAACGACAAGAATACACCAAGTCTGTGAGCTGTTTACAAATATATAGACTTTTTTCGATAATGATAATGCCCTTTAACATCTGGAGTTCGAAAGCGGCGCAAACTGTGATTCCAATTGCAAACTAGCCTCCCTCGCACATAAATTTCTCTGCTTAAGTTTACGGTCCAAATCACACTCTAGCGATATTGCTGTAAAAAAAGACAAGAAAAGAAAAGAAAAAGGAAAAGGAAAAAAAAAAAAAAATCCCTCTAAGCGATTGAAACTAATCTCTCCTTGGACTACTAATCCCATCATGCAACGCTCGCGTATTACCACTGTGTGGGGTGGAGTCGTCGAAGGGGCGGCAACGACGGTGGCCTGTGCATTCTGGGCAATGTAGTCTGGGGCTCTGGCCGCCGTCAGGACAATCCACGTGGTGCTTCTGGCGGCAGCTTCGGGCAGTGGCTACCCTGCTTCCTCCACCGGATCCTCGAGGTGCGGGCCCCGGCGGGGCCGGACTGGCGCCGCGGAGCAGGCTGCAGGGAGGCCCGCAGGCAGCCCGAGACTTCGCGACGTTTTTGCGACAGCTGTGGCCGTGTTCCGCGAGTTCCCTCCCTCCTCCTCTCTCTGAGGAGGTACCGGCTGTTGTGCGGCGCTGCCTTTCTGTTTGAGTGTATGGGTGAGAGAGTGAGTGAGTGAGTGTGAGCGTGTGTGAGAGAGAGGGTGAGGCGTGAGTGCGAGTGTAAGAGGAGGAGAGCCCGCCGCGGCCGCCCCGCCGCTCCCCGCAGCGGGAGCAGAACGCGCGGCAGGAGAGAGCAGGAGAGCCGGCGCCCCGGGAGCCCGCGGGGACAAGGGCAGAGACGCCGCTCCCCACCCCCAGCCGTCGTCCCTCTGCTCTCCTTCGCCCGGGGGAACCTCCCCGTCCCCCCACCCCCTCGGCCGGCCTCTGCCCCGCCGTCCCCCTGGATGTCCCCCGCGCTCTTGCGGGGCCTCCTCCTGCTCTTGCCGCATCAGTCGGGCTGGTGCTGCGGCCGCCGGGCGTAGAGCGGGCGGGTTCCCGGGGGCTGCGGCTGCCGGTGCTTCCCCGGTCCCCACCCCTGTCCCCCGGCCCCCCGACCCAGCTCCCCGGCCCCGGAGGCTGTGACAATGGACTATGACTTTAAAGTGAAGCTGAGCAGCGAGCGGGAGCGGGTCGAGGACCTGTTTGAATACGAGGGCTGCAAAGTTGGCCGAGGCACTTATGGTCACGTCTACAAAGCCAAGAGGAAAGATGGGTGAGTGTTTGTGTCTGTGCCGGTGTCCGCGCTGGGCGGCGCTCCCGCAGGCCGAGGCAGGTAGCCCGGAGGGAGAGTGGGGCGCCGGCGCGCCGGTCTCCCACTTCCTTGACACCCGAATCTGGCCCTGCCAGCCAGGTTTGGGGAGGAAGTGGTGTACTAGGGATCCAAGCCCACACGAAATCCTGCCTGTGTATGCTACTTCGGTGGCTAATAGGGAAAAAGAGCTGCTACTCCATGGGCTGTATACTTTTCAAGGGTTTCGGTTCTAGATTGAAAAAAAAAAATCGTAGTAAAACGTCAGTTTAAATGGTTTTCGGGGGGAGGGGTCCATTTATGCTGGTAACCTTCGGGGGGATTTCCTCGCCCGCCTCTGGAGTGACATCCATCAGTCTGGAAGGGAAGCTGTGATCCTTTCCTCCACCAGTTTGTGATTGATTTATTACCAAATTTGGATTTTATTTGGGAGAAAGAAAGCAGCAAGTAAATGTGATGCTGAAGAGTTCTTCATAGGGATCGTCTGTAACCTCAATGTAGCAATTGTTATTTAGATACCATTAACCTGTGAGTTTTACATAGAACAATGGGGGTTTGGTGCAGGGTGGGTGGTGGGGAAAAAGGCAAGGGACTAATAGGGGCTATCGTGTTCAGGCCTGTTCCCCCCCAAAATTTAGCTGTTGGCAATAAGCTGTAAATCGTCTCTTTGCTTTAAATATTTTCCCCTACAAATAACTCAATTAAGTCTATGGCTGGTAATGCTCCCAATTTAGTTTCTTAAACAGGCAAGTGAAGTGTTCATTTTTCCTTTGTCAGTAGATGAATGTCGTGTAATATTGACAAAAGAGAAGGCAATTCTTAGTTGAGGGGAAAATATATTTTATTAACTCCTTGTTTTCCTCTTGTACAAACGTTCTGTTGATGTTGTCTATTGCCTTTGACACTATAGAAAATTGCGGGAGAAATCATGTCAGAGTGTATTATATAATCTTTCGATATCAGTATAAACAAAGTAGCTTTACTCGAATATCAATGTTAATTTGATAGCTGCTGTTTTCACATTTAAAAGAATTGCTTTCCTCCCCCCCCCCCCCCCCCCCGAATTAGGTAAGAGGGTTTGTTCAGAACTATATTAGCACTAAAAAAAAGAAACCGTTCATAAAGCTGAAGTAAGTTGGGGGAGCCATATTTATAAATACTTTAATATTCTGGATATTGGAAAAGGAAGTGTATATTCAACATTTTTCTTAGATTGACTGAGGTGTCTTTCTCAAATAACTTAAAAGGGACTCTTAAAGGAAGATGGTGATTCTAATTAATTTGGTATGTGCATTTCAGTGCTTATATGAGCAGTTAAAGCAGTACAGATATCTGCAAAAGATAGGGATTTGAAAACTTGATACTCTGGTGTGCTGCATGTATTTAAAAGTACTTCTTAGTGGAATGGATAATCTGGTGACATTTGAGAAATCTGCATCTGGAGGTACCTACCTACTGTTGACTCTGCTTATATTTTTCATCGAAGTATTGTTTAATAATGTACTTTAAAAATTATCTTTCTCATATAATATTTTTCAAAAGCCTTAAACCATTTCTCTTTCCTCCAATATTATGTAATTTGGGGCATATTCAGAAAATTCCCAATGCCATGAGATTACACATAGTAGTACATTTGACCAGTCTGTCATCTGCTTTGTAAAATTCTGGTGACTCTAAATTAATTTTTAATCTCTCTGAGAGAAGCCAGTTCTATTTCCATAAATTACTGATTTAAGCTAATAAAATATATAAATTTATTAACTTTGGTTTTATATTTTATTTAAAAACTATGGTATTGTTTAGTGGCAGGAGGTACTTTTAACCACCTTTTATATCTCATAGTTAGGTTTTAATTTAGACTAAATAATTTTAGAAGAATTAATACAATTTAAAAATAGCTAAATGTACAGCATGTAAACATTTCTTAGTCATTTGTGATAGCTGAAAATTACCATTGCATTTTGGAAAAAAAAAAACTTTATAATTTTTGGGCTTGTTTTCCAGCAGCCTTTAATGATTTTGTTTATAGGATGAACTTCAAAAAAATTTAAAAAGAATCAAATGTCAAGAGAGTTTTAAAATTACTTAAGACAGTTTTTGTTTTCCAGAGGGAATATTTTTGGTTTGGCTTCTCACAGCCTCATCACTCGAGTGAAATATAGCATTGTATTTATGAGGTTCTTTTGATCTTATGTCAGTGAAATGTAATTTAATGCATTTTAGTCCTGGTAAAATAAAATTTGTGGCTGTTTAATCTTTTGTAAAAAGATGATGACGAAATAATTTGTTTCTAGTATTGATTTACTTTCAAATTAAATTATACATTCTGTAACTGAAATTTCAGAGTACTCTAGGAACACAGACAATAACACCTTCAAAGAGAATCCTGAGATGTACAATGAAGTGGGTTTTGTTTAGACCTATTTGTCTATCAGAACGAACGCACATAAATGTATCTTCTCAGTCTTCCAGCAAGCATCACAGAATATGAGCACGTAGTAAAAGAATTCAGACTGGAGGTGTTAGCTTCTTAAATTATTAAGTTTTAGGAAATAAAACAGCTCATAAGGTCATTTCTTTGACTCAAAGAATTATTAATACTATCCTGCTAGTATACCACACTTAAAATAAACTCAGCATTTTAAGGAATGTGGGGAAGGAGGAAATACTTTATTTGAAGCATGATTATATATATATGGAAAAAGGGCCTTTTGTAATTGTGTTAATTTCAGATTCTAATAGAGTTAAAGCATAAATGCACAATAAATCTTGGAAATAATTTGTTCTCACTGTCACCATAAATGAGATAGTGTCCTTTGTGTCTGAACACCAAAAGGGTACTCAGTAGGAAGCAGGGAGATTCATTTTCTTTCTGAGTCAGTTGCATTTCCTCTTTGTACAGTTTAGGCAACCAAACTCATTCTGTTCGAAAGAATGGAAAAGTGTGAGAAGACAAGACAATTTGTGTTTTTAAATTCTAAACTCTCATTACAGGGACTGGACATTTCTAGCATTTAAAAATCAATTTGAGGTAAGAGTTTGATCTCCAAAAAAGAAAAGCAAAAGCAGTTTTCTTGAACAAGGTTCTTAATTTGCTGTACTCTGTGTTCAAAAGAACGGATTATATATAATTGGGATTATATGTGTGTGTTTGTGAGAGAGAGAAATATACAGAAAACTTTTGTTGGGGCACTTTTGTGGGCAACCCAAAAATTAGGAGGCAGTGATAATGATAATAGCCAAATTAATGAGTATTACTGGGTCCTGGGCAAAGCCCTTTTACATTCATCATCTATTTAATCCTTACAAAGTACCATGTCAAGTCAGTTCTGTTTTTCAGTTTTACAGGTGAGGAAACTGTTAGAAAGGTTAAGCTGTTAGAAAGGTTAGATAAAATTGTCTGTGCTTATACGATTGATTAAATGTCAGAGCTGCAATTAGGGGATTACAAAAGGTCCTCTTATTCTAGAGCACATGCTCTTAACCATTATGCCTCATAAAGCTAATATATTAAGGTAAATACCTAGACGTGGAGATTTGGTGTTTTCGTGGGTCATTCGGAAAACATGAATGTCTTACCTATCAGAAGAGTAGTCTTTTCAACTAACTCAATTAATTGGTATACTTTTTCAATACGTTTCTGAACAGCCTTGGTTTTTTCGAGTGCGACAAGTGTTTATGTAGATACGTCGGTGTATCTATACATACACACATATATACACATATATATGTGTGTGTGGAGGGGGAACCAAAAGTCTTCTGGTAGAAGAAACTCTTAAGTTGGGGAGACAAATACTGAGTTTGAGTTCAGACTCCGCATCTGATTACCAGTATGACCTTGGGCAAGTCACTTGCCCTTTGTAAACCTCGATTTCCTTATTTGTAAGATTAGAGGGCTTGAGTTGATAATTTTTAAGGTCTTTTCTAGTGTTATGATTTGAGGAAATAAATTATGAATATAAAGTGTAATACTTTTGCAAGATTAGGTAAACAGCCACTAAAACAAATTTTACTTTAGGCAGTGATACACGTCTTTATTTCTTAGTCTCATGCTTTAATGTAGGTTCTCACCAACTGCCTGAAAGAAGTTAGGTTAACTTCCAAAGACATATCAGCTATTTTACCTGTCTTATATTGCTGTAGCATTCCATTATCTTTATCTCTTAAGACGTTGGGATTTATGGACTGTGCTTGTTCCCACTCCAGTGAACCATTCATTTGGTGGCTAGCACAAAGGACCCTTCTGATTCAGTCTGCATTGGGGCTTTAATTCAGTTTTATTTCCTTAATTATGATCAGAACATGGTGGAACCCTTTATTTCCCCTGAAGGAATCGGATAGTTTTTCTTCTGAATATTGCTGAACCCTGCATATATGTTCAATCTGACTTAAATATTTCTTTAGACGTCAGAAATGCCAAATACAACATACATACCCATTACTGAGGATTTTGCATGCCCAGGAAAGAGTATTCCTTATAACTTTTTAAAAATGTGATGGAAAGGGACACTGTTGAATTTGTCTACCTTAGATATTCAGTGCCTTCAGATCTACTGGTAAGGCCACTTTGAGGTTTCATGCTTAAATCCCATTTTCTTAGTAGCAAGACTGGCAAATTAATTCATTTGGGAGCTGTTCATTTGATTTTTATTTTTTCTGTTTCTTTCAACATTTGAAGAAATCCATACAGTCATTCGTTAACCGATACTTATTGGACTCTTGAATGTGCCAAGCACCGTCCGAAGTACTGGTAATACAAAGATGAATAAAATATTCCATTACTTGAGGAGGTATCTACTGGGGAAACAAATGTAAATACACTGTAGCGATTTAATAAGCGCTATAATAATTAATACAGGGTGCTAATGGAACACAGATGGAAACTGCCAACCCTGTTTAGGGTTTTCAAGGAAAGCCTCTCAAAGATGGCAGCATTTTGTTTGACTCTTAAAAGAAGGGGAAGATCTCATCAGATAGGGTATTTTAAGAGGACTAGGGTAAGGAGAGGTGCTTTTTTACTGTGCTCTTGCAGACCCCAGCAGATCGTGTGGGTTTGAATTTTTTCTTCTCCCGCCTTCCCTCCCCACACCTTTTGGCCGTTGAGCTCCTGCTGTATGTGTCCTGCTGTGTGCGTGCACTGCAGATGACCCATTGTACCCACTGGACATGATGAGGTTTCTGTTCTTTCACAATGAGCACCTTAATTCTCTGTGCGGCAGTTTCCCATCACAAGAATGTTGCTGAATCAGAGTACAAGCAGCCTCTGAAATTCAATGGCTGACTTACGAATTTCTCCCTCATATGTAAAGCTGCCATGGCAGAACTCCATTTTGATTACAGCTCTTGATAGCTGATGATTCTACTTCGGCCTCACCTCCATGAGAACTAGGGAGCCAGAGTTTTCTGTGCTGCAAGATGGTGGTGGCAACAAATTCCCAGAGGGAGAATTTCTCTTGTTGGAATCTGATGTGGGAAGAGATGGGAGGTGGGGAGATGGCTTCCAACCTACTGGATTTCAGCTAGGAAAATAGAAATAATGACAGATTATTATAAATTATTGTAGGCCATTTTGCAAACTTACCTACTTTTCAACAATTATTTCTCTTGGCAAATGTGTTCAGAATTATGATTTACCAACATTTGAAACGTGATCCATATGTAATTTGGGAACTGTATATGCCAAATCAGTGTTGATAAATACATATTATCCCCTGTGGCTGCTGTCATCTTTCCTGTAGTGCCTTCTATTGTTGAATCTGATCCTCACTGACTCTTTATTCTTTTTCTATTCTTTTTCTGTTCTTAGCTGCTGCTAGAGAATGAAAATCCTACTGTCCTTTCCTTCTTCAGAACAGTTTGTAAATCCTTTCCTTCACACCAGCTTAGGTAGGCTTTGGTCCTCTCTTTGTTCCTTAGAAACTACTAAGAGCTTTTTTGTCTTTAGGTATTTCTTGTTACCTAAAGTGACTTGATGTTGTGACTAAAAAGTGACTTTCAGCTGTTATTTTGATCATAATCCTTGAAGACCCTTTAGTGTCATGAGTCTCAAGAGTCTTTATTATGGTTGTTGTTAGAGTCCCAAAACCAGTCCCTGCTGTAGTAAGCTGCCTGTACTGACGGAGTCATGTCATGTCCTTCAGATGCGTTATGGCAGACAAAACGCTGAGAACCCCCTTTCTAAAATTGAGATGTATTACATACCATGACATTCACCCTTTCAAAGTGTGCAGTCCCTGCTTTTTAGTACGTTCCCAAGGCTGTGCAATCATTACCCCTATCTAATTCCAGCACATTTATTACCCCAAAAAGAAACTCCGTATCAGTTTGCCATCACTCCACATCCCCCATCTCCCCAACTCCTGGCAACCACTAATCTACTTCCTTTCTCTGTGGATTTGCCTGTTCTGGACATTTCATATAAATGGAATTACACAGTGTGTGGCCTTGTTTGTCTTTTATTTAGCCTAATGCTTTTAAGATTCATCTTCATTGTGCATGTATCAGTATCATTCCTTTTTATGGCTGAACAGTATTGCATTCTATGGATATACATACCACATTTTGTTTATCCATTCATCAGTCGGTGGACCTTTGTGTTGTTTCTACTTTTTGGTTATAATGACTAATGCTGCTTATAACATTGATGTTTGAGTTGTCATGTGGGATTTTTGTTTTCAGTTCTCTTGGGCATATAGCCAGGTATGGTAACACCATGTTTTGATTTTTGAGAAACTGCCACACTTTCTCAAAGCAGTTGAGAACCACTTGTGAGTGGCTTTACCTTGACTTCGGTGCAGGACCAAGACCTTTGTTCTTCGTTTGTGAGACCTGACAGTGAGACCCAGGAGTGTTCACTCTCTAGTCCATTGCAGGATTCTGAAGTGCAAATGGATAAAATTGGCTCCTCCATCAAATCAGACCACCATTCTGAACTTTATCTCAGGCAGCACCTTTTGCTGGAAATTCCCCCCCCCCCCCCGCCAGCTGAAGTAGGTTCTAACATTTAGCCTCAGAAATTCTGACTACTTTATCTTAACATACAACTCCAGTAATTTCCTCTTCACTAATCACCCCGCAAAACATATTTAGTCCTTCATAGATGTATTGTGTAACTGCTTCAGAGTATATGTGGTTAATGTTTATATGTCCTTTGGGTCTTTCTGGTGGATGTTTATGGCTTAGATATTATAGATTTCCTCTAGGGCAGTAATTGTGTTCCCCTCAGTTCCTGGCACATTGCCAAATGTTGACAGGTACTTAATACTTTTTTATTTTTGGTGTACATGAAATTCATATTTGAAAGTGTCCCTTTTCAATTTGCTGAAATTAAAAACTTGAGCATATTATAGGAGGCTAGAAAAGCAGCATCTTGTGAAAATACCCAGAGAAGCAAAGTTTGATCGGCTGGCTGTATTGCTACCAGGAACAAAATTGAACAAAACCAAAAGTCAAAGACAGGGCAAACTTTGTTGATCAGGTGAGCCAAATACAAGTCCCAGGTATTTGAAAAATTGAACCACTACAAAGAATAAAGCTTTTTTTCTGAAATATACCTTGTAAATAAATCAATTCAAATGGGAGAGATCAAACCTCTATTTGTAAATTTAAGAAAAATATAATTAGTCTCTGAACCAGACTGACATTTTTGTTTAAATCGCGATGTTCCGTGATTGATATTTGAAGTTTATTTTTGTTATGTGAATAAATTATTTAGGCTCCTACGACTCAAGGTAACTCAGTTACTCATCTCTTGAGATAGCTCTCTAAAATTTATGGTTTTATTATATAGCTCATGAGTTCCAACAAATAATCATCCTAAGGACAGGAATTCTTTACATCATGATGCAAGGACCACTGTACATGTTTCTAGACACCCGAATTTAGAGGTTGTCTAGAGAACTAAAGAGATTTTAAAAACCTAAAACTTGTCCATCCGTGGTGTCATGACTTAATGTTAACCAAGTCCTATTTCTGGGGAAAGCAGACACGAGTATTGAAAAATTATTTTTATAAGGTTTCTGTTTTAAGGAGAGCCAATTGTGAAAATTTGAGTTCGTGTAGAATAAATTTATTTGGAGTTTTTTTTTTTTTTTCACTTTATGAAAGAATCTCTTTAAGTACATAAGCTCTCTTGGTGTATTTACCACATGACTTCGTTTGCAAAAAATTCAGTTTATACACACTTTCCAAGAAAATGTTGTGTAAAGTAAAACATTACTTGTAATGTGTTTTCTAATGTTGACCCAATATTGAAGATCCTTTTAAATGTGAAGTCAAATCATTTAAATATTTGATGTTTCATTATAGTTTCTCTTTAGCTGTAGTGTTTTGTTTTTGGTAAATTTATGTTTTTAATTTATTTGGTAGCTATTTGCAGAATGTCTCTAATATGTCAGGTTCTGTGCCTGATATTGGCAATTCAGCAGTGAACAGGACAGCGTCCAAGTCTTCAGGGAACTTACAGACTTTTCAGGGATGCAGGCAAGTAAAAAGGTAATTATAGCATAGTGGGGATAGGGCTGCACTAGGGAAGATGTATAGGTTGCCATGGGGGTATCTGATCTGCTCTTGGGGGTTCAAGGATGGTATTTCAGTTGTGACTTGAAAGATAATTAGAAGTTACACGAGTGAATGGGCAGTAAATAAGAGTGAGTGAAGGTTGGGGAGTTACAGTGCAGGCTAGAGGAGTAGCATCTGGTTCCAGAATTTCTTTATAAAGGAAGGAGTTCTATCTGGTGGAAAAGGGAGTATGATGTGTAGTAAGCAAATTTTAACTTATTTATTTGAAGTGATTTCGAGAGCTTTTATGTTATGTTGTAGGAGGGAAGGCTAAAGCTGTCTCCAGGACCCTTTGGAGCCACCGTCAAGTAGCATTTATAGAGATACGAAGAAAAGATAGTAGTATGGTGAGGGAATTGGAAGAATTTCAATACCAGACTGCAGAGAGTGGTAACAGGTAGGGTGAGAGGTACAAAAAATTAAGTTGGAGAAGTAAGTGGAGTCTTGGAAATCATGTCCTGGACTTCTTACTTGATTCTGAAGACAATGGGGACCATTTGTAGGATTTAAACAGGTAGCAAGTTCAGATTAATCATTTAAAAAGAGTGCTTGACAACATACTCAGAATAGCTAGTAGCTACGGGGAACTGGGGCTGGGAAAATGTAATAGTAATCCAGGTGAGAGGTGCTAGAGGCTTGAATTAGGGAATGACAGAGGGAATGACGAACAATTGATAGGATCTGTTGATTTATTGAATGTGAGAGAGGAAGGAGTCAGAAGAACCAAGGGTAAGGTCTAGGTTTCTGGCATAAGCAGCAAGATACTGCCATTCACATAGATAGCCAAAACAGAAAGAGGAGCAGGTTTGATGGGGAACATGATGAATTGAGTTTTGGTGTATTGAAATGCATGTACCTGTTAAACATCTAAGAAGAAATGTCCGTTAGGCAGGTAACATGAGTGTAGTGCTCTAGATAGAGATCTGGATAGGGAAGAACTTGGGAGTTAACCAGGTACTTGAAGCTTCGAGTCATCTTGAAATTGCCTAGACAAAGTGTAGAGTAAGAAGAGGTCCTAGGACAGAATGTAGAGAAACAGATGTCCATCCAGGAGGCCAACAAGTTGAGTCCCGAGGAGGAGGAGAAAACTCAGGGTCATTCCCACTGTGCACCAGCAGTTGTGCAGTGCACAACTTATTGGCTGTACATGGCAACTTGGAGAACAGCCAAGGCCTTGTAAGGTAAAATCATACCAACCAAGGAAAGAGTGTTTTCAGAAGGAGTGGTAGGCATACCCTATGCCACACAGAGGGGAAGGGAGATAATGAAGTATTTGGGTTAAGTATTTTATTTGTTTATTTTTAATTATTTTAATGTTTGTTTATTTTGAGAGAGAGAGAGAGAGAGAGAGAGAGAGAGAGAGCAAGCAGGGGAGGAGGACAGAGAGAGTGGGAGAGAGTATCCCAAGCAGGCTCCATCCACACCATCAATGTGGAGCTCAAAGCGGAGCCTGACACAGAGCTTGAACCCACGAACCATGAGACTGTGACCTGAGCCAAAATCAAGAGTTGGACACTTAACCGACTGAGCCACCCAGGCATCCCTTGGTTAAGTATTTTAAACAGAAGAAAAATTCAGCAAAAGATTTTTGGACACTAGAGCTGAAATTATAACTCGCTTTATAGGTTTTATCCAGAATATTTTGTGGTACTTTTATGGGTAGCCTTATTATTCAGGGCCAAGCAATGAAAAGTTTACTTCCACTTTTGTTTCCACATTGGCTTATTATTGAAGCTAAAATTGTATATGCTGACTTGCTATTTATTTGTTTGTACATTCATTCATTCCATGGTATTTGAGATAGTTCTTTTTTTTAAAAAAATAAAATCGCTTTTTTGTCTGATTATAAAAGAATTATAATTCTCTACAATTATAGGTTTATTGTAGAAAATTCATAGTCTAGAAATGTATACAGAAACTAGAAATTTTAGAAATTTTATTTATTTTTAATGTTTATTCACTTTTGAGAGACAGAGACAGAGCACGAGCAGGGGAGAGACAGAGAGAGAGGGGGACACAGAATCTGAAGCAGGCTCCAGGCTCTGAGCTATCAGCACAGATCCCGATGTGGGGCTCGAACTCACAAACCGTGAAATCGTGACCTGAGCTGAAGTTGGACACTCAACCGACTGAGCCACCCAGGCACCCCAAGAAATGTATACGGAAACCAAAAGCCTTAACTCTGCTACTGGAGACAAGTACTATTTTCTTTATCATCTTTCCAAATAATGCTATGAATGTAGGTAGAGATTAATGAAATCTACGATCTTAACATTTTTTTCATTCAAGAATATTATGCATCTCTTCCTGTCAGTAAATATAGTTCTAAACCATCAGTTTTAATTATTGCAGTCATTACATTATATGTATGTATGTAAATATGTATCTATAGTGAACCAGTTCTCTAGTGATAGAAAAAATGTAAGTAGTCTCCAAATTTTAGCCATTACAATTAACAAAGAACCTCCTAGAATATATGTCTGCAGTTCTCCAATTGTAGTTAGTCCTTGAAATGGAATTTCAGGGTCAAAGGTTATGTACTTTCAACAAGCAAATTTTTCTTATAAGATTGGGTTATAAAATTCATGTATGCTCATGATAAAAAATTTAAACAGTACATAAGGATACCTAGGACAATCTGAGTCTCCCTCTTTAGAATAGTCATTGTCAGCATCTTCTTGTGTCTATGCATATAGAAGCATATCTATGTATGGATAGACTTCAAAATTTATTGTAATACTTTATTCATTTTGAGCAGACAATACTACATGTATATGAAAAAATGTAAATATACTGAGGAAATGTAGACTTGTGTGTTTTCACTCCATCTCCTCCAGCCACCCAGGTCCTTCTTCCCAGAGCTGTCCACTGATAGCTTTCTTGTGTTATGCTTTACAGTTTGTGGAAACAAACATCTTTTGACTTTATTCATGGTATTGTTTTTTGTGTGCAGCTCTTATTTTTAGGAAGTTACCTTTATCACTTATTTCTTTAATGGCTCCCTGGTTATGTGTCAGAATTAGTTAGAAAGGTCCATATGTCATTATCTTTAAACACAAATTGTATGGTATTATGTGTATGAGTCCGTGCCTTGCTTTTTTTCAGTTCAAATGTTTTGGTGATCAGTACCTGCACGTAGATCGCAATTCAGTTAATCAGCTTATCATTCTGGTTCCATTGTATACTGGTTCCATAGTATACTGGTTCCATTGAGGGAACTTTAGGTTCTTTCACTTATATGTGCTTCTAAAAAGCACCGCAACAAATGTCCTTTACTGTCTTTGCACACAACATTCTTTTCAGGTGGAGGCAGAACTCCCCAGGCTCCCCAGGCTCCCCACAGGGATATTTGCTGTGGCTGATGCCACTGGTGCAGAGTAAAGTTTTCATGAAGTAAGAGAAGTTCCCTTGCTGTATCTACAGCGATTTTTATCCTTCCTGGTTTCTCTCAGTTCTAGGAACTGGTCATTATGCCTAAGCACAAGTTACTGATAACAACCCTGGTACCTTACCGCAGGACTGGTGAAGCGCAGGTCAGTTTCCTAGAAATAAATCTTTTTTTTTTTTTTTTTTAAATTTTTTTTTCAACGTTTTTATTTATTTTTGGGACAGAGAGAGACAGAGCATGAACGGGGGAGGGGCAGAGAGAGAGGGAGACACAGAATCGGAAACAGGCCCCAGGCTCCGAGCCATCAGCCCAGAGCCTGATGCGGGGCTCGAACTCACGGACCGCGAGATCGTGACCTGGCTGAAGTCGGACGCTTAACCGACTGCGCCACCCAGGCGCCCCTCCTAGAAATAAATCTTAATAGGCCTGGGCTTAAGGCTCTTCTGTGGACAATCTTAATGTCCTCTAAACAGGTTACACCAATTTTGCTCCCATCAAAACTCCACAAACAAAACTTACCTGAAGGAAGAAGTGGGAATAGATATAGTAATGGGATGTTTGAACCATAGGGGTTAAATACATCGTAAAGTTAGAATGGTTTAGGTTATTCTTTTGGAACTTTTTGCTTTGAGTTCTCTTTGCCCACATAGTGTTATGCATTTTAGATTACTTGCTGGGCTAGAAATATTTAAGAGCCATGTGGATGTTTAAAGTTGTAGTCATTATTATGTGTACATCTTATTTCATGTTCACTTCATCGTGTTTCTTGTTTCCCACTCAAAACTGCTGGTACACTGTGTTCCTATTACAAATAACTAACGCTCTGGATACATTCTACCTCCAACCATTTGTTTAACACTGACTCTTTTACTTTTTGCTTAGATGATCCCTTCTTTTCCTGTTCCTTGGCTTTGGTCTTCCTTTCATTCTCTACCCAGCACTGATCTTCACCCCAGATTTTCCTTTCTCCCACTTTTTGGTTTGCTTTTTCTGTTCTGTAGTTTTTTTTATTTTTTAGCCTTGTGCTTTTGTCACCTGTTTCAGGTGACCTGTGGGCTTGTCTCCATGGACTCATTCTGCCGATAGAATTGCTTGACTGTGTGTGTTCAGCAGAGGTAATCATTCATGGTAGATAAGCAGGCAGGTGATTATCCATAAGATAATTCTGAGGCATTTTAACTTCAAAGAGACTTTTTAAAGTTTTAAGTACTATTAAAAATAATTCTCTATTCATAGACATAATTTCTGCTGGACAGAAGTTGGAAGGTATTTACTCTGTATAGGGAGTTAGGAAGCAGAAGGAGTATGCAAACATGTTATCTTCTTATCTTAAAATCTATTTTAGTACAAATGAGTCCAGCTCTACTTGAAAATTTAAACCAGATATCCTGGAGTTGAAAGTAACTATTATCCTTTTTTTAGCCAAGACTAGCTGACCTCTGCAGATCCCCTTCAGGCTTGTGACATGAGCTAGATTCTGAAGTATGTAAGTGAAAAAAACATACGGAAATCTATCAAAGTAGCACATACTTCTCATACTTCATTTGTTTCTCTTCTGGTTTTTTGTTTGTTGTTTGTTTGTTTTTTGGATTGGACCATTCAATTCTAAAAGGTGATTCAGCCTGATGTTCTTTAAGTACTTGAAGTTTTCAGTGCCATCAAAAACAAACCAGGTGTAATTCCCGCAAACCCTGGTATTTTGACCTTGATCGCGCGGTGTCTTTGCTCTGTTTCTACCGCACTTTGTAGCGGGACCCGCTGAGTGGAGGTACGCTTGCTGGTTCTCCGATCCGAATGCGGTACAATTACATTTTGCCTTCGTGAAATTCTGTACTATAATTATCCCAGAAACGTTTTGGAATGTAAGATAACATTTGCCACTAGTTATTTATTTTAAAAGTGTTAAAAGTACTTTTGATTTCATTGCAGTGTACTAAGTAGGGAAATTAAATCCCAGTTGTCTTCATCAGAAAATATTAGTAATACCTTCCAAGAAGTTATAATTGTATAGTTTATAAAAGTTTTTTTGTAGCTTTATTGAGATAAAGATTTCCATAGCATACAATTTACCTTTTTAAAACGTACAGTTCCCTGTTTTTTTAGTATATTCACAGGGTTGTGCAGTTATCACCACAGTCTAATTTGGGAATGTTTTTTTTCCCTCTTAAAGAAACCCTGAACCCATTAGCAGTCATTCCCCTTTCCCTTCAACCGCCTAGCCCTAGGCAACCACAAATCTGTTTTCTGCATCTGGATTTGCCTACTGGTGGACATTTCATTTAAATGAAATCATACAGTATGTGGTCTTTTGTCATTGGCTTCTTTCACTTAACATAATGTTTTCAAGGCTCATCAGTGATTTAGCATGTATCACATTTTGTTTAGTCATTTATCAATTGATGGATATTTGAGTTACCAGTTTTTGTAATCATGCTGCTGTGACATCGGTGTGTACAACTATCCAAGTTCCTGCTTTCAATTCCTTGGGTATATACCTAGAAGTAGAATTGCCAGATCATATGGTACCTCTCCTTAATTTTTATGTAACCATCAAACTATTTCCACGGTGGCTGCAACATTTTACATTCCCACCAGCAACGCACTAGGGTTCCAATTTCTCCACATCCTTGCCAACACATATTTTCCTTTTTTTTTTTTTTTTTTTTTTTAATATAGCCATCCTTATGGGTATTAAGTGGTATCTCATTGTGGTTTTGATTTGCATTTCCCTGATGACAATTATGTTGAGTATCTTGTCATGTACTTTTTGACCATTTGTACATCTTGGGAAAACATAATCAAATCCTTTGCTCATTTTAAAATTGGCTTATCTTTTTATTATTGGGTTGTAGGTTTTTTGTTTTTTTTTTTTTTCATATTCTGGATACTAGACCCCAATCAGATACACAATTTGCAAATCTTTTTCCCACTCTGGGTTGTCTTTTTACTTTCTTGTTGGTGGTGTTTATAGCACAGAAGCTTTTAATTTTGATACAATCCAATGTATTTATTTTTTCTTTTGCCACTTGTACTTTGGTGTTGTATCTAAAAACTGCTGTCTGACCCAAGGGCACAAAGAACTTACTCCTATGTTTTTTCCTAAGAGTTTTATAATTTTAACTCTTTTATAATTTTAACTCTTAGATTAGGTCTGTGATCAGTTTTGAATATCATGGGAGTTGGGGTCCAACTTCGTTCTTTTGCTGCTTGTGGGTCTCCAGCTGTCCCAGCATCTTTGAATTGTCTGGGCACCTTTGTTAAAAATTGGTTGGTCCTAAATGTAGGATTTGTTTCTTATCCCTTCCATTCAGTTTGACTGATCTATGTTTGTTCGTAAGCCAGTAGTACCACACGACATTGATTACTGTCCGTTTCAAAATTGGGAAGTGTGAGAACTCCGATTTTGTTCTTCTTTTTCAAGATTTTATTTTTCATTTTTTAAATTGTGGTAAAATACACTGAATATAAAATTTACTATTGTAGCCATTTTTAAGTATACCATTCACTGATATTAAGTAAATTCTTATTGTTGTCCAGCCATCACCCACCATATATCTCCAGAACTCTCTACATCTTGTGAAATAGAAACTCTGTATCTGGTCAATAATACTGTATCTGGTCCCCCTACTCCTCTCATCCAGCCTGTGGAAAACCCCATTCTACTTTTTGTGTCTACTGCTTTAAGTATTTCATGTAAGTAGAATCACACGATATTTATCTTATTGTAACTGGCTTATTTCACTTAGCAGAGTGTCCTGAAAATTTGTCTATGTTTTAGCATATATCAGAACTTTCTTCCTTTTTAAGGCTAAGTAACATTTCATTGTATATACCACAATTTGCTTATCCATTCATCCATTGATGGACACTTGGGTAGCTTCCACATTTTAGCCACTGTGAATAATGCTATTGTGAACATGGGTGTGCAAATATCTCAGGACCCAGCTTTCAGTTCTCTTTGATGTATCCCCAGAAGTGGGATTGCTGGATCATATGGGAATTCTGTTCTTAATTTTTTTGAGGAATTGTCATCCTGTTTTCCACAGTGGCTGTATCATTTTGCATTTCCACCAACAGTGCGTAGGGGTTCCAGTTTCTCCACATCCTTGCCAGTGTTTATTATTTTCTGGTTTTTGTTTGTTTTTATAGTAGCCATCCTGATGGGTATTAGCTGGGATCTCACAGTTTTATTTGCATTTCCCTGATGATTAGTGATGTTGAGCATCTTTTCATGTGTTTATTGGCCATTGGTAAGGTCTCTGGAGAAATGTCTATTCAGGTCTTTTGCTCATTTTTGAATTGGTGGTTTATTTTTTGTTGTTGAATTTTAGGAGTTCTCTCTATATTCTGGATATTAATTCCTTATAACATATATGATTTGCAAATATTTTCTCCCATTCTGCAGGTTACCTTTTTACTCTGCATATTGTCTTTTGATACACAAATTAAAAAAAATTATAAAGTCCAGTTTGTCTGTTTGGTTTTGTTTTGTTTTCTGTGCCTTTGATGTTCTATCCAAGAAATCATTGCTAAATCCAATGTTTTGAATCACCCTGTTTTTTTTTTTTAATTTTTTTTTTTTACTAAGACTTGTCTAGTTTTAGGTCTTACATTGAGGTCATGGATCTATTTTGAGTTAAGTTTTGTATATGGTATTAGGTATTGGTGCAGCTTCATTCTGTTGCATGTGGATATCCACTTTTCAAATACTTGTTGAAAAGATGTCTTTTCCTCCATTGACTGGCCCAAGCACCTTTATCAAGAATCATTTGACCATATATGCAAGCGTTTATTTCTAGACTCTATTCTTTTGGTCTGTATGGTATATGGCTGTCCTTTTGTCATTACCAGAGTGTTTTGATTACTGTAGCTTTGTAGTAAGTGAAATCAGGGGTGTGAGTTCTCTCTAGCCTTATTCTTGTTTTTCAAGATTATTTAGAATAATCTGTAGTTCATAAAGATTAAACTCTGATTGCATTTGCGACTATCTTTTACTTTTCTAATAGATTGGGATACCTTAGACATATGGCTCTAGGTTACAAAGTTTTCTGGGTAACTGGTTCACTTTTTATTCATCAAACGTTTATTTTAATCACTGTGGATGAAAATCATCCTAAAATGTAGTATACAATTTATATGTATGCATGTATTGGTTTCTGTACTAAACAGTTGTGTTTTCAGAGTTCATCTGCCCATATTGTTTTCCTTTACTCTTCCCTCGTCAGTTGTCAGTTAAAGATGCAACTTAATGCTTTTAAAAAAAATTTTTTTTTTTTTTTAACGTTTATTTATTTTTGGGACAGAGAGAGACAGAGCATGAACGGGGGAGGGGCAGTGAGAGAGGGAGACACAGAATCGGAAACAGGCTCCAGGCTCTGAGCCATCAGCCCAGAGCCCGACGCGGGGCTCGAACTCACGGACCGCGAGATCGTGACCTGGCTGAAGTCGGACGCTTAACCGACTGCGCCACCCAGGCGCCCCAACAACTTAATGCTTTTTAAATTATGGGAGTAATGGAGTATCAGTTGTAGAACTTACAGTGCAAATAAATTCTAAGAAGAAAATAAAATTCACCTTACTTTGGCCACCCAGACATTTTTCTAGTCATGTTTTTTAAAAGTCAGATCATATTGTGCCTATTGTTTTTAAACCTGCTTCATTCCCTCAACAATAAATTATGTATATTCTATGTTACTTACCATCTTTCTGTTAAGTTTTTAATGTGTATTTATTGTATTGTGTGGTGGTGTCTTATATATATTTATTTTTACATTCAAGTATCTTTTGCAGTTAAAATTTTGTTGCTACATCTTTGTAGACATCCATGATTTTATCTGTAGGAAACATTTCTAGAAGTGGCTTTATTGAATCAGGTTTTTGATATATAAGGCCAGATTTTCTCCAAGAAAGTTGAACTTATTTGTAATCTCATTCATAATGAACAGGAGTAATGTTTGCCACTTTCTTGATCATTATCTCTATTATATAATTTTAAAAATAATTTTCTTTTAATCTTTGCAAATTTGATAGGAAACCTGTGGAATCATGGTTTTACTTCTATTTGTTTCATTCATATTTAAATTTATAGCTTCTTATTTATTCCTTATTTAATTTCTTTTGTGAATTGCCCATATTTTGCCTGTTTTCCTATCATTTTCTTCTTAAAATTTTTTTTTTAAAGTGCCTTGTTTATTGGGATATCAACTCTTTTTTTCATATTGTAAGTATTTCTAATTTTTCATTTGTCAATTTTTATACTTAGGAAATATTAATGTGTAATAAAATCTCATTGTCTTACTGCCTGTGACTTTATTATATACATTTTTTCTTACATTTTCTTTTTTTTTTAATTTGTTTTTTTAACGTTTATTCATTTTTGAGACAGTGAGAGACAGAGCATGAATGGGGAAGGGCCAGAGGGAGGGAGACACAGAATCTGAAACAGGCTCCAGGCCCTGAGCTGTCAGCACAGAGCCCGACGCGGGGCTCGAACTCACTGACCACGAGATCACGACCTGAGCCGAAGTCGGCCGCCCAACCGACTGAGCCACCCAGGTGCCCCTCTTACGTTTTCTTCTAGCGTTTTTATGGGTTAAAAAAGTTTTTGCAGTTAAATTTTATTTGATCAGATGTATTTGTCAGAGCAATGCTATACAGGATTCTAACTGTAGTTTTTGTAGTCCTTTTAGTACTGTTGAATAATTCTTTCACGGTATATTTGAAATGCTACCTTTATCACTACCCTGAGTTCGCATATACACTTGTGTTTCTTTCTGGACTTTCTCCGCCAGCCCATCGATTCTGTCTATTCTTGTGTTATTCCCCTATTGTTTTAAGTCATAGACTGTAGTAACTGGTGAGGTACCCTTTCATAACTTTTCTTTAAAAAAAATGTAGTTTTTTTGTCCATTTATTCTAAGTAAACTTTAAAAGCAACAATTCAAGTTCTAAAAAAATATTTTTTGACGTGGATTTAAGTTGTGTTTAATGTGTTAATTACTGTTTATATTCAGCAGCGTGGTTATGTTTTTATTTGTTCAAATTTTATCTTATGAATCTTGATAAAGCCTTGCATTTTCATTCATATAGATCCTACATATTGTTTATTACTAGGTACTTTATTTGTTTTAGTAGTCTTATGTGTAGTTTTGTGTGTCATTTGATCTCATGTAATTATTTGTGACATACTTATACTAACAATGATTTGTTAACTATTTGTTATGGAATTTTAAAAACATACCCAAAGTAAAGATAGTTCAGTGAATCCCCATTAACCTACCATGGTGGCCAAATAGCCATAAACTTTCTGTTCCTGTGTAGTTAAAAATTTTTAATGGATTTGTGACTCTTTCCTATTATGTTTTTAGTTTTATTATTAATCTCTTTCTAATTCTTCAATGTTAGAAAATCTAAAGCATTGGCTGGGGGTGGAATATTTTTGCTTTACTTTTGATTTTAAATGGTAATGTTTCTAGTTTTTTTCTGTTAGGTAAGACCTCTTAGTAATTTTTATTTTCATAACATTATTAGATATGAGACTGACATCTTACATGCAATATACTAGCTTTATGAGCTTGGGCAATTCATTTAATCTGAGCACTTTAGATTTCTCATCTGTAAAATGAATTCATCTCACAGAGGTCTTTTGTATAACATGGTAAGATAAAGCATGTAAACAAAGTTTTCAAGCTCTTGTAAGGCCATCTAAGTTTTGTGTACTTTAATATATTTATTAATCTTGCTTTGTTCAGTTATTCATGATTCCCTATTTCTCCAGTGCCCAGTTAATGCTAATTCACGTCTATCAAGAAGAATTTGAGATGTTTATTGGTAGATGATTTTCCTAAGTATGTTTTGTTTTCAGATAATAACCTATAGTGCTTCTGCTATAATGTCATGGTTGTGTTCCTGAGAAATGTTTTATGATGAAAAATCTCTTAAAGAAACAGCTGTTTCATTGGGAGAGGGGATTACAGGGTTTCTGCTGACTTGCTATGATATATGTATTTTTATAAGCGTAACCTGAAAGTACTGTATCTATTGACACGTTAACAGAAACAAATCATATGTTTACTCCTTTACCATTTAGTCTACTCAGAAGATTCTTAGACATCCCTATCACCTTTTTCCTTGACCATGCATTCTTTTGTTTATTACTGGCAGTGGTAAACAAAAGAAAAAACAATGCTTGGGTAAACAGAACAATTCTATTCCAGAAGAACCCCGGACACTCAAACAGTGCATCTATCTATGTGTGCATCTATCTATTGTTTGGATGCAACTATTATTTTTCCTCCTTACTCTATGCTGATTCCATTTTGCATTGTAATAACAGTGCCTTCACATACTGATTCTTTTCCCCTAATTGGTGAGGTTATAATTACATTATGTTATAAAAAAACTCATGCTGTAAGAGACTTGCCTGTATTTGCTAGTATAGAGCAAATAATAAGTACTGTAAATACTTGTTGATTGCAAATGGCCAGATGACCCTTTTCATATATTGAAACACACTGTTGTTGCTCTGGCTCAGTGCAGGTGTTCAAGCTTGGCTCAGTAAACTATGCATTTTGAATAGGATCTGGTTGTATAAATATGTTTGTTCTTGTTACAAGCATTTGAATGGGTTCCAGAAAGTTGTAGGGGGAGAGTATCTCTAGAAAACACATATTGGGGGGGGTGGGAGTTGGGCAAAGGAAGCAGGTATTCACTGTTATCACTTAGACCACATACTAAAAACAAAGTAGAAAATGTAATTCTACTATTGTACAAAATTGTAGTACCTTTTTACTTTTGACAAGTGTTGTCATTTTGTAGGAAGATAACTAGAACAGGTTTGGAGAAAGGCAAGTAAAATTATTGGGAGAAGGGTGTTATATAAACTAAAAGGGTTTGGGTCTTTCAGGTTGGAAATTAAAGGGGTGGATTTGAAGTTTAGAAAACTGTGACTATACAGGTAAGTTGAATATGAATCCTTTTTTTGTTGTTTATTTATCTTGAGAGGGGGTGGGAAGGGAGAGAGACTGAGAATCCCAAGCAGGCTTCACGCTGTCAGCGCAGAGTTTGATGCAGGGCTTGATCCCAGGACCCTGGGATCATGACCTGAGCTAAAATTAAAAGATGGACACTTAACCAACTGAGCCACCCAGGCAATCCTGAATATAAACTTGTTTCTAAATCTTAGGCTTATGAGCTGTTTTCGTTTCCCAATCTTGAAGTAGGACAGTTGGGTAGAAGCTCTATAATAGTTTATTTTGTTGCTGAAAACATAATTTCTAGAAAAGTTTAGGTATATTCATGAATGATAGATCCACAATTAGTTACTAAATGGAACTTGAGGTTTTATCCTCTGTCTTCTGATGGTTAAATCAAGGGGTATAAGCATACCTTCCCATATGGGTACTATTTTAAATCTAGAAGACTAACAGAACTTCTTTGGGACCCAAGATGTGGAACTATGACTATGTCTGAAACTAAAGATGCACTTTGGCACTTTAACATGAACAATTTTTTAACAGACCAAGTTGTCTTAGCATGAGACAATTTTCCCTCCCTCCCTTTCTTTTGTTTTGTTTCCTTCCTTCCTACCTTCCTACCTTCCTTCCTGTCCAGAGAGCATGCAGAGAGCATGCGAGCTTGGGAGAGGGACGGAGGGAGAGAGGGAACCTCAAGCAGCCTCCATGCCCAGTGTCGAACCCAACGCAGGGCTCAATCTCACAACTGTGAGTTCATGACCTGAGCCGAAATCAAGGTTGGATGCTTAAGAACTGTGCCTCCCAGTTGCCCCAGAGAATTCTTTCTTTATACACATGGTCTCGGCATATCCTAAATGACAAATTGATGGAGTTGTGAAGGAAACTCAAGTATTGGGTGGATGTTTGGACTAGATGACTTGTATGATCCTACCAGCTCTGAGATTTTATATGAGGATCCGTTATCAGAGAACTTTGGACCAATGGGCTAGATCTAGAAAAAGTGTAGTAAGTTATGATGAAACCTGGAGATGGTTGGTTTGCCTTTCAAAGTTGATGAGCAACACACTTACATTTTTTGAACAGTTCTTTAAAATTTTTTAAACTAATGAAATGGGCACAGAAAGAAGTATAAACAGTATACATAATACATAGAAGAGCATGAACTGGAAAGTAACAGTGCTCCATTCCTCCAACCACCCTATTTCCTTCTCTGCCTAGCAGTGAGGGAAAGGGAGGGTCGAGAATTATTCTGAGGTTTCTGGCTTGAATAACAGAGTTGGTGACGGTGCCATTAATGGAGAGATGGAAAAACAGGAAGCTGTGTGGGACAGTCTTATTGAATTGTCTTACAGTGTTTGTCTTATTTAATTATTTAGGTCTCAAATTCTGTTTGCCTTCTAGTGACATCTTCAAAGATGTCAAATCATTTCAAAAGGAATAGGAGTAGACATGAAGAGGTTTTTACTGGACAAATTTGGGGCAATTTGAACATCAAAAAGAATAATAGATTATAATATGTCAAATAAAGAATCCATGAATCCCTATTGACAGTAAAAAAGTTCAGAAGAGGGAGTTCTTTATAGAAGAATGCCATTTGATAAATGTAGAAGGAATGATAGAATCAGAAAAAAGCATTTTGAGACTCCCAGTATAATAATTGATTCAGGCAAGAGTCATCTATGGATACTAAAGTCGTATGGTGAAAGTTTGTTGGGGTATAGAATATTCCTTTCATCTCCAAGTATCACCTCATGAATAATTTTCTAATTGCAGAGAAGAAGATACACCTTCACATATGGAGAGTTCTGGCAGTCACCAGCTTAACAAAATGATCAATCTTGGCATCACAGACAGTGGGAGAGCCCATCATTATCTGATGTGATGCAATTAGAAAATTTTAACAGTGCTATTAATGTGGTATACTCTGAATGTTATATGAGCAAAGAGAAGGGTCATATAACCTGTAGTACGGAAAGACTCTATGATAAGGATTAAAGACTCTGTGGTAAATATTCAAAGCGCAGTTGGAATGTGAATGCTGAATATTGGAATGTGAATCCTGAATACAATATATGCACTCTATATAAAACTTCTCTCCCAGGTCCCTATGAGATTTCTTGAAGGTTACTTTAAATCTACCCCTTTTTTGCATTCTTTTAACTGATTAGTTAGCATTCATGTGAGTTGATATCTCATTGTATTGAGATATATGAACTAGGATATATTTATATTCATTCAAAATAATTGGTATTGTTTAGGTTTTAAAAGAAAATAATTGGTTTCTTTTTTTTCTTTGTGAGAATTTTTTATTTTTTAATATTTTATTTATTTTTTTCTTTAAGTTTTTATTTCAATTCCAGTTAGTTAGCTTACAGTGTTGTTTTAGTTTCAGGTGTACAATATAGTGCTTCACCACATCCATACATCACCCGGGGCTCACCACTACAAGTGTACTCCTTAATCTGTCACCCATTTTAGCCCATCCCTCTACCCACCTCCCCTCCAGTAACCCTCAGTTTGTTCTCTGTAGTTAAGAGTGTTTCCTGGTTTGCCTGTTTCTTGGTTTGCCTCTCTGTCTCTCTCTCTGTCTCTGTCTCTGTCTCATATCAAATGTAATATGTGTTTGTTGAAATTCTGGAAAATAAAAAAATCATATATAAAATGTTTAACTGAACACATATATAGAAAGACAAACATAGGGGCACCTGGGTAGCTCAGTCAGTTAGCATCTGACTCTTGATTTCAGCTCGGGTCACGGTCTCTCAGTTGGTAGGTTCGAGCCCTGCATTGGGCTCTGCACTGACAGTGTGGAGTCTGCTTTGGATTCTCTCTCTTCCTCTCTCTCTCTGCTCCTCCTCCTGCTCGCTCTCCCACACCCCTCAAAATAAATAAACATTAAAAAAAAGACAAACATAAATTCAGACTGGAACTGAACAGGCCAAGGTATTCTTTCTGAGTGGTAGATAAATGACTTACTAACATTTCAAAATGTCTGGAGTGAAGCTGTATTATTTCCTATTTAGTCATGAGGATATAAAGTAATTTATTTAGCAGACTTAGTTTAGAACATTTAAGTTGTCATATAATCTAATCTTAAGCTTTTATAAGAGTATTCCTTGGACAAGATTTTATGTTTATTTTAATGCAAATTATAAATCACTGATTTTTTGGCAGAAATATTATTAGACAACTAAGTACACCATTGTCAGTTTTTGGTTTTGTTTTGTTAGTGGTATATCAGTGGCTTAATAAAGATGTTTATTTCTCTTTTTTTACTGAGCTGGACAAGAGTTGAGCGAAGATAGAGTGGATTTTCCTGGAGTTTTCTAGAGACCCAGGTGCCTTCTTTCTTGTTACATCATTCTCTACTCTTGGGCCTTGGAACTCTAAGTATGATTCCCGGAAACAGCAGCAACATATGGGAGCTTGTTAAAAATGCAGAATCTCAGGCCCAGCCCAGACCTACTGAGTCAGAATCTCCATTTTAACAAGATTCCTAGGTGATTCGTGTACATACTAAGAACTGCTCTGTGGTTTATCTATATGCTCAGTGCTTGCTTCAGCAGCACGTGTGCTGTCTTTATCTGTATGCTCAAAGATGGCTTATTACCCTGTCTTACTCCGTCCTTGAGAAGGAAGAAAGAGGAAGTGGAGGGCATGCAGATTTGTTTTAAGGGCATGAACTGGAAGCTGCCCATATTACTTTTGCTCATATGTCAGTGGCCACGAGGTTGTCATGTAGCCACACCTATTAGTAGGTACAAGGGAAGCAGGAAAATCTAGTATATTTAGTTAGGTAGATATGTGCTCAGCTATGCTTGGTGGGGCTCTGATAATAAAAGGAAGAAAATTATGGATATGGGAAGAAACTAACAGTGATACGTTGGCTGGATATGGAATTCTAGGTTGGAAATTAAAAACACACACACCAGAATTTTGAATATATTGTTATCTTCTAACTTCAGTGTTGTTGAATGCCATTCAGTGTTGTCCAATGCCATTCAGACTCTTGATCCCTGTATATAACTTCTTTTTATTTTTGAAAGCTTTTAAGATCTTTTTAAACTTCTGTTTCTTTAACTTTTATGATTATATACATTTCTGGGTCTTTTATGCTGAGAGTATAGAGATGTGGGAAGGGAGCTTTCAGTTAGCAAACACATCTTTCAGTTGTATAAAATGTTAACTATTTGATAATTTCTCTTTACATTTACTTTGTTCTCTTTTTTTGGATTTTGATTTTTCAACTTTATCGTTCAGCCTTTCCAGTTAATTTTTTATTCTGCTTTCATATTTATTTCTGTCATCTGAATATTTTTATTTTGTTTTATTTTTTTATTTTTCAAAAAATTTTTTAAATGTTTATTTTTGAGAGAGAGAGAGAGCATGTATGCAAGTGTGTGGGGAGAGGCAGAGAGAGAGGGAGACACAGAATCCAAAGCAGGCTCCAGGCTCCAGGCTCCAAGCTGTCAGCACAGAGCCCAACGTGGGGCTCAAACTTATGAACCGTGAGATCATGACCTGAGCCAAAGTCAGAAGCTCAGCAGACTGAGCCACCCAGGCGCCCCTGTCATCTGAATATTTTTATATAAACTTGTTTATGTTTTATGGATACAATAGCTAATGTCTTTGTGATAGTATAGATGTTTTAATTTCTCTTCTCGTTGGTGCTTTGTCTTTGTTTCTTCCGAGCTATTTTGGTCTCTCCTTATTAGAGGCTTTCCTTAAGTATGGTGATTCTCAGCAGCCAATTCATACTTAAGCATAAAGCAGTAAAACATTCGCCTGTAGAAGCAGATGCTTGCTTATGAAAAGATCAGGTAGGGAATAGGCCATTTTTTTACGGACCCCCTAGATTTCTGTATCAGTACAACTTTTCTCATGGGCTTCCCCAAAAGATGACCAAAATATCTTATTAATAAAGCAAAGCCTAGTTTACTGCTATAGTAAGAGAGTCTTCTGTCTTTACGGAGTTTTAGTAGTGTCTCAGAAACAGGAAGGATATTTATGAGGATGTTGGGGTCTGCTTTAATATAGATCTTTCACTGCAAAAGCCTAAATGGGATAAGGCAAAGATAATGGCCCTAAGTAAGAGTTTCTGATCAAGTCTTTGATAAGCTTAGTTGGGTGACTTATTGTCCTGGGAAGGGGATTTATTTTTTGGATAAGTGTATCTTGGGGACCTGAAACAAACAAGGTTATTTATAACTTATTTTCCTGGGTAAGAGTTCCTGGATTAGTAAAGCTGTATTAAGTCAAATAGTAAAGCCATGTTAATGTAGACAGTGTGTGGTTTTAGGTGGCTTTGGTTCTCAGATCCCCTTCCCATTAATGTCTGGAAATATGATCAGTCCAGATCTTTATCACTCTATGAGGTGTTATGATGAAATAAACTGGGGATGGGGGTGTGAAAGAGGAAGATGGTCACTTTAGTCTTTGTAAGAATCAGAGTTTCCTCTCCTCCTGTTACATGGTCATTTTGGGGTCATTTGACAGGACAGTGGCTATGCAGCAACATTTAATACTCTGGAGGTCACGCCTAGGCACTGCAACACAAATTCTAAGAAAAGGATTATATTGGAGTCTGCAGTCTGCAGGGGCCAGGAGTGCCAAAATTAAGGCAAGAAATTAAGCCAAAATTAAACCACTTTATCCAAAAGAGCCCACTAAATCAGATGTGTGGTTATTGACAAAATTATCAAATTTATGATTATTTCCTTTGCTTTTCCAGTCTCTGTAATAACAGTAAAGATCCCAGAGAGGACTGAAGAGACTAAAATGTTGTAAGCATGCCATTTATCCCAAGACAAACCAGTATTATATCTAAAGTAGCTTTTTTCAAAACTACTACCTACCTTGTTTTACAAGCCTCTGGGACAAAGAGTTCTTTGGTCCTGTTTGCATTGTTTCATTCTTTTGCTCTGAATCTTAGTACGTAGAATTCCCCATTACTTAATAGGCATCTTCTAAAGCTGGAAGTGAAAAAGCTTGATGTGAGGGAAGTAATTCGGAATCCCTTTGAATGATTAGAGAATTAGATTCTCAAATGGTTTCCAAGAGGGGAAGCTGATGGGCCAAAATGGGCTTTGGGTGAGATCCCTAAGAGAGGCATCAGTTTACCAAGGTCACAAATCCTTGACATTGGTGACTGGTTGGTAAGTGGTAACCCATAGACTTTTATGCTATAGATTCAGTATTAGTCTTTAGGAAACACCTGATGATCTGTGTTACCCCCATCAGAGTTGTTTTAGAGTACTGTAACATTTTAATGTCACTTAACAAGAGTGATCTATTACCAGGTAATGAAATTTGTAGTGTCAATATCATCAGGTAGCTCTAAAGTGGAGGAATTTGTAGGAATGCAAGCTGGTGCAGCCACTCTGGAAAACAGTATGGAGGTGCCTCAAAAAAACTAAAAATAGAACTACCCTATGACCCAGCAATTGCACTACTAGGTATCTATCCAAGGGATACAGGTGTGCTGTTTTGAAGGGACACATGCACCCCCGTGTTTATAGCAGCACTATTGACAATAGCCAAAGTGTGGAAAGAGCCCAGATGTCCATTGATGGTTGAATGGATAAAGAAGATGTGGTTTATGTATACAATGGAATACTACTTGGCAATGAGAAAGAATGAAATCCTGCCATTGGCAGCAATGTGGATGGAACTGGAAGGTATTAGGCTAAGTGAAATTAGTCAGAGAAAGACAAATATCATGTGACTTCACTCATATGAGGACTTTTAAGAGACAAAGCAGATGAACATAAGTGAAGGGAAACAAAAATAATATAAAAACAGGGTGGGGGACAAAGCATAAGAGACTCATAAATATGGAGAACAAACAGAGGGTTACTGGAGGGAGTGGGGGGAGGGGAGGGGCTAAATGGGTAAGGGGCACTAAGGAATCTACTCCTGAAATCATTGTTGCACTCTATGCTAATTTGGATGTAAATTAAAGAAATAAAATTAATAAAAAAAATAAAGTGGAGGAACTTGGGGTTGAATTTAAGCAGACTGTCTTCACTGTGAGGTCTTCTTTTTCCAAGATCTGTTTCTGGGAAAGTTAAGTTACAGAAGCTAGCTCCCATGAAAGATCCCTGAATATGGTTTTGGTAGAGATAGGAACCTTCTATCCTGTGTACAGTAGGATAGATGGCCTGCTGTGGGACCGGCCATTTATTTTATTTTTTTTTTTAATTTTTTTTTTTTCAATGTTTATTTATTTTTGGGACAGAGAGAGACAGAGCATGAACGGGGGAGGGGCAGAGAGAGAGAGGGAGACACAGAATCGGAAACAGGCTCCAGGCTCTGAGCCATCAGCCCAGAGGGGACCGGCCATTTAAAAGGTTACTTAACAGTTGAGTCTAGGTACTCTTGCCCAGAACACCAGTTGATTCATTACAAGAAACTGGTACCAAGGGAAGCTGTGTGGGTACCAAAGGAAACTGTGTATAAACTGTGTGTAGTCGATGCTGTAGACTGAATGTTTGTGTCCTCCCTAAATTTATACGTTAAAACCTAGTCCCAAATGTCTTCACATTTAGAAGTGGGTCCTTTGAAAGATGCTTAGGTTATGGGGGCAAGACCTCACGAATGGGATTAGTGCCCTCCTAAAAGAGACCCTAGAGAGCTCAGTCATCTCTTCTGCCATGTGAGGACACAGCTGGAAGATAGCTGTTTATGGGAGGCAGGCCCCCAGCAGACACTGAGTCTGCCAGCACCTTGATCTTGGGCTTCCCAGCTTCCAGTACTGTGAGAAATAAATGTCTGTTGTTTATAAGCCACCTAGACTATGGTATTTTTGTTATAGCAACCGGAATTGACTAAGGTGGTCTGTTTGATTGTATGCCTTAGTCAAATCATGAGTCAGTTTTAGCCAGGTTTTGGGCTCATAAGAGGGAGTGACTATGGAAAAGCCAATTTTAAGAATAGGGTCCTTATGGGTAACATAGTTAAAAGTAACCTTAACAGCAAAAGAAGAAAAAAGATAACTAGGAAAATAAAGAGCAGAGTAATAGAGATTAGAGCATGACAGTCACTAGTCTTATTCTGTGGATCTTGGTGTAAAGGTCTTTAGTTGAAGCTCTCTCCTTCCAAAGACCCTTTGCTGCTAGAAGACTCATAAGAATCCTCAGTTCAAGTTCTCTGGGTGCAACAGTCTTGCAGCAATTCAACACTGACATAGGCCTTAAAAAAATTTTTTGTAATGTTTATTTATTTTTGAGAGACAGAGATAGAGCATGAGTGGGGGAGGAGCAGAGAGAGAGGGAGACACAGAATCCAAAGCAGGCTCCAGGCTCTGAGCTGTCAGCACAGAGCCTGACGTGGGGCTCGAACCCACGAACTGTGACATCACGACCTGAGCCGAAGTCAGACTCTTCACCGACTGTCACATCCAGGCGTCCCGCTGCTTGTACCTATTAATGTTAAGACTGGGTATATCGCATGAATCGCTGGCAGACAGTATTTGGCTATGTCTGCTTGCAGTAGTGTAGGGCTAGTATCAGAGTTGACATTCTTAAATGTATGGGCTGGTGTGTAATAACTCATAATTGGGGAGTGCTCAAGCTCCAGAAGGAATTGATTTCATTGTCGTTAAAACCAGTGGCAGTATCTTAGGCTGTGGAGGTTTGAGAGACTCTAAGACTTTTGCTAATACTAGTTTCAGAACCTTTCTTGAAGATTGGACAGTGACATTTCTGAGTAAGTGGAAGGGCTTTAAAAATTCTTTAATAATAGTATCAGCAAATGGGTACCTCTCATCAGAGAGAAAGTGGGAATTTCTGAAGTTGGGAACACATAGTTGAGTAAGGTTTTTGCTACTCTTTGAGATACAGATTTCCAACAAGGAAGGGCTTCTGTCTACCCCAAGAATAAGCAAACGATGATCACAACATATTCAAAACCCTTGTATGAAAACCATTTGGGGGTGTTCAAAGAGACCTTGAGGTTTAGACTCTTGTCCATGCTTCACGTGTACTGCTGTTGTTTTTAATGTTTACTTATTTCTTTATTTTGGGAGAGGGAGGGAGAGAAAGTGCACAGGAGCAGGGGAGGGGCAGAGAGATAGAGGGAGAGAATCTCAAGCAGGCTCCATGCTGTCAGCACAGAGCCCAGTGCAGGGCTCATTCCCACAAACTATGAGATCATGACCTGAGCCAGGATCTAGAGTGGGACACTTAACTGACTGAGACACCAAGGTGTCCCCACATTTACTGTTTTAAGCAGGGATTATACTGGTGAGACACAAACTGTAACATGCTCAGCAATTTTACTAAAGTTTTCCCACTTTCCTAAACTGTTAGAGAACTGAGTTCTCTAACCAGTTTGTCCTTAACATAGTATATAATTTCATGTAAAATTTTTCCCAGGTTTCTTTTGTGGACCTCTGATGCCACAGAGAAACTGTCCTGAGAACACCAGAAGCTAACTTGGGTACTTACTCAGATTTCTCCCTAACACCCTTCTTTTTCCAACTCTGGAGATAATTGCTGGCATCGTGCAAATGGACTTTTCGTATCATGAGGGCTAAAATCTTGGTAAGAGATACCTGTCTACCATAACAATCAGCCAGGGCACATTCTTTAATCTTTTTTTTTTTTTACCTCTGTTTTAAATGCGCTTCTATCTTTATAATAGTTATCTTTTTAGGAAACGTTAATGCTGAAGTCAAGAGCTCTCCCGATTTCCGAGGCATTCCACAATTATGGACCACCTCAAAAGCAGATGTGCTCTGAACTTACATGTATTAACCCTGTTAATGCCAATTAACCTGTTCACTACCTAGCAAACTCTGGTGAATTCATGGGGAATTCTGCCAGTTAGGTGTATCTTGCTTCTAGCAAAGGAGTCACATTCTAGGGGTGAGTTTGAGATCTGTTGCAGCATATTCTGCCTACTATTTACTTGTTTTAGTCTTAAGATTGACCCATCAACAGTGAAGATTAAGTCTGAATTTTCTAGGGGAGTTTCTGTAAGTCTATTTAGGGCATGGTTTGCCAGTAGAGAGTAGTTTCTCCTTTTTTAGGGAGGAGAAAAGTAGCAGAGATCAGCAAACTTTTCCTGTAAAGGGTCAGATAGTAAATGTTTTGGGCTTTGTGGGCCATATAACAGTCTCTGTTGTGTATTCTTTTTCTTTTCTTTAATAATAATTTAACAGTATAAAAATCATTCTTAGCCGATAGGCCATGCTGTGGGCTGAATTTGGCTCGTGGGCCATAGTTTACTGACCCCTTGAGTATTACCATGAATGGAAATATGTGAAGGGTAAAGCAATAGGATTTTATAGGAGCTAAGCCTCCTTGCTGAGACATGTTCTGTCTTTGCAGTGAGCAACAGAGATTGTACAGTATGAAGGACCTTGGGGTTAGAAGAAGATCCTTAAATTAAGTGGACAAAAACCTTTACTGTGGCTATTTTTAGACACACTGGGTAATCTTTTACCACGGGGTCAAGAGAAACTTTAGTAACCTCTTGATCTCTGATGATTCTCATCAAGTGAAGTCAGAACACTAAGGGCTTGTTCAGATCTCTCATGGATGAATAGATGGAAAATTTTATGATAACTAACTCAGAGTAGGAAGTGACTGAAGTGCTCTTTTTTATCTAACAAAAGATCTGTACGTGTTTAGGTTTCTAGGGAAGAGCTTTGGTTATTGAGGAGGTCTTGGTTAAATTGTCAAATAATCATACTGTCACGGAAAAGTGGGAACCCATTGCCTGCAGTGGTCAGTGAGATCTAGGAATCTTTGTAATTGTCTCTTAGTTTCTTGGAAAGTTTTGAACAATTTATAATCTGTCAAGAATAAGGGATTTATCTCCTTTGGATAAATGATGTGCTAGTTAGTGTACTTTAATAAAGTCATAACTTCTCTTTGGAAATCTATGTCATTTCTGAGATACAACAGAAAAAATACAATCAGCCTTGGGGCTTACCTCATCTTTCAAACATGACAAAAGATCATCCACATATTAGACTAGGGTAGAAATCCAGGGAAATTTAAGATCCTTGAGGTACAGGTTGAGAACTTACTGCAAAATTGGAGGGTGCCCCAGTATATACCTAGGGCATAAATGTCCAGATGTACTGTTGATTTTCCCAAGACGAACAAGTATTGACTGTTTTGATCTAAAGAAACACTACAGAAAGACAGATCTGTAAGTGGCAGGGGGCAGTGAAGATAAAATACTCTGTTGGTTTGGTTCTGTTTATAAATGAGGTAGGTGGGGGAGGTGAATATTCTGTTTCATATTTTTTAATCACGAAGATGGGAATATTACAAGGATTAGTGTGAAGTACAGTGAGTCCTTTCCCTATAAGGTACTCAGTTGTTCTTAGCCCTTCTTTTAGCTGCCGCTTTAGGGAGTACTGTCCAAATGTGGGTACGTATTTGGATGGGTCAGTTTAGTCTTGATGGGTTCAGCCCCAATAAGTCTGCCGATGTCAGTGAAATTTTTGTTTTTTGCAAGAGGCATACTTCCTAGAGATGTTCAAGTTGGGTTTGATTTAAATAAAGGGACGCCAGTAAATCCATGTCCAAATTAGCTATGACCTGATGGAAAAGGAAGACCTCAAGGATTTTGAGGAAAGAACCATTAGGAGAGCACTTCATATGGTAATTCCTTTTGCACAGTAGGTCTTTCCCTATGAAATCACTCGGAGTGACATCAAAAAGGAGGAAAAAAATACTCCTTTGTCAGAAGTCTGCCAGTGAGTTGAGAGTAGTGGTACGTGAGAATGTCTGAGGGTTACTGCAGATGCCATCAGCAGAGTAGTTTGTCAGCTCCAAGGCAGAAGTTCTGTAACAGGGGTAGGGTTTAAGGTTTTTATAGCATCAGTATTAACACAGAGTTTGCAGGGTTGCCCTTTACTATTTAGAGAAATTTCTCCTCTTGAGTTTAAGGATAAAATAGCATATTTTCCATCACCTTACTTACCTTACTCACCTCACCTTACTTACTGACTTTTATTTTTTTTCCTTCCCTTTCTTAGCAGTGACAGAACTATTGTTTTTCCATTTCCTGTCTGATTATAGTACCTGCAAGTGTCTACCAGGAGGCTCACTTTATTAACTTAGAAGTTCTACCCTCTTGGTATTCCTTAATGGTTGTGCTAGATATTAAAACATGCATTTTGACTCATCAATGTATAATATTAATTGGCGCATTTACTCTTTTTCCCAACAAAGAATATTAGAATGTTTCAAATCCCTTTACTCCTCCCAACCCTGACTTAATTTGACCATGTTGTTGTATCTTTTAATTCTGTGTGTTTGATACCCTACAAGATACTATCATTATTGTATACAGTCAATATTCATTTAGAAGTACTATTATCTTTACCATTTCTCAATCTTTCCTGCATTATTGTACTTCCTTTTTGGATCATTTTCTTACTACCTGAAGAATACCCTTTTTACTTATGCTACTGTGGTTGATAATGCTTCTTGAATCTGTAATTTGCTGTCATTCGTTTCAGAAAATTCTCAGCCATTGTTTCTTTAAATAGTATTTGTGCCCCCTCCGCCTTATTTCTCTCCCCTCTCCTGATGGGATTTAGTTAGGTTAGCCCTTCTCATCTGTATTATCCATGTCTCTTATCCTCTCCTTCGTGGTTTTCATTTTATCATTCCGGTCTTTATTTTGAGTATTTTCCTATGATACCTCTTCCAATTCATTAATAATCCCTTCTGCTGTGCTTACTGTGCCTTTAAATCCATCCATTGTCTTATTAAATGCATTTATTTTTTCAGTTTTATGATTTGTTTTCTCCTCAGAAGTCTGTTGTGTCCTATTCTTGGGCTTTGAGACTCTCAGAATTCTCCGTCTTTTGTTATCTTAAACATTGTTTGCACGGTTAGAGACTTCAGAGACCATCCGGAGCCTCATGAGTCTGTTTCTATGGTTTGCAGTTTCTGCTAGTTGTCTTGTCTCCTCATATGCCTGGTTACTTATTTTTTTATGAGTGTAGACATCGTACTTGAAATTGTTCTTTAGAAGAAACTTACACGTAGGAGATGGTGTCTTTCAACAATGTCCACTTTCGTTAGTACCTGAAGGTACTAGCAATCTAGGACTACATTAATCTGTTTTCAGTCTTTGATATTGGAAGCTGAGTTGCAGTCCCCATGAGTCAGTAAACTTCTTGTTCATACTCACATTACTTTTAGAATACTGCTCTTTACGGTCTTAACCAATGTGCATGGGCATTTCCTTGTGTCCTTTCCTTCTTTCTCCTTGGCTTCAGCGATCCTTGGACTGAACATAAGTTCTGTCTCCTTAGCCCTGCAATGTTACCCAAAGCATCACTCAGCTCATCAGTAGCCTCGTTGTAGGACTAGCTTGTTAATTATTTACTTTTTTTTTTTTTTTACTTTTTTTTTTCAACGTTTATTTTTGGGACAGAGAGAGACAGAGCATGAACGGGGGAGGGGCAGAGAGAGAGGGAGACACAGAATCCGAAACAGGCTCCAGGCTCCGAGCCATCAGCCCAGAGCCCGACGCGGGGCTCGAACTCACAGACCGCGAGATCGTGACCTGGCTGAAGTCGGACGCTTAACCGACTGCGCCACCCAGGTGCCCCGATTATTTACTTTTTATACCATGTAAGTAAGTTAATTTTATTTCATTACGGTTTTTCTTAGAGTCACATGGCATTTATATTCTCTCTTTTTTTGTTTAAATAATAGGAATCCTTTTTTTTTTTTCTTTTCAAATGAAAGGTTATGTAGAAAAGTAAAAGGCAATGGGAATGCAAGCTGGTGCAGCCACTCTGGAAAACAGTATAGAGGTTCCTCAAAAAACTAAAAATAGAACTACCCTACAACCCAGCAATTGCACTACTAGGCATTTATCCAAGGGATACAGGTGTGCTGTTTCGAAGGGACACATGCACCCCCATGTTTATAGCAGCACTATCAACAGTAGCCAAAGTATGGAAAGAGCCCGAATGTCCATCGATGGATGAATGAATAAAGAAGATGTGGTATATATATATATATACATACATACATACACACACAATGGAGTATTACTTGGCAATCAAAAAGAATGACATCTTGCCATTTGCAACTACATGGATGGAACTGGAGGGTATTATGCTAAGTGAAATTAGTCAGAGAAAGACAAAAATCATATGACTTCACTCATATGAGGACTTTAAGAGACAAAACAGATGAACATAAGGGAGGAGAAACAAAAATAATATAAAAACAGGGAGGGGGACAAAACAGAAGAGACTCATAAATATGGAGAACAAACTGAGGGTTGCTGGAGGGGTTGTGGGTGGGGGGATGGGCTAACTGGGTAAGGGGCATTAAGGAATCTACTCCTGAAATCATTGTTTCACTATATGCTAATTTGGATGTAAATTTTAAAAAATAAAAAATAAAATTAAAAAAAGAAAAGTAAAAGGCAATAAAAAGGTCTGGTTAGGTTGAAGCAGAGCCAACGCCTTGCTTTTTCCATATTTTTCTCCCTTTACCTCTTATTGCTCCTGATCGATCTCGTTAAAATTTTAAGACCCTATGAAAGTTTGGAAAACTTACCTTACAAGGAAATTTCACATCAAAAGCTTTTAAACATATTTGAGGCATATAGGGAGATATAATAAAAAACATAATGAACTCCTTTGTCTACTTAAGGAACAAAACATTACAAAATTAAAGTTCCTTGTGTACTCTTCTGTGGGAGGGAGAATAAATCTCGCCTACCAAAGATAATCCTGTCCTTATCCCTGGAACATTTGGATATGTTAAGTTACATGGCAAAGGGAAATTAAAGTTTGAATTAAAGATTGAATTAAAGTTTCTAATCAGCTGACTGTAAAATAGGAAGATTATTCTGGATAATTTGGGTGGGCCCAGTGTAATCACGATAGTACTTAAAAGTGGAAGAGGGAGGTACAAGTGTTAGGGGTGTGACAACAGAATCAAGATCAGAGTGATGTGATAATGAGAAGGACTTCACCTACATTTCTTGTCTGGAAGGTAGAAGAGGTTTATGAGCAAAGAAATGTGGTGGTTGCCTCTATAAACTGGAAAAGGCAAGGAAACTGATTCTCCCTTACAGCCTCCAGGAAAGAATACAGTCCTACTAGCACCTTGATTTGAGCTCACCAAGACCCATGTTGGACTTTCAGCCTATACATGTGTATGGTAATAAATTTGTATTGTTTTTTTTTTTTTTTTTTTTTTTTTAATTTTTTTTTTTTCAACGTTTATTTATTTTTGGGACAGGGAGAGACAGAGCATGAACGGGGGAGGGGCAGAGAGAGAGGGAGACACAGAATCGGAAACAGGCTCCAGGCTCTGAGCCATCAGCCCAGAGCCTGACGCGGGGCTCGAACTCACGGACCGCGAGATCGTGACCTGGCTGAAGTCGGACGCTTACCCGACTGCGCCACCCAGGCGCCCCTGTATTGTTTTAAGCCAAGTTTATGGTAGTTTGTTACAGCAGCAGTAAGAGACTAATACACTCTCTCTGATCAAATTTATATCTGTCACCCTAGTGTGGATATATCTCTCACACTACACCCTAGCGTAACCAGCACACTGGTGTTACAATTCCTATGAACGCCTTTATTTTTTTTTAAAGTTTATTTATTTTTGAGAGAGAAAGAGCGCAAGCATGGGGGTGGGGTGGGTGGGGGCAGAGAGAGGGAGACACAGAATCCCAAGCAAGCTCTAGGCACAGCTGGGGCTGCAGGGCTCAAACTCACTAACTGTGAGATCATGACTTGAGCCAAAGTCAGATGCTTAACCAACTGAACCACCCAGGTGCCCCTCCCCTGGATGCCTTTATACTTTTATACTGTATATATGGCTTTTTAATACTGTATGTATGTTTAAGTAGTGCTGTGCATATGTTTAAACTTCATATAAATGGTATTTATGGTACTTTTCATTCTGCAACTTTGTTGTAAACATTGTTTTTGAGATACACATGTTGAAACATGTAGGTATACCTTATTCTGTTACTGTAAATTCCATTATAACTTGTGAAAATTATATAGGTATTCTCTTAAGGTACATTTGGATTGTATGATAAGTAGTTTTTTTTTTTTTTTTGTTTTTTTTTTTTAACGGAACCAACATTTTAAAATGAGAAGAATTCACATTAAAAAATTTATTTCTGGCTTATCCTTAAAAAAATGAGGCTATTCATAAACAATTTTCTGGAGTTGTACTATCTATTATAATAGCCACTAGCCGCATGTGTCTTTTTAAATTTAATTATAATGAGATAAAATTTAGAGTTCCCTCTTGGTCGTTCCACCTTATTTCAAATGCTCAATACTCACTCAAGGCTGATGGCTACTGCCTTGGACAGAGCACAGGACATTTCCATCTCACAGACAGTGTTTGGCTATTGTTGGAGCCATAGATCCCTGTTGAGGGTGCATTTGCTGTTCAGTTCACCAAAGCTCTCATATCACATGCACTTTTTTGGCCCTTTCTCTGATAGAAGGTACTTGTTCAGGAACAAGTTTGCTGAGGTTTGAATCCTAGCCAGCTGTTTGACTTTCCCAACTTGGAGACCTTTTGGTATATCAGTTTTCTTATCTGTGAAATGGGGCTAAGTAGCTGTTGTTGGCATCACACATGCTAACATATAAGAAATACTTAGATGAATACCTGGTGCGCTATAAGTGTGTATTAAGTATTGGTTGTCCTTATTGTTGTGTAAATTATCTGACTGATCTGTCTGGATACTTGAGTATGCTTTCTTGCCCTTAGTAGCAAGTTCAGCAACAGTAAAACTTTCTATACGCTGAATGCCCTTCCAGTGACCACCCTTCTTTCATCTTTCTTAGAGACATATTTCTTAAGAGTTGTTTATTCCTATTACCTTTAGTTCATCACTTTCCATTTACTCTTCAGTGCACTCCAGTCTGGCTTCTGCCTCCATCATTCCATTTACTTCTACTTGGCTAACGTCACCATTCTCTCTGTTGCTAAGACTATGGATACTTACAGAGTGAGTATCACGTAGTGAGTAAGAATTCAGGTTCTGAGTTCTGCCTAGTTTGCTAGATACATAGCTGTCAATGAGTTAACTTGCTTTCTCTAAGCCTTAATGTGTTCAGCTGTAAAAAAAAAAAAAAAAACAGGGAAATTTTTTCATAGGGTGTTGTGAGAAATGAATGAATCATTACCTTTACAGTGCTTTTAACAGTCCTAGGAACATTGTAGTCATTTAGTGAATGCCTTCTATTATTATCATGATCATTGTATATTTTAACAGGTTTCCTTTTCTATAATATTTTCTTCTCTAAGCTTTTGATTTATCATACTTTACTTGTTTTTATTTTGTATATATGGCTTCTCTTTCTCATTCTACTGTGGGAATTTCTTGTCTTTTCTCCAAATGTAAAAGTTCCTCATAACTAGATCCTTCAAGCCTGGATTTCAGGCCTTCTCCCCCCCTTCCCCCCACTCTCTTCCTATGTAATGGCATCTGCTTGCCAGCTTCAAATATCATTTAAATACTGAGGACTGTCTGATTTGCATCTCCAGGCCAGACATCTGTTCTGAGCTCAAGACCCATTTAGACACTCACCGACTCACTTTCATTTGGATGTATGAAAAGTTTCTCAAACTGAACATGTACAGATTTGAATTGTTTCTCTGTATTCTCCTTTACAGTTGGCAACGTTATCCACCTAATTACTTATGTCAGTAATTTGGAAATTATCTTGGGTATATTTCTCTTTGAGCCTCCAGTCAGTCACCAAGACCTGCTCATCCTTATGTTCAAAATATAGTTCCAGTCTGTCCTCTTCTCACGATCCAATCAGTTGCATCTTCTCTGCTCTTAATCTAGACCAAGCCACTGTTACCTCTTGGCTAGAAAACAGACATAGGATTTTTTAAAAATTATGTATACCATTTTTAAGTATATAGTTCAATAGTATTAACATTCACTTGTGCTACCATCACCACCATTCATCCCCAGAACTCTTTTCATCCTGCAAAGCTAATACTCTGTACCTATTGCAACTCCCCATCCCCCTCTGCCAGCCCCCGGCAACCACCATTCTACTTTCTGTCTCTCTGAATTGCACTGTTTTGGGTACCTAATAGAAGTGGAATCACAGTCGTTGTGAGCCATACCTAGTTTTTTAACTTCATTCTCAGTAGCATACCTTGTTAAATATCTTCACTTCTTTTTCTTTACCATGTCTTTCTGTTCTCTTTCTCTTCTGTCTCTCTGCGTTCTTCTGCTCCACTGCTTCTCTTTGCCCTTTCTTCTGTTCCACAAATATATATTCAAAAATATGGATTAAGGGGCACCTGGGTGGCTCAATCCATTAAGCATCCGACTTTGGCTCAGGTCATGATCTCAACAGCTCATGAGTTTGAGCCCCGTGTGAGGCTCTGGGCTGACAGCTCAGAGCCTGGAGCCTGCTTCGAATTCTGTGTCTCCCTCTCTCTCTGCCCCTCCCCTGCTCTCTCTCTCTCAAAAATAAATAAACATTAAAAACAATTTTTTAGGGGCGCCTGGGTGGCGCAGTCGGTTGAGCGTCCGACTTCAGCCGAGTCACGATCTCGCGGTCCGTGAGTTCGAGCCCCGCGTTGGGCTCTGGGCTGATGGCTCAGAGCCTGGAGCCTGTTTCCGATTCTGTGTCTCCCTCTCTCTCCGCCCCTCCCCCGTTCATGCTCTGTCTCTCTCTGTCCCAAAAATAAATAAACGTTGAAAATCACCTTTAAAAAAAAAAAAACAAAAAACAAAAAACAATTTTTTAAATATGGATTAAATTCTCCAATCAAAAAGTATAGAATGACTGAATGGAAAAGAAAACAAGATGCAAATATATTTTGCCTACAAGAGACTCTCTTTAGCTTCAAGGATACACATAGGTTCAAAGGGAAGAGTGGGAAAAAGATACTCCATGCAAGTAGAAACCAAAAGAGAGTAGGGAGAGCTGTACTTATGTCAAAATAGATTTTAACTCAAAAGCTGTAACACAAGGTAAAGAAGGCCATTGTATGATGATAAAGGGATTATATCTTTATGGGATATAACAGTTGTAAATCTATATGACCCCAACATTGGAGCACCCAAATATATTAAGCATATGCTAACAGATATGAAGGGAGAAATAGTATAATATAGTAGGAACTTCAGTACTCCACTTTCAATAATGAATAGATCATCCAGGCAGAAATCAATGAGGAAACATTGGATTTGAACCAATGTTTTATATATATAATATATATATTGTATATATAATATATACTTAAAATATGTATCTCTATATAATATATATATATACCATTACATCTAACAACAGCAGAATATACATCCTTCTCAAGTACATGTGTATCATTTGCCGGGATAGACCATATGTTAGGTCACCAAACAAGTCTTTGCAAATTTAAGAAGGTTGAAATCATACCCATTACCTATTCAGACCACAGTGGTATGAAACTAGAAATCGGTAACAGGAAAGAAACCTGGAAAATTCACAAATATGTGGAAATTAGACTACACACTCCTGAACAACCAGTGGATCAAAGAAGAGATCAGAAGGGAACTGAAGAAGTAGTTTGAAACAAACAAAGATGAAGTCACAGCGTATACCAAAATTTATGGGATGCAGCAAAAGCAGAGGAAAATTTACAGTGACAAATGCCTATATGGAGAAACCTGAAACATCTGAAATAACCTCACTTTATAAATCAAAGAACTAGAAGAAGAACAAACTAAACCCAAAGTTAGTAGAAAGAAGGAAATACCAAAGACAGTAGACAATATCAATGAAACTAAGAACTGGTTTTTTTGACAGATGGAACAAACTATTAGCTAGACTAGAAGAAGGAGAAGGATCAAGTAAATAACATCAGAAACGAAAGGGGACATTACAACTATACCAAAGAAATACAAAGGATCATAAGAGATTACTGTGAATGATTATATGCTAACAATTTAGGTAGCCTAGAAGAAATGGATAAATTCCTAGAAACATACAGCCTACTAAGACTGAATCATGAAGAAATAGAAAAATCTAGTCCTAAAGTAAGGAGATTGAATCCCAACAAAGAAAAGCCTAGTACCAGATAGTTTCCTGGTGATTTCTAAACATATGAGGAAGGATCCTTCTCAAACTCTTCACAAAAATTGAAGAAGAAGAAACACCCTTAAATTCATTTTGCAAGGCCAGATATCAAAGCCAGATGAGGACGCTACAAGAAAACAGGCCAGTATCCTTCCTGAATATAGACACAAAAGATCTTGACAAAATATTAGGCAACTGGTTTTAGTACCACATTAAAAGGATCATATGCTGTAATCAAGTAAGATTTATCTCCGGGATGCAAGGATCTTTCAACATAAACAAATCAAGAAATGTGATATATCACATTAATGGAATGAAAAATAAAAATCATATGATCATCTGAATAGATAAAGAAAAAGCACTTACCAAAATACAACCTCCTTTCATGATTGAAACCTCTGGACAAAGTGGATATAGAGGGAATGTGCCTCAAAATAATAAGGCCATGTAAAATAAGACCATGGCTCACATCATACTCTGCAATGAAAAGCTAAACACTTCTCTTCTAAGATCAGGGTGCCTACTCTTACCACTCCCGTTCAACATTGTCCTAGTAGAACAGTTAGGCAAGAAAAGATAAAAGGAAGAAGTAAATTTGTTTGTTTGCAGATGATATGATCTTATATATGGAATATTCTGAAGACTTCACCAAAAAACTGTTAGAATTGGATTCAATAAAATTGCAGGATACAAATCAACTTACAGAAATTCGCATTTCTATGCACTAACAACAAAGCATCTAAAAAGAAATTAAACAATCTTATTTAAAATAGCATCATAAACTTTAAAATACTTAGGGGTAACTTAACCAAAGAGGTGAATATTTGAACAATGAAAGAAATTGAAGAGAAATAAATGGAAGGATATCATGTTGGTTAAATGGAAGAATCAATATTGTTAAAATGTCATACTACCCAAGCAGTCTATGGTTTCAGTGCAATCCCTGTCAAAATTCTGATGGTGTTTTTCACATAAATAGAAAAAACAATCCTGAAATTTGTATGGAACCACAAAAGACCCCGAATTGCCAAAGCAATCCTGAAAAAGAACAAAAATGGAGGCATCACCCTTCCTGATTTCAGTCTATCATACAAACTTATAGTAAAACAGTATGGTACTGGTATGAAAATAGACACACAGACCAATGGGACAGAATTGAGAGCCCAGAGATAAACTCTTGCCTATACTAATATGTGGCTGATATCTGACTAATAATACTAATATGTCATCTAATATGTGACTAAGGGGTGAAGAGCCAGTTAGATCTGTGCTTTTGTAATTCCGAAGGCAAATGCTATGAACAAGGGATGGCAATAAGGTTGGAGAGCAGGGATTTGATAACTGACTAGATAGGTGAAATGAAGAGGAAAAATAAAATAATTACCTGATTGTGAGTAAATGGTAAACCACAGAGTTTGACAAGTTGTGAAGGTCTGAGGACCACTGCTGAAGGTGAGACTGGGGTTAGGCCAGTGTTTAAGAATTTCTAAGCACGGAAGCAGATCCCTCTGGACTTTATGTCCTTTCATTTCACCTGCTTTCTTTCATGGTCCAGAGTTTGCAGGAGAGGGGAAAGATCTCAGAGAGATTTTGCGGGTGTAAGTTTTCTTTTCTTTTTTCTTTTCTTTCTTTCTTTCTTTTCTTTTCTTTCTTTTCTTTCTTTCTTTCTTTCTTTCTTTCTTTCTTTCTTTCTTTCTTTTAAATTGTTTAATGTTCATTTATTTTTTGAGAGAGAGACAGAGTGGAGTGGAGGAGGGGAAGAGAGGGAGACACGGAATCCCAAGCAAGCTCCAGGCTCTGAGCTGTCAGCACAGAGCCCAACATGGGGCTTGAACTCACAAACCATGAGATCATGACCTGAGCCTAAGTCGGATGCCCAACCTACCGAGCCACCCAGGCACCCCTGCAGGTGTGAAGTTTCTAATTGGTCTTAGGTGTCCATCACTTTTAACTTCTTCCTCACCAGATATTCTTTAATTTATTTAACTTTTTTCCTTATCTCACATTTTATTTTGGAAGTATCTTAGACTTCTTACATGTAACTTTCATTATCGATCCATTCTGAGAAATATAATGTGGAAATACAAGCCAAAGAACATTTCCAAATTTTTGTAAAATCCTCAGTTTAAATACTTTTGCTGTTAATTCATCTTAAAGAAGGAAATCAAACATTAAATCCAAGTTAACTCTGAAGCTGTGGCTAATATGTTTTGGAAAATTGGGTTACTAGGATGAAGTAGCTTATGTGTTTGTAGTTCTTTATAGGTCGTTTCATATCTAGATCAGTGCTTCAAACTCAAAATAGATTTATAATTAGTTGGCCTTCATGCAGGTATTCTTATTCTTTGGTGTCAAATTTATAAAGTATATGTATACGTTTTCATCTTGAAGTACTTTATAATAGTGGGAATGAAGACAGAAGTTACCCAGAGTCACCAAGCTAGTCTTGCAAGTGCAGTGATGTGTAGTGTGAGAGAATTTGTCATTGCAGGAGTATGTGCTGGACCTGCTGTGCAGTCATAAAAATATGTTCACTTTTCAGGGGCGCCTGGGTGGCGCAGTCGGTTAAGCGTCCGACTTCAGCCAGGTCACGATCTCGCGGTCCGGGAGTTCGAGCCCCGCGTCAGGCTCTGGGCTGATGGCTCAGAGCCTGGAGCCTGTTTCCGATTCTGTGTCTCCCTCTCTCTGCCCCTCGCCCATTCATGCTCTGTCTCTCTCGGTCCCAAAAATAAATAAACGTTGAAAAAAAAAATTAAAAAAAAAAATGTTCACTTTTCATTATAATCCTGTAACTGTCTTCTCACAATCGATCTTTTCTCCAGGTGTCTATTCAACAACAGTTTTACAGGCCTTTAGTTACAAAAGTTGTATCAGCCTGATACATGTTACATGATACAGATTATTTCACAAAATGATGTGATCTATTGTTTTGTATGACAGGTGTCATTTAGAAGTATTTAACTCTTTAAAGGATAAAACATTGATTTATTAGTAGTAACAAGGCTTTTCCAACATGTAGGAGGTGTTAAGAGTTTGTTAGAATCTAAATTTGTACCTCTTTCGTGAACTGTTTGAAAATTGGTTTTCCCCACTACCTTTACGTTTTGGGATTAGTCTAGTTCTGATAATCATAAGATGTTCCCCCCCTTTTGTATAGTCTTTTGTGCCTTGTCTCTTGGCTTCAAATCACTCAAAGTATATACTTTGTTAACTCATAGCGTTTATACACAATTAAAATTTTTTTTACCTCTTTGCTATTTTTTAGTTTTATATAACTAAAAGATCATAGATCTGTGAATGCTACAAATAAAACTTGAAACTTCGGGTAGTCTTTTGTTTTAAGGTCTCTTGGGCCTCTTTTTGTTCATAGAATATAATAGTAGCAGCTTTAACTTTTTTAAAGTTTATTTTTGAGAGAGAGACAGAGAGAGTGAGCAGGGGAGGGGCAGAAAGAGAGGGAGAGAGAGAATCCCAAGCAGACTCTGCACTGTCAGCACAGAGCTGATATGGGGCTGGAACTCACAGACTGGGAGATCATGACCTGAGCTGAAACTGAGAGTCATGCTTAACCGAAAGAGCCACCCAGGTGCCCTGATAATAGCAGCTTTAAATGAAAAGTTTCTGATAGCTTGTACTCCATGCATTGCCGGATAAGTTGTTAGGAGGGAGTTTGAATCTGTGTGTGTTAATGATAAGCAAAGAATAGCCTATTTATTAGCTCATCTAGGTAGAGGAGGTGTATTCATTTACACATGACCCATTTATTGCTGTAGTGAACTTGCCTAAGAGTATTTTACCGGAAGCAATTTGTAATACAGTTGGTAGTCACACTTCCTGAACAGAGCCAATGTAGCATATGGTTGGAGATGCTTTCCGCAGTCAAACTGCTGGGTTTGAGGTCCCGGTTTGCTGCTCTCTAGCATTGTGACTATGGATTCCCTGTTTCCTTTTATGTAAAATGGGATAACAATAGTGTGTTGTTGTGATGCCATTATTAAACAATGCTTGCACATAAAGGACAGTCTGTGTCATCAGTTATGTCACCTACATAACTGATACTTGTTTTTTTATAACTGAGTTAAAATAGTACTGTGGGCAGTCAGTAACTTAATTATTACTAAAATTATCTTCTTCCTCTGTGTGTGTGTGTGTGTGTGTGTGTGTACACATATAGGTGTGTATATATGCACGCATATACACACATATAGTTAGCTATATTTCTCTGTGTATATCTCTACTGTATATATGCAGATATATAAATGTGCATATGTGTATATATGTATTTATGTGTACATATTTGCATATGTATTTTAAAATGTGCTTATGTATGTGTACATAAATATTTCTGTAGAGAAACATGGAGCCATGCTGGCTATATATAACTATATACATGTAAATTACATATTTTATGTACACAATTTCAGAGCATGTGTGGCATGAACTTTAACATGTATTTATCTTAAGTGCTTAATATAGTACTTGGCTGTGGAAAGTGCTTGGTACATATTATAATATTCTTCTAGGAATCCTATTCCTTGTCTGCCTGCCAAGAAGTCAACATTTATTGAATATTCACCTGTGGAGAAATGGGCTTTCTGATATTTTGGAAAGTTGGAGGGAAAGGTATATAGTTCCCACTCCTGGGAAATAACTTTGCTTCCTCCCTTCAGATAATAGTGAGTTTGCTTTAAGAACTAGGAGAACACAGCCCTTGTAAATCCACTAATAGAGTAATTTTTTACGGAATGGTATGAAAGCGCCAAATGTAAAAGGTTAGTTAATGTTAATATTGCTACAAGACTTCAGCTTCTTCAATCTGGCACGGCCCTGCCTTTCAAGGAGAGACTCACTGGGAGCTGATGCCCCTCCTTTACCCCCATCCACTCTGAAATATGCTGCATGTTTCATTATTCTGTGTGGCCCTCTGCTTTCTGGTTAGATGTTACATCTTCACCTAATTACAGTGAGACCCTATCCAGTTCTACCTTATGTGTAATTGGTGCTGGGGCAGTGAGTGAGTGAGTGGAAGGAAACAGGGAAGAAGAGAGAAGTTTCTTCTTGCCAGTTTTTAACTTGTTTGAAGCACTGTATTTGGAACCGTTCTTAGGCAAGGTAAGTTTATCACTCCTTAATTCCACTCCTGTTTATTTATGTATTGAAAATAGCAAATTTTAGTTTTGGAACTTGTTACTCAACTTTTAGATCATTGACGGTAGCTTCCTAATTACCCTTCTTGCCTCCAATGTTGGTATTTCTGTTGTGTGCTAATGTGTGATCTTTCTGTAAGTTTAGTCTAGTCAGACCTTGTTAATTTTATTATGTTTAACACTGTCAAATATCTATGTAATTCTGTTGAAATTTTCTTAATTTTATTTATCTTTGGCATATACCAAATTTAAGTCTTTTCCCACTGTAATTTTTTCCCCAGAATTCTAGGAAACCCTATTTTTGTACTTGAGTAGGGATAGTTCCATTTAACTGGTTGTTTCTTGTTTTTCTGTACATAGAATTGAATTGAAAATACTGTTAAGTACATGGTATACTATCATTGTCACTCTGTGCAAGGTCCTGTATTTTATTTTTCATTCTCCTGTCTCTATCCCATCTCTTCTCCTACTATAATCAACTCCTGTTCTTTTTTCTCTTTTCTTTTCTTTTCTTTTCTCTTCTTTTCTTTTCTTTCACTTCATTTTATTTCATTCATTTATTTATTTAGAGAGCTTGAGCAGGGGAGGGGCAGAGGGAGGAGAGAGAATCTTAAGCAGTCTCCACGCCCAGCGCGGCGCCAGGCTCGATCCCACAACTCTGGGATCATCACCTGAGCTGGAATCAAGAGTCAGACACTCAACTGACTGAGCCACCTAGGTGCCCTCTCATTCTGATTTCTTGAGTATAGATCCTTTCAGCCACTATTTTAATCTAAATATCTTTATTATATACTTGTACCCATGAAAATACTGCTTGGGTATGGTTTAGTCTCATTCCTCTTAAAAATGTTATGTTTTTGCTTAGCTATATGTAGACCCAGTTCATTGCTTTTGACCAGATATTCTCAATACTGTATATGTACACACCATGTGTTACTTATGTATACATGGTATGGTGATGTATTATACATAGTATGCCCCTATTTGCTTCCACAACAGTGTCCTCCTTTGACACTATATGAAACCTTTCCTATGGTATATAATCAATCAGGAAAGGAACTGCTGGCGTAGGAAGTATACATACTTAATACCACTACTCCAGATTGCTTTCTAAAATGTACCGGTTTATACTGTTAATAGTACATGAGGTTACCATTCCTTTACGTTTTTCACCAGTTTAAAGGAGAACCTTTAAATAATGTTAAATGTTAATCTTTAAAGATACTGGAAACAAAAATAGAAGGGAAGAGTGAGAGGGTAGAAGTCTATTGATTTCTTTACGTAGAAAAACTTTTGTGGCCAGATTTTTATTTATAAATTCAGGTTTTACGCTGTGTTGCTAATGACAGAATAAACCCTCTGCATGTGAGAGACAGAGCTGTAATGTAATGACTTCAGATCCCATCCAGTTCATTTGTTCAACAATGAGCATTCATAACAATCTTTTCAATTACAGAGTGTTGTCGACGAGGTAGAATGTACATTAAGGGAGAAGAAGACATTTTTAGGGTGTCTTAATAACATCAATCTTGAATAATTAAAATAATACTTGGAGTATAATATGAATATTTAAGAAACATTTGAGTATATTCGTATGCCTGATGTAATAGTACTTTTAAGAAAACAGTATTTGGGGGGCGCCTGGGTGGCGCAGTCGGTTAAGCGTCCGACTTCAGCCAGGTCACGATCTCGCGGTCCGTGAGTTCGAGCCCCGCGTCAGGCTCTGGGCTGATGGCTCGGAGCCTGGAGCCTGTTTCCGTTTCTGTGTCTCCCTCTCTCTCTGCCCCTCCCCCGTTCATGCTCTGTCTCTCTCTGTCCCAAAAATAAAAAAAAAAAAAAAAAAAAAAAAAAGAAAACAGTATTTGGGGCCAACTGGAAATAAATTAGTGGATATGTGAAATAGCAAGAAAGACCAACCATCTGGGAGAAAAATACTATGCATTGATTTCTGGTTTTAGCGTTTCTTAGTTCTTGGACCATGAAGGAGAAGAAAGGAGAAGAAAAATGATTATAGACAACGAATATTAAGATACGGTTCTTGAAGTCAAGATGCAGTGACTATAAATAACTTTATAGAGTTATGTTCAGAAAAATGGCACTTTGAGAAGTTGATTTAAAAAGATTGGTAAGTAGTTTACTTTGATGGAAAACCCCCACATGTAATGATACTTGATCATGTTACTGTAATCTTATAACTGAACAGACAGGAAGGGACCAAGAGTTACTTTCTGACTTCCAAGCTCAGCAGTTTGTTAAATTCTGCATAGCTGTTTCTCCAAACAAGGTGAAGATGAGTTTAAAGTGTGAGAACTAACAAGTTTAGCGTGAATTGCTTGAGATCATGTAGATGGGAGATACTCACTTCTAGGTTTACAAGAAGGTTTATAATTTCTTGGAGCTTGTCATCTGGAGCTGCCAAGAAACTTGAAAGTAATTCCTGATAGGGCATTCTTTTTCACGGCTGTATCTTGGAGACTATACCTGTGCCAAGCACAGGAACCTCCCCCAAAGTGCCAAGAAATCCCCTCAAATCTAGAATTAGTAATTTTAGTAATTTTTAAAATAAACTTGGGTTGTTGACAAAAAAATTAATTTCTAGATTTCATTTGTCAGACGATCAAAAGAGCCGAATGTGTTAATATGACAAGGGATTTTAAGCAAAATATAGTGTGGCTAATTAGAATGTGCTCTCAGAGTGTACCCAATTTAAATGAAAGGAAGTGTTGTTTCAGTTTGCTTTAATGCACTATAACTTCATGTGAGATTATTGGGCATAAGGCCATCAAGAATGCACCGGTAGTCAAAGTTTATTAGGCTGCCGTAGCAAATGACAGTGAACATCTGGGAACTGTGAGGTATCTCAGCAAGAGGGAGTGGGCAAGGGCTTCGGAGGGTTTGGGCTTGGGCTGCATGGTCTTCAGGAAAGACTCGGGGAGTAGATCAGCTCTGGATTGGATACTCTCATGAAATGGGGTCTGTTTGGTAATTGGGTATCTCAGCATTCTCTTCAAGAGTAGGAGTGAAGCAAAGCTGGGACTCACTGGTAAGAGAACAGTAATCACTCATAAAAGGGCCATTTTAGTCATTCTGCAGCTGTGGTGTTGCCTTAGGCAAACTTTATTTCCTGTGTGCCTTTGTACTGGCATTGCCTCTAATCTGTTAGGTATATCACAATCTGATTATCAGCGGAGTTTATTTTCACTGTTCTCAGCCCCTCATTTTGGCCAAATTCAGCCATTCAGGACATTGTTCTGTAAAATCCAGATCTTCACTCTTGCCAGAATTCCATTGATCAGGAGGCTGTTCAGAGAACCTCAGTTGTTGGACTGAAGTGAGTTCTTTATGTATACTTTTTGTTGTTGTAAGGTTAGTTATTGAATCATCCAAAGCAAAAATGGCTGTGCACATGTAGGACTCTGGAGTCATTTGAGCACTGCAGGATGGCACATGCTGAGATTAACAGGTTTTGTAATCTGTTTCTAAGCAAAGAGCCAAGTCCCAAGTGTGGTTTTGGTGTAGACAGAAACTTTGCTAGGTTTGACATCACAGGGGGTTCCCTGTCCTGTTTACTATTTTGAGTTTACTATTTCAGGAGTTGCTTAGTAGTTGAGTGTGATTGCCCAGGAACTAGAGTGAGCGGAGTTGCTCCCAAAAGAAAGTGGCTAAAATCTCAATAATTAGCTTGTTTGCATTATTTTAGTGAAATCGTGAGCAAATTGTAGCCAGGTATTGGATTCATACAAGGAGTGATTAGGGATACAAAGAGCAATATTAAGGGTATTGTTATTAGATATAGCAGGTGTCTGTTAATAATTCAGAAATTTAAACCAGCATAGGGGATAGAAAAGAGCTGTGGAATGATAGCATGCAGATTTAAGCCTGACAGTCTTTGGTTCTTGCCATTTAAATCTTGTTCCATGGGTCCTGGGTGGAAGCTGTCTCATTCTCTAGGATCATCTTCTGGAGGATTCTTAGGCATCCTCAATTTAAGGTCTCTGGCTGGGACGGTCTTCCAGTAATTTGAGGATGTGTTGTTATGTCACGGTAATTGAGAGCTGTGCATCCAAGGAGTTCTGCTGTTGTAGTTGTCAACAGAGTATGGCAAGGTCATTTCCATGGGGGTTCAAGTGCAGTCTTTCCCTAATGATGCTTCAAAAATAGCCAGTCACCTAATCTGAGAGCGTATAGAGCTGATTAAGTATCTAGCCAGGGAAGATAAGGTTGAACAGCTCTGGAAAATTAGGTTAACCAGAATTTTTAGAATGGGAGAAAGCAGCTCCTCTATTGATGTGTATATAATACACAAGGATGTAAGGCTTTAGTCAGTGGTTACCCAAGGAGTTAGAACATATTGTGAACAGTGAGGACTTGAACCAATCTGCAAGGCTTCTTGATTTCTACCATCAAGTGTGTTATGTTCGTTCTTAATTGACTAGGATTCTGAAACCTAGAAACAAAAATATTGAAACAGTCATTGTACCAGTTTTTCTCTAAGAACATGAGTCTGCCTCTTCTCAGCTCAATGTACATAAATCACCAAACATATGTACATATGTATATATATGTGTATATATGTATACGTACATAATATGTATATATACACACATACACACATATGTATATGCACATTAATACATTTTATTTGCATTTAATGTATAACGGCTGAACTCCTTTAATTTGTCAAATAAATCAATTTGGAGAGAACAGAGTTTTTAAAATAAGAAATCCAAAGATACGTTAAGTGTAAAAGACATCCGCTTTATTATTTTGATTTTGGAACCTAAATTCACAAAAGACAAAATCAGATGATGATAATATGTGAACTTTAGTCGTGGTATCCAAAGGTAAAAAGTAGTTCCTAAGCCATATTTGAAAATACTAATTGCAGTAAGAACAATAATTATTAGGACCTTTAATCTTTTTAAATAGATTCTATTAAAAATGATTTAAAATATGTCTAAGGCCCAAGGATGTATCTTTAAGAGCATTCTGTCCCAAACTGGAATTACTAAGATTATTAAAAATACCAAATACTTAAGCAAGTTAGGGGGCTGAATTCACATCTCTGTAGCATTCGGCCAGGGCAGCTCATTGTCGTGCACAGTCGCTGAGATTCGTGCTGTGGTCTAGCGTCCTCCCAGACCTTTTCCCTCGGTAGCCATCATACTGCAGCGCAACAGTGACGGTTGCTTATGATCTGCTTACAGATGATTGCGTAATTAAGATAATTACATCTTCAGTTTAACACATTACACTTCATGTAATTCACAATTTTTACTACGTAACTAACAGTGATTGGTTCAGCTGTTTCTTTCTTTCTTTTTTGCTTCTCCCGTAAAGCATGACTTTTTCCATGAAGGAAGTACTGTACTGATTTACATTCTGGCTCAAGCTCCTGGATCTGGCTGACTACTCCGTAATGTTTTTCTGTCATTGCAGCTGACAATGTAATTCTCCAGAACAGGTTCTTACACCCCAAACAACTTCTATTGACACTGTAATCAATACCTCATGATTTTACGTAGTGCAGTTAGGCCAGAGCTTCTGGCTTCTAAAACTGCTGTTGAGAAGTCCACAGGTATCCTGATTCCTGATTCTTTTTTTAAAATTTATTTTTATTGAGATATAATTCACATATAGCATTGTGCGAGTTTAAGTTGTACCACTTGTTGACTTGATAAATTTGTATATTGTAATATGACTTCCACTGTAGTGTAGCTAACACTTTTTTCCCCCTAGTGGGAACAATTAAGATACAGTCTCTTAGCAACTTTGAAGTTTATAATATAGTATTGTTATCTATAATCACTATCCTGTTCATTAAACATCTCCCTGTGCCCCTCGCCCCAGGTAGTCACCATTCTACCTTCCGTTTTTATGAGTTCAGGGATTCCACATATAAGTGATATCATACGGTATTTTCTTTATGGGATTTATCTCACTTAGCTTAATGTCATCAGGTTCATCCATGTTGTCACAAATGGCAGGATTTTCTTCTTTCTCGTGGCCAATATTGATCCTTTCCAAATGGCCCATTACCTGTCTCTGCCGGAAGCTTGTAAAATCCACTCATCTCCACTTTTCTGAAAGATGTAGGTATTGTGTCTTGATGTGGGTCTGTTTTCAGCTGTTTGTGGTGGGAACTCATTGGACCCTTTCAGTTTTAGAAATCCTGTCATTCAGTTTGGGAAGTTGCCTTGAATTACTTCTTTTCTCTGTTCTTTCTTTCTTAACTGCTAGTTACTTGTATATTGGATTTCATGGACTGGTTGTCTAATTTTTCTGTTTTTCTTTCACATTTCTTATTATTCTATTTTCTAGAAATGTCTCTTCAGCTTTATCTTCCACTCAGCCAGTCCTACTTCCAGAGTTATCTCGTACTGTCAGTTCTCTGATCTTGGAGGATTTTGCTGTATGCATCTAATTGGTCCTCAGTTTCCTTCACTGTCAGTGTCTGATCTAGTTTTTCTTGGGTCTTGTTAATCAGTTAGTGTTTGTCCACTTACTTTCTAGTTTCCAAAGCTTTATGCTGCCTCCTCTCCATTTCTCATCCATGTGAGTTCAATTTTTTAAAAATTTCTTTGCCATTGTTTTAGTAGGGTTTTAGGAAGGAAGTGAAATTTCATATGTGTGTGCATTACTCTTTTGTACCAAAACACTGTTCATTTTTTTTACCCGCTCCTTTACGGCCATTTTCTGTTACTGGCTTACTCTTTCGTCATGGTTCCATTCTCTTCCTTTCGGCTTCCTCGTGTAACACACTTTCCCTCAGCCCTCTTTATTATTTTTAATGTAATATTTTCTTGTCATACTTACGTTTTTTTACTCTCCCTGAAATGAAGCGCATATACTCTGTGTACCCCTCTTTGGACACAGATGACACAGCTAACCCCCTCCCATCTTCCCTCTGCCTGTTTCTAAAATCTCATCCATCCTCAGGACGTGAGCATGTTTCATGATGTTAAACTGCTCCCGCTACTCTCTGCTATTCTCTGAGCATGTCACACCTTCCCCATGCTTCTGTATTTTTGTACGTACCGTTCCCACTTTCTGGAACGGCGGCTGCTCTTGCTACTGATTGCTCTCCACAGCCCCTCCCTCCTTTCCTCACAAACTTCTGAAATCTTGAAAATCTCCGCTTAGGTAGCCTCTTTCTGAAGCTTTCTTTCATCTTGCTTCAACCCTTCAAGTTGTAGTTGGTCCCGTCTATTTATAGCACTTAAAACACTATATTGCCATTATTTATTTATGCAGTCTGACTGCTTTAACCGGATCATGACTGAAACTAGGAAACAAATCCTTTTCCTCTCCAATGTGCCTTTTTACTAAAAAGTGACTGTGTGGATGGATATATAAATAAATGTGCTCTGTAAACCACAAAGTGCTGTTGTATTATGATGGTAATTCAATGATTTTCAAGAGGAGGTTGCCTTTTTGATTATCAAACATCTAAAGTTTTTCTATTCTCCCATTTCACCTTTCTTTCTCATCACTTACCTTTATAAAATATAACACATATAATTACTTGGGATGGGGGAGAGAACTGTTTGCAGATTAGAATTTTTCAGTTCATTGAGAAGACGTTTGCATATGGCAGCTTGGCCATTTACATACAAGAGAAATTCAGGGTTGTTGTTAAGGAGGTGAATGGGTAAGTCTTGGGTTTAATTTATTTTCTTTCCCACCACTCTCTTTCTCCTTAGAGTGTCCAGATCTAGGATGCTATCCTCAAATAGTACCTATAACAATCCCTTGTACTCACTCCTGGGTTAACCATCTGGTTAAACCGGTACCGCGTATGTGAAAGTGTCTGGCAGACGTATTCTAGTCGTGACGTCATTTTATTTTTGCATCCCCCTCTTCAACTTCATGTTTTTAATTCTTTCACACATCATTCAGACATAGTGAACATTGAGTGTAGGTGCATTTAATGTATTTTTAAAATAATGAGTGCCCATGGGGCTTTACTAGAAAGTATGTTATAAAGCCGATTGTCATAAGACAAATCTTTTTTTCAGAAAAATAATGTTGGAATCGGGATTTTTCCCCCCCACAGCTAAGGATTTGGTGTAAATATATTGCAATCATGAAGATAAAGCTATGTATGTTTTAATAATTTGAGATAATAAAGTAGTAAATGAACTTAAATGAATAGATTTTATTCAACCAAACCTCCTTTTATCCTTTCAAATCTTGAACTCTACCACCTTTGCCCGTACTTTTATTTTTTAGGTTTATTTATTTTGAGAGGGAGTGGGGGAGGGGGAGAGAGAGAGGGAGAGAGAATCCTAGGTAGTCTCCGTGCCGGGAGCATGGAGCCAGATGCGGGGCTTGAACTCAGGAACCGTGAGATCATGATCTAAGCCGAAGTCCAGAGTCGGGACGCTTAACTGACTGAGCCGCCTAGGTGCCCTCCTCTTACTTTTAGTATATGACCTAATTTCCAACATGAGGAAGATTCAAAGCCACCAGGTGAGAACTCTCCCTGAAAGTATTTCTCCTTCTAGCCTTGTTTAATTTCTCCTCAGCATTTCCGTCTTTGCTCTCTTAATTTTTACCTGCCTCTCCTTCTTCCATCAGCAGCTCCTTCGCTCTGGATTCTTCCTGGCAGTGCTTAACCTATTCAGTTCTCTTCCGTCTTAAAATAATAGTAACTCTGTAACCTTGCGCATCATTCCAGCTGCAGGTGTACTTTCCCCCTCTCAGATGTCTCCGTTTAGTATCTTAGTTTGCTTGTGCCCCGTTCGTCGCCAGCTGCTGCAATGTGGACTCTGCCGTTACATCACTTCAACTGTTTTCGCCCGGTCTGCTCTCTGGTGACTTCATCATTGCTAAATTCAGTGAACGCTTCTTCACCTCACTAGTCTCCTCCGCAGCTCTCGATACTATTTACTATTCTACCCTTTTTGAAACTCTTTTTTTTTTTTTTTTTTTGACCTCTCTGGCGTCACTTTACTCCCATGGCTTTGATTACCGTGTGTGTCCTAATTATAGTAAACGCGTGTCTTCAGCTTTCTCTCGAGCTTTAGACCTGTTTATTCAGCTCGCCATCCTCACTCTGGTATCTCGGATGTGCCGCAGACTCAACCTACGCAAAACAGAGCTGTCTTCTTCTTCCCTCGGTCCTTTTCCTCCCGTTTCTTATTTCAGTCGGTAATGTTGCTGGTAACCTGCTGCCTCGGCAGAAATCATTATCTTTGACTCCTCCTCCTTCCTTCTGACCAGTGTCCTGTCACCAAGTGCTACTGGTCCTGCCTCGCGCACTCCGGTCCGGGTCCTCTGTATAGAAACCACCGTTGGGCAGCCACCGCCACCGTCTCTCAGCTGAATTACTTTAACGCTGTTTACTTTTCAGTGGCTTCTCTGCCTCCTGTTCTTATTTGCTCTCCCGAAGCATTCAAAAGGCAGCCAAAGATATGTTTTCCCAGTAAAATATAATTGATATTCTCTCATTAAAGAGATCTTTAATGGAGGGCTTCCTGTTATTCTTGGAGTAAAAAGACTTTTATGTTCTGGTTCCTGATTAATGTCCTCAGCCTCATCCCCCGTCGTTTACGATGTCTGTTCTCCTCAAATGCTTTTGTCTCGCCTCATGCGTCTTCACATTGTGTTTCCGTCTTAACTCAAGCCACATACACATACACAAATACACATACCCCCACATCAGCAGTTCTCAAACTCCGATCTGGGAACCGCTAGTTACCCCCAGAATCCTTTCAGAGAATCTGCAAGGTCAACACGATTTTCATAGTAGTGCTGTGATGTCACAGTTGACCCTTGAGTACGTGGGGGTTGGGGGCGCGGACAGCCTACCGCGGTCACCACGGTCTAAAATCCACATATAACTTTTAGTTCCCTAAGAGCTTGACTACTTAAGCCATACAGATCACATAAACAGCAAATTAAACACATGTTTGTTATGTTACATATGTTATTTACTGTGTTCTTAACAATAAAGAAAGCTTGAAAAAAGAAAATGTTACTAAAACTAGAAGAGAAAATATATTTACAGTACTGTATTGCATTTGTTGAAAAAAATCTGCGCATAAGTGGACCCGTGTACCTCAAACCCATATTGTTCAAGGGTCAATGGTATTTCCTTTCTCACTGTCTCGTGAGTGTACGGTGGGTTTTTTTCCCAAAGGTGTCATAACGTGACATCATCGCCCTGCTGGCTAAACGGATAGGTGATTTGTATTCTGTTTTTAAAAGTTACCATTTTTAAAATCGAATAGGGTAAATACTGGTAGATATGACGAACAAAACCTTGCAGGTCCTCAGTAATATCCAAGAGAGTAAAGGGGTCCTGAGTCAAAACAGTGTGAAAATTGCCACTTAGGCCCCAGTTGAGTGGTGTTTCTTCTGAGAAGTCCTTGCTTAGGTCCTCCACCAGAGTAACCGTTGAGTAACCTCTGCCGTTTGCGCTTGCCCTATCATAGCACTTATATTGTACTGCGGTATGTTAGTTACTTACCTGTCTAGGCCAGCAGACACAGAAAGCTCCATAGAAGAAGGAACTCTGCTGTAACCCCCATACCGAGCACAGTTCTGAATACATAGTAAGTGCTTAGTAAACACATGTTGAGTGAATCTCTTCAAAGGTATTTGGGAGATATGAGGACTATAACATGTTTGAAATTATAACCATCTTGTACTTTGCTGATGCATTCATTTCTTAATTTTTTTTTTTGACCCACCGATATCTGAATGGTTTTAGGAAGCAAGGTTGTGTGTGTGTGTGTATGTGTGTGTGTGTGTGTGTGTGTTGAGGGTACAGTACACACGCACACATGCGTGTATAAAAGGAAATCTATACGTATCATTGCTGAAAGTCTGGAGCTCCATTTCTGAATCTTTGTCTTCCCCAAACCATGGAGGCTTGGACAAGTCTTTTTATTACTTTGAATGTAACTTTCCTCATCAAATAATGGGATTGAACTAGATTATCTAAAAATTTCTTCCTATATGATACTATTTAACACATGTGAAAAGTGGTCTGTGTATCAAATATGTGGCTTATATTTATTTATATTTTATATTACTAAAAATGCACGTAAATTTAGTTTTATCTGTATATTAAAATAACTTTGTTTTTGCAGGAAAGATGATAAGGACTATGCTTTAAAACAAATAGAAGGAACTGGGATCTCTATGTCGGCATGTAGAGAAATAGCAGTAAGTGAAGCTCTTTTTATAATCATTATCATTTGACTCATGAATGTCAACTATGTGGTCTCTGAATTGTATTTGTCACACATTAATTGAAAGTTGGTAAATATCTTTCATATTGGCCATTTGTAGAAAAATATATTTCTTTCCTAAGAGAAGTAAAGGTGGCATGTAGTTCTAGCAAAAATGTCTGCCTAAATTCATTTATTTGGGAGTAAGTCAGTCTTAGTTGTTTATATAAATATATATTTTTCTGATAAATGTCACTAAATATTAAGGGTCCAGTTATTATTTCATTGGGTGCAATAAAAGTAAGTTTGTAGGAACCTATATGTTCATTAAAACTAGTATTTCTATTTTAATGAGATTGATGTCATTACATGAACTTAAAATGAGATTGTGTTACTTGATTTTCATTGTATCTGTTCATTTGAATATGTTAAAAATATGCGCTGTTTTCTTTTGGAAACTTAGCTTTCCATATGGCATTAGAATCTCATTTTAATCCCAAAGGAAAATATTCATCTTAATGCACTATTAAATAATTATTCACAGATTTAAACTGAGTTTTACTTTCATGAGATTTTACTTCAGTTTTTACTATTGTGGCACTGTGGGTCAAAATTTATCTTTTCTGGCTATAATGAGAATATTATAGAATATATATTATAATCTTGTTGCTTTTAGCCCTTGTATCTATCCACAGATAATAGGCTATTGTGAGCTAGATATATTAACTTAGATAATTTTACTCATTTAATAGATTTATACCACTGGGTTTTCATTCATTTGTTGTATGTCATGTTGACAGGAACTAGAGTAGGTAAAAGTAAAGAAACGGAACAGTCAGGGTCCCTGGCCTTGAGTATTTACATGCTGATGAGGAAAGACACTCATATATCTTATAATAATGGTATACCAAGCACAGTGATAGAACTGTATGGAGAATGGGAAAAGGATCTACATCTAACTGAGAAAATCAAGGAAGGTTCCAGGAAGACATGTAAGAATTACCTCCACGAGGGGAGAGTAGAGGTGAGGTGGAGGGTATGCCATGCTGGAAATTACCTTTCATGTAATTGATAGATTTTTAATGCTCTTGGATCTAGAGGAAGGATATCTGTACATTAACTATCAGTTCTTCCAGCATCTACAGTTCTGTATATTCTAGTTAGTTTTAAAGAATTAAAATCCATTGACCTGTGGTCAGTGATGTTAGATGTCATGATAGAGATTATCTTTGGAGGGGTCAGGGAGTGATGGAAAGTGGAGACAAGGGAACTTTCAGGATTCTAGCAATGTGCTGTTTCTTGTTCTTGTTCTGGGTCTGGTTATGTGGGTTTAGTATGTGAGAACTCACCGAGCTGTGCACTTAACGGGTTTGTGTGCTCTTTCTCTGTGTTTATTAAACTTCAGCAAAATGTTTTGAAAACAACTCATTTTAGGAACAGACATTCTTCATGTGTATGTTGATAACTGTAAATGAAGTTAAGCACGGAAAGAAATATGAACACTTATTTTTAATGTATATGATTATGGTTCTTCAACCTAAAGTGAGCACAAATTTTTATTTTTGATGAAATTTACTATTTTTTCCTTTTCGTGACCATTGTTTTCTGTGCCTGACTGAAGAAATCTTTACCCACGGATTGTGAAGATATTTTCCTGTGTTTCCTTCTAAAAGCTGTATAGTTTTGGTTGTACGCTTTAGTTTGGGTTCTGTTTAATTCATTTTTGTTTGTATACATGTGATGTAAGGTTTGAGCTTCTCCCCTCCCCTTGTAAAAACTTAAATGACTATGTAAGTGTGAACTGTTCTGGGCTCTGTTCCATTCTTACTGATGTCTTTGTCCGCCCTTATGCCATTATGAGGTCACTCTAGCTTTACAGCAAGATTTGAAGTAAGATTGTATAAGGCCACCAGCTTTAGTCCTCTGTTTCAGGATTGTTTGGGCTATTTTAGGTCCTTTTCAGTATCATATGAATGTTTGAATCAGCTCATTTTTATTTCTAAAATATGCATGCTGGGATTATGGTTTGGATCAATTCGGGGAAAACTAATATCTTAATAATATTGCATTCGGTCCATGAAACTCAAAAGATAAACTTTCTATTTTTTAATATTTTCTTTAATTTTTCTCAATAGTGTCTTGTAGTTTTTAGTTGTAGAGAAAACGCACACCTTCTGTTAAATTCATTCCTAAGGACTTCATGTTTTCTGGTACTCTTGTAAATGGATTGCTTTAAAAATTTTTACTTCCCATTTGTTTGCTTCTATACCTCGAATTTTTTTAATATTGTTATTTTCGTATCCATTTTATATCTAAATTCACTGGTAGGTTTTGGTGATATATGCAGAGAAATGATTATGTCATCTGTGATTTGGAATAGTTTTACCTCTTTTCATCTTTGTATTTTTTTTCTTATTGCACTAACTTGGCTTCCATATAATGTTGAAGAGTAATGAGGACGGACATCTTTGACTTGTTCCCAGTCTTGGGGAAAGTGGTTTCAGTGTTTCACTATTAGATAAAATGCCAGCTGTAGGTTTTTATAGATGCTGTCAGTCAGACTTAGGAAGCTCTTTCTAGCTTTTTCATAAGTGGTATTGAATTTTATCAGATGCTTTTTTCCTACGTGTACTGAAATGACCCTATAGTTCTCTTTTATTCTGTTTCATTGGTAGACCACATTGATTTTTAATGTTTGTCCAATTTTGCATTCTTGAAATAATCCCTGCTTGGTTGTTTATTGCTAGATTTGATTTACTAGTGTGTTGTTAAGGAGTTTTAACTGTATGAGTTTGAAGGATGTTGTTCTATAATTATCTTTTCTGTAATGTCTTTGTCTTTGGTATCAAGATTATGCTGTCCTCGTGAAACACGTTATGCAGCATTTCTTCATCCCCTGTATTCTGAATTTCTGTAAGATTGGTAGTTTTTCTTCCATAAATATTTGATAGAATTCACAAACTAATATTATATCCTTAATAGCATCTAGTATTTGATATTTTGTATGTTTTATGTAGTTTGTCTATTTCACGCAAGTTGTTGATTTATCAGCACCAAGTTGTTCATATTATTCCCATATCTTTTCATATCTGTAGCTTCTGTAGTGATGTCCTGTTTCATTGGAGGTTGGTAATTTGTATTTTCTCTCTATATTATCGATCTCTACTCTTTATTATTTTTTTTCCTTCTACTTTTGGCTTACATTTCTTTTTTATCTTCTTAAGGTGGAACCTTAGGTCATTGATTTTTAAATGGTTCTTTTCAATAAGCAATTAAAACTATAAATTTCCCTTTAAGCTGTATTCTACTTGCATTCCATAAGTTTTGTTACATTGTATTTTCATTATCATTTAGTACAGAATGTTTTCAATTTTCTTTGTGATTCTTTTCTTTTATTCATGGATTATTTAGAAATATATTGTTTAATTTTTTAAACATGTGTGGAACAGAATAGAAAACCCAGAAATGAACCCACAAGTGTGTCAGTTAATCTTTGACAAAGGAGAAATGAATTTATAATGGGAAAAAACACAATCTCTTCAACACACGGTATTGGGGAAACTGGACAGCTATATGCAAAAGAATGAAACTGGACTACTTTCTTAAACAGTACACAAAAATAAACTCAAAATGGATTAAGGGCCTAAATGTAAGACATGAAACCATAAAAATCCTTGAAGAGAGCACAGGCAGTCAATTCTCTCACATCATCTATAGCAACACTTTTCTAGTTATGCCTCCTGAGGTAAGGGATACAAAAGCAAAAATAAACTGTTGAGACTACATCAAAATAAAAAGGTTCTGCACAGCGAAGGAAACAGTCAACAAAACTAGAAAGCAACCCACTTAATGGGAAAAGATATTTGCAAATCACATATCTATTAAAGGGTTAGTGTCTAAAATATATAAAGAACTGATAAAACTGAACACTCAAAACAAATAACCCAGTTAAAAAATAGGCAGATGACATGAATAGGCATTTCTCCAAAGAAGACATCCAGATGGCCAATAGACAAAAAAGATGCTCAACATCACTCATTATCAGGGAAATGCAAACCAATACTACAATGAGCTATCGCCTTACACCTGCCGGAATGGCTAAAATCAAAAACAGAAGAAACAATACGTGTTGGCGAGGCTGTGGAAAAAAAGGAATCTTCTTGCACCATTGGTGGGAATGCAAACTGGTGTAGCAACTGTGGAAAACCGTATGGAGGTTCCTGAGAAAGTTAAAAATAGAACTACCCTAGGGTCCCCTGGGTGGCTCAGGCGGTTAAGCGTCTGACTTCAGCTCAGATCATGATCTAACAGTTTGTGGGTTCAAGCCCCACGTCAGGCTCTGTGCTGACAGCTCAGCAGCTGGCCGCTGCTTCAGATTCTGTCTCCCTCTCTCTCTGCCCCTCCCTCTCAAAAATAAACATTAAAAAAAGTTTGTTTCTTTTAATAAAAAAAAAATAGAACTACCCTAGGATCCAGTAATCACACTAACTGGGTATTTACCCCTAAAATGCAGAAACACTTGTTCAAAGGTATACATGCACCCGTGTGTTTATTCCAGTATCATTTACAATAGCCAAATTATGGAAGCAGCCCATAGCTATCGTCAGACCTATGGCATAAATTCAGAATTTATTATTTTTGCCATGTTGTAAAATTTTAATATTATAAGTCAATGTCATTTTGAGAATATTGGAGATTTTCTTATCTTCTCACAGCTACACATGGTATATATTAACAAGATACAGTTTCAAATATTAATTTTTTATTTATTTGTACTTTAAGAGTTCAAATTAAGGGTGATATTAGATGGCACAATTAGAATGAATTAAGTTTGTAATGAATGACATATTAAGACGTTTATATTTTTAGCAGTGATCTTAGTATTCAGGAAATTACAAGAATTTGTTCCCAGTAGAATTAGAAGAATTTAGGTGATTTTTGTGATGGAAACCACTGCTTAAGCTTATTCAAACCTTTTCTTTAATTTTTTTTAGCTTAAAATCTTCAAAAAGGCAAAAAAAAAAAAAAACCAACCTTAGAAAATGTTAAGAAATACGTAACTACATGCTGTGGGCTCTGTACGGGGTGATGAAATGCTGAAGTTCTTTTCATCAGCTTTGAAAACTGGGATGCTCCCAGTGCCAGAGTACCAATGTCAAAGCACTGCCTGTAGCACTTAAAGCCCTAGCCAAATAAACCTGTGCTTTACTTGGCTTGACCACTTACTAGCTTGTAGGGCCCAAGGCAAGTTAATTGTGTTTTTGTTTCCTCATCTGTAAAATGGTAATAGTGTCTCATAGGGTTTATTGTGAGGAGCTTAGCATACTTCTTTGGACACAATAAACTCCAGGTAAATGTTAGCTGCTCTCGGTAATGGGTTACCACTACTGCAGCCGCAGCCTAGGATTGTCTGCTTACTTGCATTTGTCTCCCACTGGAGAACCTCAGCAAGTCTTAGCACATTTTATGTCCAGGACCTAGTGTATCTCCCACAGTGGCTGGCATGTAGGAGGTATTTGGTTAATGTTAGCCCTGCTAAATGTAGCACAGCTCCCTGGTTTTTTGGAAGTACTTCAATAGAAATATTTACTTAGATGTAATTCCCCACTGAGACTCGGTTCCATCTCTAATCCCACAGTGACCCATCCCCTGATAAATCTCCCTTTAAAAAACACCCCGCATGGAGTGTCTTACTTACTCACTAATAGTAGTTATTTACTGAGTTAGTTGACCAAGGCTGCCATAGCAAAATACTATGGACTGGGTGGCTTAAGCAACAGAAACTGACTCTCTCCTGGTGGAACTTGTAAGTCCAAAATTGGAGAGTCTGCAGAGTTGGGTTTCCTCTGTGGCCTCTCCTGGCTTTGCAGACGACTATTCTCTTGTGACCTCTTGGAAGGTCCTGTCTGTACCAGCTGCCCTGGTGTCTCTCTGTGTGTCCTACCTAATCTCTTCTTATAAGGTCACCATTCAGATTGGATTAGGGCCACCCTAATGACCTTATTTTAACTTAATTGCCTCTGTAAAGGTCTTATGTTCAGATACAGTCACATTCTGAGGTACTGGCAGTTAAGGCTTCAACGTATGAATGTGAGGGAGAACACAGTTCAGTCCATAACATTTACTGTCACTTACTTACTATGATAATGATAGCACTGACTGTTAATATATTTTTAAATTATTACCCTCGAAGATTTGTTGTCTGACTCATCAGGTAGATGTTTTAAAAATAGAAGTGGATTTTTTTTTTTAAGTTTATTTATTTATTCTGAAAGCTAGGGGAGAGGCAGAGAGAGCGAGGAGAAGAGAGAGAGAATCCCAAGCAGGCTCTGAACTCGTGCGGAGCCCACTGAGGGGCTCTAACCCACAAACTGCGAGATCGTGGCGCGAGCCGTAATCAAGAGTCGGATGCTAAACCGAGTGAGCCACCCAGGCACCCCAAGAAGTAGATTCTTAAAAGAAGTCGACTGGTTTCATGATGAAAGCAGTGATCTGAGTCCACAGGTCAGAAGCCAAAGGGTGTTTGGATGATGCCTGTACATTTGTATCTATTTTTAAATTCACAAATTCATTAATCATCAAATACCTAATGAGTGCCCACCAGGTGCCCAGGCAGTGTGCTAGAACCTAGCAGTGAAATGGTGAGCAAGGCACTGTGCCTGTCACTGTGCATTTCACACCCTAGTATATATTTAGACATCTGTGCTTATGAAGTATAGTGAGAAATAGCCCCCCCGAGTGTTAGGTCTTGGAAGGTATTGGAATTAGACCTTAGAGTGTAATTAATTAGTTTTAAAAGCATTTAAAGCCTGATCGTAACCACTACCCAGGACTATGACCATGAGCAAATTATTTAATACCCTCAAACCACTATTTTCTCATTTATAAAATAGAAGTAATATAAATATTTCATACAGTCATTTATGATTAAGCGAGATAAGGCATGTCCTCTGCTTATTTAGCACCATGTTTGGGCCTCTAGAGAACTTAATAAAGTATGTTGCTGGTTGTTTCCCCCACTTCCCCAGTACCGGAGCTAAGCCTCATCTTAGAAGTAAAATTGAGGGGTGATCTAAGAATAGCTTTATATGTAGGTTTCTAATGGAGTTTGCCGTAATTTCTACCCTGCCACTTTCCAGAAATGATTTGAAATAGTGCCTGAGAAGTGTGTTCCAATCGTGAGGTAATAGAGAAAACGCTTGACCCAGAACTAAGGTGAACTTAGCACTAGGGTTGGCTCTCCAGCCAGCTGGATTATCCTGGGTGACTCCGAAGTCTAGACTTCCCCTATCAGATTCTTTGCCTTGTTTACTAATTAGGAAATGGTTAATCTTAAATACTGCCCCTTTAGGTTTCTGAGGATTTGTGTGTACTCTCTAAAGTCTCATAGCTTTGAAATTATATTCTAAAAGCAGAAATAGATAACTTGAATTTAATCTTGCTTCTGAATAAAATAATTATCACTTTCCGGAGAATAATCGTTAATGTAAGTGATTTAACATACGGTCCATTCATAGTCTTTCCTTTGCTGAATTCATTTTAGACTCCCTAATATATTGTTAACATTGTATTTATATTAATTCTTGTTTTGGTAGCAGTGTTCTTATAAAAGGTACTGAAGTCCTAAGTTCCAAGACCTTGACTTTCTCACATGGCTGTCATGTATTTGGAACACATTTGGAAGCCACTGTGTAAGTCAGTTGTAACTGATAAATACGTAGTATGAGGCTTCATGAGAAATTTTTTCTTGTCATTGTTGGAGCTGTTGTTGACAAGGTAGGAATACTTTTTAACCTTTTAATCCTAATGGATTATTAGGGCCACATTGGTTATGAAATGAGAATAAAATAAGGAGATAAAAGATTTTAGATAAAAGAATGTCCTTCTAGGAAATGAGAAAGGTTAAACCCATAAAAATGTGTTCTACCTAGATGCTTCTGTCTGCATAAGTTCTTTATTATTTTATTAAAGGCTAAAATATTTTAATCAATTTTACTATATATTTGAAATGCCTGAGAAAATAGGTACCATATCTCACAGAATTACAGATCTTAATTCTCATCTGCTATTTGATATTGATAAATGTTGTATTTTCTAATGTCGTGATTAGTTTTTTTTAAGAATTGCAAACTACACATTTAAGTTCAATTGTTTTATGATGTCAAAACATAGACAACTAGCAAAATGGGAGAGAACATTTGTAAATCATTTATCTGATAAGGGATTAATATCTACGCTAAAGGATCACAACAACAAGAAGAAAAAAACAATTCAAAATTGGGCAAAAGACTTTGGATAGACCTTTCTTCAAAGGAGGTATACAAATGACCAATGAGCACCTTAAAGAAGATGCCTAACCCATTGTTAGGGAAACGGCAAATCAAAACCACAGTGAGATACTACTTCATATCTGTTACAATGTGGCTGTTATTAAAGAGCGGGGAGAAAAAGGAAAATAGGTGTTGATGAAGATGTGGCGAAATTGGAACCCTCATGCGTTGCTGATGGGAATATAAAATGGTACAGCTGCTGTGAAAGCCGGTTTGGTGTTGCCTCCAAAAGTGAACCACAGAAGTCTCATACGATCCACCAGTTCCACTCCTGGGTATATTTCCAAAGAATCGAAAGCAGAGACTCAGGTAGCTGTATACCAGTGTTCACAGCAGCATTGTTTACAGCAGCCAAAACATGGAAACAACTCAAGTACATCAGCAGATGAATGGATAAACAAAAGGTGGTACATACATACCGTGGAATGTATTCAGCCCTAAGCAAGGAAGGAAATTATGACGCTGCTAGTGCTACAGTGTAGCTTAACCTTCAAAACATTATGCTAAGTGAAACAAGCCAGACACCAAAGGACAGATACTGTATGACTCTAATACTTTAAAAGAGGTACCTAGAGTAGGCAAATCCATAGAGACGATGTAGAGTAGAGGTTAGCAGTGGCTGAGAGAAGAGAAGGGAAATGGGGAATTATTGTTAAATGGGTACAGAGTTTCTGTTTAGGATCATAAATAGTTCTAAAATGGGCAGTGGTGATGGTTGCAAACATTTTGAGGAGACTTAATGCTATTGAATTGTACACTTAAAATTGTTAAAATGGTAATTTTAATGTTAAGTATTTTATCACAAAAAATAAAAATGAAATAAGAAAACCAACTAAACAATAACAACAAAACAGATTTACTCTATTATATCTTTTCCAAACAGTTTTTCCTCATCTGTATGGACACTTTTAAAATACTGTGGGTAGTTATGAGATTTTTAGGATTGATTACCATTGGGTTTTTATTGCCTGTGAATTACAAATGGTATGGTTTATTTAACATGATTTTCATAGCAAAAATTTTTAATGGATCTTCCTTATTTTGCAGTTACTTCGAGAGCTTAAGCATCCAAATGTCATCTCTCTTCAAAAGGTGTTTCTGTCTCATGCTGATAGGAAAGTATGGCTTCTGTTTGACTACGCTGAACATGACCTCTGGGTAAGGTGAATTGTGGTAGGCATCAAGTCATTGGTTTTAGTCAGGGATTAAAGGTGACTAAAAACAATTTTAGGAGTTTATCTTACTGTGAGATTTACATTTTTTTAAGTAAAAGTGACCTCACAGAATATGGTTGATGAATTACCAAGACTAGGGTATTTTGCTTTGTATTATTACTTTTTGGTCTTACCAATTTCATCTTTGTAACATGCTACAGAAAACAGTAGAATCTGAACAGTATAAACAACTATTCGGTGTGGTATCTTAGCTACAGATTTTTGATAAAATTTTTAAGGTAACTGTAATAGCCATTTTGTTCTAGGATTTAAAAGCAGCATGTTTCCTTTTACTCTGTAAAGGAATATAAGATGAGAAAGTGGTATCCGTGTGTAGGGAGACAAATACGTGAGAGCTAGTCATTTTGTTATTTGTCATACAACATCAGGCAAGTCTCTTAATGGCTCTGAGTGGGGGGGGGGGGCTCTGAAGTTGTAGGCGCCCCCCCCAATCTGTAAAATGTGATACTTTTCCTGCTTTTCTACAGGATTTTTTGGAAGAGCAATTTTGTATTTGGAAAGCTTCATAAGCTAAGTGTAGTATACAAATCTAACATACTATTAATCATTTCCTGGATATTATTCACACTTAATACCATATTCTAATGTATTGCTTATTTCCATAAACAGAAATTCAGTATTGTACTTACTTGAATTGGGCATGGTCTCGTTTAGGAAGAATTCTTTGTGGAAGACAGCTTCCAATCAAATCCTTGAAGATTCTCAAAGTCAAGTGATTACAGTCTCTTAGATGAGTTTTATTAGGTTAGCTAATATAATGACAAAAATGATGTTACATTGATAAAAATTATTATAAACTGAGAATTTATTTAAAAAAATTTTTTTTACTTTATTTTTTTATTATATGAAATTTATTGTCAAATTAGTTTCCATACAACACCCAGTGCTCATCCCAAAAGATGCCCTCTTCAGTGCCCATCACCTACCCTCCCCTCCCTCCCACCCCCCATCAACCCTCAGTTTGTTCTCAGTTTTTAAGAGTCTCTTATGCTTTGGCTCAGAATTTAAATTTATCTTGGCTAAAGAGCTGAAATACAAAGGGCTAACTTAGTATTTTGCATTTACTCAGTAGATTGTTTTTAAAACCGGTATTTACGAAAGTCTTGGGCAACTATCAGATTTACTCTATTAATCATAACGGTTATGTTTTTTGAAACTCTGAAGTGCAATCTTGGGGATAAGAGTTTATGATATATAAAATGAAAATCTGTAGCAAGATAGCCAAAACAATTTTGAAATATACTCACAAAACTTATATGCTGATCAGTCTTGTTTATAAAGTACATGTTAATGCAGACTACAGTTGAGAAAATAAAACAAGTAAGCGAAAACCCAGTATTACATTGAGTTAATTCATTAACAAGTACTTCACTTCTGTGAACTCTATTTTTTCTGATATTTAATAAGTAATTTAATAGGATCTTTAAATATTTCACTGTGTTTTGTATACTGGCCTATATGTATATTTCTATACTGGCTGTGCATCTCTTGAGATAAATAAAAGAAAACAAACATACATACAGATCTTCCTTGACCTACGATGGAGTTAGATCCTGATCAATGCATCGCAGATTGGAAACATATCAAGTCAGAAGTACATTTCATACACCTAGCCTGATTGCTGAACATCATAGCGTAGCCTAGTCTACCTTAACTGTGCTGAGGACACTTAACATCCCCCTCCAGTTGGGCAAAATCTCCTAACACAGAGCCTGTTTTGTAATGAAGTGCTCGGTACCTCACATCATCTATTGAACACCGTCCTGAACTTGAAAACCAGAATGGTTGTGTGAGTGTGGAATGGTTGTAGCGCGTTGGCCGTTGCCCCTTGCTGAGGTGCAGCAGCTGCCGCCGCCTGGCATCCTGAGCGAGCACTGGCCTGCGTGCTGCTAGCCTGGGAAAAGATCACATTTCAGAATTCGCGGTGTGGTTTCTGCTGAATGCTCATCGCTTTTGCTCCATCACCACGTCAAAAAATCATGAGTTGAACCACTGTAAGTCAGGACCATCTGTACTGGTATGCAAGGGATTATAATATTCTGGCTCAGTTTCAGGTATCTTCAAAATAATTTACAGTTTTCATTCAGCTGCACTTTGTAAATGTAAAAACAAAATTTTGAAGTAAAACTAACACAAGTAAACAGTACATAGTTTGGAAGGAAGTTCACCTCCTGAAAATAGTAAAAGAGTTTTCAACTCGTGCTAATTTCCAGAATTAACCTCATTTACATAATTTTAACCCTAACAGATTTCAGAAATGGAAACTTCTATGGGTTTCATATACTTTCAGATTTATAAGAAGTATTTTTTACTGTGTGGATTTCTGTTTTCCATGAGTAAATGCAATTTGATTCAAATTATTTGTGTAAGTTATCTGTAAAGAATTGTTTTGAACTGAAAGTAGACATCACATTTTCTCTTCTATGAAACTATTGTCCACAGTCAGTGCTGGTTGTAAATATTTTTGTTGTTGTTCACTTCTGTTCTTTTAAAATAAATCTGATCAAATCAAATTGGGATTCTGTTAATAAAAATTTATTAAATTAGTGTGGCCGATATTGAATTGGACGCTCATTCTCAAGCCTAACATGAAATCAAATTATATGATCCAAATTTATGAGAAATTGTGTAGGCTGGTTTATAAACATAATTTGTAATAAATCATGATTTGTAATAGTTGAACATAGGAGATCGTATTGTATTCAGTATAATTTCTAGCTAGTATGTGATATTTAATTTTACGTGTCGATATAATAATTATACTTTCGCAGATTATGCTGCATGCAGTGTTCCCGGATGTGTATACATGGGCATCATTGGCCTTATTGTCCTCTTATTAATACTCATTTAAGTCAAATAAGTACTTTTAATGTTCATTTTAATAAAAATAAAATAATTCCATTTACTAAAACCTCCTTTATCCATTTCATTTTCTTATTTTAATTGGAGTGTTGAATTAGCTGGGGTAAGGCAGCAGAGGATAACAAAAACAGTTGCAGTAAAAAGAGTCATTTAAAAAAATCACTTAGGTGTTGGTGAAATTTCATGCTAAGCACACCGCATATTTTTTATATAGCCCTGGAATACAAACAAAGGTAAGCGATTTCCCCAGTGTAGTTTTTTGTAGTTATGACATATTGGTAAAAAAGTAATTTGTTAAACCCTAATGAAAATGTTAACTGAAGGGGTGCTTAACTGGCCTAGCCAGTAGAGTGTGCAACTCTTGATCTTGGAGTTGTAAGCTCGAGCCTCACGTTGGGGATAGAGATTACTTAAAAATGTTAACTGGAGGAGTGCATATGGCATCATTTATTGTACCTCCCCCACATATTCTTTTCTTCTCACTCTGTCAAGTTTTAATTTTTATAAATAATGATGTATTTTAGTCTATTTTTATTAAGCTCTGAAAACCACCAGCTCTTAAGGTGAACAGACTTTATTGTCACACCATTTCTTAGGCTATGTGACAGAACATTCTAGATTATTGAGTTTTAGCTCTGTTTTGCTTGACTGTTTTAAAATACTTTGGGCAGATAACAGAAGAAAATTAAAATAGTGTTATGCTGCTAATAAAGTACAGATTAATCATACTACATGCAGGCCGACACTTTTACTTTCCCACCAGGTAGTCTTTGCTATATATTTTTTTCTTTGGAAAGTAAAACTTCTTCACTCATGAGTTACTAGCCATTCCTTATCCTTGTTCTACTTTCTATGTCATAAGAAAATAGGAGGTGAAAATGTTGACCTGTAATATAAAATATGTCTGTCCTGTTTTAGTTGTGTTTACTAATGTCAAGAATATGGTTGATATTCACCCATAAATACTGCTCAAGAGTCTGTTCTTCGGCACATGAGGTACCAGGCATATGCCTAGTGTTACACACAGCAGAGTTGATTTCAGCTGATTTGTAGGTGTTCTTGCAGTTTAAGAGTGCTTTAATTAAAACGAAGAAACCTGTCAAGAGCGTTTGAAACATGGGATCTTGTTTCTACTGAGGTACATTTGTTTATAAAGCAATTTTCCTGTTTATAAAATGGTATTGTGTTTTACCGGATGTCCACTAATACTGTTCCTAGAAAGTTTTTAATGAATAGTACAAGGCTATTTTTTTCTCATCTGAATCTTAGCTATTTCTAAATATTTCCAGTGTGAACTGGTCATTTACATGTGATTTCTTTATGCTTCTGTGTATTTTATTGAAATAATTTCCCTGTGTGCTTCCTTTATAACCCATGTATTATAAACAGGCAACACATTTATGCTATGTCAGCCAACCCATAAGTATCTCTTGAAATTTGTTCTGTTTATTTTCTTTTCATTTAATTAGTACAGATAAAACAGATTCTGTTCTTGAAAATTTCTACCAGGTAAACAGGGGTCAAGTATATTCTGAAAGTATTTTTTAATTATACTTTTAAAATAAAATCACATTGCTCTCAACTTCTCTGTTGTAATCATTTGTTTTCTGAGACACGATCATTTGCTCAGGAAATGAAATTTTAGCTCCAGTTAGTAGGAAATTTTAAGTTTATGTTACCCAGCAGAATATGAAATTATATTTTCGATATCTTTGGGAATCCCTGAGTGTTTCTTTTTCTGTTAGGAAAATATTATACATCAAGTGATCTTTCCCTCTTTTCTTTTTTAAGCTTCTGGTGATATTTTTCTTTCTTTCAGCATATAATCAAGTTTCACAGAGCTTCTAAAGCAAACAAGAAGCCAGTTCAGTTACCTCGGGGAATGGTGAAGTCACTATTGTATCAGATCCTAGATGGGATTCACTACCTGCATGCTAACTGGGTGTTGCACAGGGATTTGGTAAGTTGATATGTAGTTAGGTTTAAGCAGAAGGATGCATTTATAGTTGGTTGATTTTCTAGTTGTCTCTACATATCAGTGCTGCATAGACTTGCAAACCTTGTAGAAGGGTGAGAGTGCTGTAGTCTCCTTACAGTCTAGCCTCGTGCTGTTTATATGATGCATCCTGCTTCTCTGACGTATACTGGCTGGGGTTCCCTGAAGAGGTGAAAGAGGGCACATTTGTTTTCCTAAGCTTTTGTTTACTTTTAACTTTATAAATGAAGTCTAATTGATTATTAGATGCTAAGCAAACTCTAGAAATCGATACATTTGTGAATAACTTGGAAATGAAACTTCGGAGCCTACTGAAACTAAGTTACATATTAGGAGAGGAGATCTTAATTCAATCTGCTGGGTTGTTTTTTTATGTTTACTTTTTTGAGAGATAGAGATCAATCTGCTTATTTTTAAGCCCCACTATATTAGTAGCAGTCTTTTGACCAGTAACATTTATTAATCATTATTGAGTACATTATTGAGAAGCCCTGCCATGTTAATGCACATTAAATTCTTAAGAATTCCACATGGCAGAATAATTTATGCCTTTTTATAAAATCCATCTAGCATGAAATTTTTCGTTAAATGGTGCGTTGTTCATTCATCTTCCTGGATGTAAATGATTTAAATCTCAAATTCCCCATATTGCATAATTACCTTGTGCTTTGTTGTTCTTTTCTTTGTAAAGGTGGTAACTATAGTAAAGTTTGTGACAGTGCCTTCATTGCAAACAGTTACAAACACAGTGCTGGAAGTGAGGACTTGGTCTCTGATCACATGTGTCACATAGTCACTAATAGTGACTTCGTCACTAGTCACTTAGTCACTTAGTGACATAGTCAATAGTGACCTAGCTTTTAGCCCTGTAGACTTTGAGATGGAGCTGATCTGCCCCTTGCACATAGTCTTTCTGAGCTGCTCTGTATTTAATGCCTTCAGATCAGATGTTGCAGTGCATAATTTCTTGTGCTTGCATCTATTTTCAACAGGTCTCCTCACAATATGTTTAAGGCTACTTATTTTATCTCCAGGTCACATACCTAGAAAGCATTTAGACTAGGACCGATAACATCAGAAATTCGGTTGAAGGAACTTTTTTCCGTCTGCAAATTTTATTTTTAATATTATTAGGGTATTTTATTTACAGTGGAATTACAGAAGTGAGACAAATCTGTTGGTTCCTTATGAAGCTGAAAGTAAATTTCAACTTTTAGGGGAGTCAACTATTGATACTTTTAAGCTACCGACCTTTTTTATGATCTCCGAAAGAATAAAATATGGCAAAAGGGCATTTTTCCCTAATTATGCTGAGATGACCCTACATTTTCTTTTTGTTGTAAGTTATTTTTCATCGTGAAAATATGTCTGTTTATTAGATGAATACAAATTGAAAACAAATCAGCATTTCAGTTGTTATGTTAGTATATAATATATTTGAACCACTTACAGTAATACCAACTACAGTAGTGAAAATAGTTACAGTTTAATTTTTTTTTAATTTCTCTTTTGGGAAAGCTCTTTCTATTGGTGTGGCATAGACAAGTTCTCTTTGACCTAGAGACAGTGTGGGACGCTTCATTTTGGAGGTCTCCCCGTCTTTTAGTGGTGTGCCAAGAGGTGGGGGCCAGTGGGAGCAGTGCACCCTAGATGCCAGCATCAAAGGGATGCACCGTCTGAAGGTGACTTAAAAATAATAAACAGACTTTTATAAGAGAATAAACAGGGGGACACCTGGGTGGCTCAGGCGGCTGAGCGTTGGGCTTTGACTCAGGTCATGATCTCGTGGTTCTTGACTTCAGGCCCTTCATCAGGCTCTCTGCTGTCCACACAGAGCCCACTCTGCATCCTCTGTCCCCCTTTCTCTCCGCCCCGCCCCTGCTCACGCTCTCTCTCTCTCTCTCTCAAAAATGAACATTCATTTAAAAAACAAAAAACCATGAAAAGAGGTTACTTTCGATTGTCACCATATGCTGGCAATTGGGAACAGTGTCAGTGATAAAATACTCTCATTCTCTGAGAAAACCATTCCCACTCCTCTTACCCCTCTCATCTGCCACTGCTGTCTGTTTAGTTGTTTTATTTACCCAAAATATTTTCCGACCTGTAATGTATTGTCTGAGTACTGCTACCTCCTTTGACTCCCCCACTTAGAGTGAAAGCTCTTGAATCATTTGTGTATGACTGTTCACACCTAAGTCTCTTGTGCATTGTAGACACACAAGGGCCCACGGAACCATTGGGTCATTAAAGTGGTAACATCTGCCCCCAGTCAGGATCTTACCGGTTCAGGTGCTTACTTCTTGAATCAGTCCTCAGTTTCTGTAAGAAAGATTCGCTATCATAGTTTTTGTTAAAATGTGTCCACCTTCCTACTAACTAAAAAGTAAATTTTGGAGTTTTGATGGTATGTAGTGCTCAACTATAATTACATTAGATATTCATATTTGTAGCAAAAAAGTACTTACTCTGAAGGATGTTCTTCAGAAGCTGATAACTTGACTTTAACTCTCTCAAATATTGTTATTTGCAGATGAAATACTTATCCTATTAGAACAAATATAATTAATGGCTAATTATATTCCTTGCTTCTTTGCAGTCAGGTTTAGATGAAATGTGGCAATACTGACCTAAACAGACCTATGTAAGATTTCTAATGTTACGAATTGCTGACGTGCCACGAGAAACATCAGACTAAGATGGATAATTGGCACAGACTCCCTAAAAATATCATTTTAATAATGCCCTAGAATGTTATTGAAAGTTTGCTTAATAAAATTGTCTTCATCATTAATAGAAATAATGATCTGAGATGGTAGAATAATGATGTTCTTTGCTTGATATGTGCAGTTGAGCTTTAACAGTTAATACTCCTATTTAATAAGTACAGATTAATTTCATCACTATTAATCATCACATAGTAGCAGATCAGTTACTGGGGTCTGTCGTCCTTGGTGAGAAATAGAGATTTAATAATTCTGAAACTCTGGTTGGACTGAAGTCGGTAATAATTGCATATGTGTGTGGATGTTTTATGAAGAATGGGCCTGAGTGGCGCCTGGGTGGCTCAGTCGGTTAAGCGTCTGACTGGGTTTTGGCTCAGGTCATGATCTCACGGTTTGCGAGTTCGAGCCCCACATCAGGCTCTGCGCTGACAACGCGGAGCCTGCTTGGGAGCCTCTCTCTCTGAGCCTCCACTCTTCACACACACACTCTCTCTCAAAATAAATCAATAAACTTTAAAAGAAAAAGAAGAAGAATGGGCCTGAAAGGAAACACATGAAATATTTATTTTTGTGCAATAATTTGTGAGTCCAAGTCAAACTTTTTTGGTTTTAGAACATTAAAATATGTATGTATAAGTTGGTTTGCTTTACACTTAATCTATTTGCCTTAACTAGAGAGAAATAAAAACAAAGATATATGTGTTAGCTTTGTTCTTCCCTTTGACTACACTCTTTCCCTTCTTTTATTCTCCTCTCCTTGGGAAATGAAAATAGTCTGACCAACAGGCTATAGTCCTGGTTCTGGCCCTAACGTTTGTATTAGGATCCTCCAGAGAAACAGAATGTGTATGTGTGGAGAGGCAGAGATTTATTTTAAGGAGTTCCCTCGGGGAAATTGTAGAGGCTCGGTGAGTCCAAAATCTCTAGGGTAGGCCAGAAGGCTGGAGACTAAGGGGAAGAGTTGCAGAAAAGTCCAAAGGCAGTCTGCTGGCGGAATTCTCTCTTACTCAGGATAGGTTAGTCTCTGCTCTATCGTGGCGTTGGCCTCTGACTGAATGGGTAGGGCCCACCCGTCACATGGAGGGTGAGCTGCTTTTCTCAAAGTCTACCAATTTAAATCTTAATCCCATCCAAAAACACCTTCACAGAAACATCCAGAGAAAGGTTTGACCAAATGTCTGGGCACCATGGCCCAGCCAATTTGACACATAAAATAACCATCCTGTGCAAATGAGTAAACAGAGGCACAGAGTTGAAGGAACATGGGACCAGTTAATTCCAATTTTTACTCCCCAATTATCTGCTATATATAAAAAAGGAGTACTGGGTTAAAGAATATTAAGATTTTTTTGCCCGATGCTATAAGGAGGAACGAAGTGTGAAATCTTAACGAAAGCTTTGAATAAAGATAAACTTAAGTGAGTCAGAATAAGGAAAAGTTTGAAGTCTGTTAGCCTGTTGGATTGAGTTTGGTGGTTTTTCGGAGCATGAATAAAAAGACATTAAACACCAAATCCTATCTGATACTTTCTGTGTAGAAGCAAAAGTGTGATTTGGCAGTGGTGTCTGAAGTCTTTCCTCTTAAAAGGTTGTCCTTCTTGACTGAATTAAAGCACATTGGCGAGGCCATGAGAAGTTGTCCCTACTAGTGCCGCTGCTGTGACCATTTCAGGTCACCCAGCCACCCAGCCAACTCCCTCTCTTGTCTGTCCTCTTTCGTAGAAAAGATTAGTTTTTATATAACTTTCTAAATTTAAGATTGGTTTTCTTGCTCAGTTGTGAAATAAATGTCTAAGTCAGGTTTCTTTTTTAACTAGGAGACATTCTGTGATTGGGTTAAAATTTGAAAATCTCTGTTAAGTGTATGCACGCTAGTATTTGTGAATTGAAGTGAAAGCTGGCTTTAATCTTCTTTCCTTCCATTTCACTCCATATACCTGTTTCCAGCCAACTCAGAGATTTCCCTGTGTACTTGAACCCCCTCTTCCCGTCATCTCTAGTCATCTGTCTCGTTTAAAATTCTTTTCCTCCTTTAAAGCGCTGCTCCTGCTACCCCACCAATAAAGCCCTCCCTGATCACCCTAGCTAGGAGTGAGAATGTTTACGTCTAAAGTCCCATAGCAGTTATTTTGAATTACCCAAGGGGCACTTAAACTAGTTTTGGTAGTGTGTTCTCCATTTGATTATAAGTTCCTGAGGGCAAAGACTGGGTTCCTCTGTGTTTGTATCCCTCCCAGTGCCTAGCAAAATACAGTCGGTATATACAGTATTGCTTATGTTTGTTGAATGAATGAACTAGCTCATTTGTAGCAGAAACAAGGTGGCTTCCAAGATGGTTCTCCATAGGTTATTTCTGCTACCACCTAATGTTTCTCCCTGTCTACAGATGTGTGCATGCTCCTTTTTAGAGCCTACTGAAGTGAAAGAGGGCAAAACAAAAAAAACAAAAAAAAACCCCTTTGTTCATAATTTTTAATTCTTTTCAGCAGCCTTCCTCTTTCTACCTAGAATTCAGCTCTTATCAGTCAGTCCAAAGACCATTCAGCTAATGATATCGATCTGTTGATTTCTTTTATCACACTCTTTTTCTACCCAGTATTTTTGTTTCACCCAGTGAAACCTATTTCCTGACCCTTTACCTATTTATTCGTGTTCTCTTTATGTCATTTATTTTTTCCAGTGTTTTTCTTAAGGTTAGGACATCTCCATCGTAGTTCATTTACATCCCTTACTTTTTTTCAAAAACATCTTCAAGTCCCAAGTGTGTGAATTATTCTTTAGTTGTAGATAAGGCAGCAGTACCTACCTTGTGAACACACAGCAGTTCTGAACTTACAACTCTCATTTCACTTTTATACTACATTTAAGTGACCAGTTCATTACTGGTCACAATGTAAATACTTTAATTTCTAGCTAATAGTTACTCACTTTTAATTTTGTAGTACACTTAGTGTTGGCTGAATTTTATGCTTTTGTTGAAAATAGTCATCCACCCATATCAGCCAGACCATAGAAATGGTTTACACTTAATTCAACTCTAAATGTTAAGGACTTGGGCTTTCAACATATTTCCTAGGGAACTTAGGAAAGTAGAGTGCTAGTTAATAAAACTGGCCAGTTGACCATTAGTTTTTGTTGAGTATAAATCAAGTTCTCATGGTCATTAATGTGTTCCACTTTTTATTTTATTTTTTTTAATTTTATTTATTTTTTTCAACGTTTATTTATTTTTGAGACAGAGAGAGACAGAGCATGAACGGGGGAGGGGCAGAGAGAGAGGGAGACACAGAACTGGAAGCAGGCTCCAGGCTCTGAGCCATCAGCCCAGAGCCCGACGCGGGGCTCGAACTCACGGACTGTGAGATCGTGACCTGAGCTGAAGTCGGACGCCCAACCGGCTGAGCCACCCAGGCGCCCCAATGTGTTCCACTTTTTAAAAAGCTGATATTCAAAATCTCATTTTAATTATTACCCTAATGGTTTTAGCATAATGGTAATTAACTTGGAACTACCAGGCACATAGGGGTATTTTCACCTTGTTGCCCTAAGTGGAGTAGAATATTAAGTGAGAGATACTGTAACTTTTCATCATAGTTTTTTTTTTTTTTCTTTTTTCATTCAAGCTGAATTACAAGGCTGTATATGAAATTTGGAGTGCTTTGTTGTAGTATTGCAACAAGCTGCTGTAATCACTCTTGCCCGAAAGCATTTCAAAATAGTTTTTTAGGCCACAGTAAATTTCTTAGAAAATAGATCTCTACAGAGATTTCTTTTAGGAGTGTCCCAAAGGGGATGTGCTACTGTGAGAGAAGCACATGATGTGAGACAGCCCAGTGGGCCACAGTATATACATATGTAAAAGAGGTTCAAGCCATTTCAAAGCTTTCATCTGAAGTAGAAGAAAAAAAATCTGATAGTGCTGTTGCCCTGCAGTTAATTTTAATTATACTGGGTGGCTTGGAATCACTTGGTGGGGCTTCAGCTGTCCTTGGTGAAGGATGAGTTGGTTTCCTAGCAACCATTAAATAAGATCAAAATCTTTTGAGTGAGCCACTGACTCAAACTCAATTTCATAGGTCCTGCTTTATCTTGGCATCTTACGTATTGATGGTAGCATGATGGATTATTGGGGTATTCTGGATCTGATTCTCTTTGAGTGAAAGATTGCCTGGTTTATTAATTTTGCTTACTGAACACTATGTATTTGCTCATGGTGATATGGTTTGTTTTGAAGTGCATTTTTTATTGTCTGCTGAATTCTGTCACTAATGAGTGGAAAAACCGAGAAGCAAAGTAGTTAAATGACGTGATTCTGGCTACTTGGAGAACCGTAACAAAGCTGGATCACTAAATTCAGGGATTTTTCTTCTAGGTTGGTGATTTTTAAATTGCAGGTTGTAAGCCATAAATGAGTCAGGAAAGCACACAACACAACTAGCCCTTTTATTTTTATTTTTTTAATGGAATAGAATAGAAAAAGTATCAGAGTATATCATATGTATTAAGGGCAGTTATTGTTTCATGAAATTTTTGTTTTACTTTTATATGTTTATATGTATGTTCATTTAATATTAAATCGTTTTCTTGCTGTGGGTATTTGATATGGTTAGGAAAAGAGAAAAAAACTTAGTCAAATCTTTAGAAAATACTCCCAAATTATAGGTACTTTGATGTTTTGTGCACACTCCTTGACAGTGATGATAAAATTATTTTGAATAGCAACCGCCCATTAGGGAAAAAAAAATTCAAACTAGGGTTTTTATATGGGCACGAGAATTTCAGGCAGGTTTCCCTTTCTTCCTTTAATATCTTTTAAATTGTCTGAATTGCTTGCAGTTAACATATATTATTAAAATCAGAAAAAAAAAGTGTTTCATTTGGACTAGAAACTGAGGAAAATGTCTGTTTAGTCTGTTATTGAAGTTCACACGTAACATTCAGTGTAGTTTAGGGTATTTTTATGTTGGTAAAGGATGATGCTATTAAAGAAAAAAAGTAAAAACATGCGTACACTTTCTTTCTGCCCAAAAAGAAGGGCCAATAAATTCTTCGGGGGCGGGGGGGCAAGGAATAACAAGCAGAAAGGATCCTGAGATTACTCATATGCTGGAACAGGAGAGCAACAAAATAATTGAACAGTTGGAAGAAAGGAGCCTACATTTGCAGCCTCTGCTCTGTTTTTTGCCCCTTCTCTGTGCTTTAGCTTCCATAAAATGAGTGTGGGGACCGTGTAAGCATGTTTCTTTAAAACAGATTTTGGGAAGAAAAATGCTCTGGGAAATGTCAGGTTTAATCACGCTTGTTTCTTGAGATTTCTTTCATTTATTGGGAGCTCCAGTGATTTACTCTAATTTTCTTATTTGTTTGATTGTATAGCATTAAGATTGTATCCATAAAATTTAGGTTTGAGGATAAAGCGTGGGTTTTATTGATAACAGCTGATTGAGGCAAACTTAAATGAGATTTCCATTGATTTTAATTATTATTGTGAATGTCGTGCTTATTCTAAAGCGTGTTTACTTAAATGACCAATTGGAAATTTTCCTTGAAAATATTTCATTGTAAACAATGTTTGATTTCTTGACAAATGCCACATTTGCTTAATTTTGATATTAATGTTGAGCATACACAATGGACTGCATTCTATCATATGTAAATAATGAAAAAGTAGCCCGCTTGATTTTACTAAATGGCAGCTGCAAATGTCATACATTTTATAAAGACACGTTACAACTTGGCAATAAAAATGCTGCTATTTGGTTTACATGTTGCTTGTTAGGCTACTTTTACATTCTGAATGAGTCTTTTCAGATACTTTATCAACACACTGCTAGAATATTTTTAGTCAAATTTCTCACCAATCAAGAAGGGTTATTCTAAATAATCTCGTCAAGGTTTTTGGGTTTTTTTTTTTTTTAAGAGTTTAAGACGATATTTTTGAGGGATCCTGAAAATTCAGTAGAAGTAGAGGATTATCAGAGTTTTGAGTCTGATATATCTTTTCTCTGTTTTTCTCTTCTTTTGACATAATTGATGGGATAACATCTTTATATCATTTACATAACTGCTTGCATATTTTTTAAAAATGTTTTGTTTACTTCGAAGGAGAGAAAGAGAGTGTGCTTAAGCGGGGGCGGGGCAGAGGGAGGGAGAAGGAGAGGGAATCCCAAGCAGGCTCCATGGTGTCAGCACAGAGCCTGACACGGGGCTCAATCTTACGGCAAGATCATGACCTGAGCCAAAATCAAGAGTCAGATGCTTAATGGACTGAGCCAACAGGTGCCCCAACTGCTTCCATTTTCTATAAACAAAATTTACTATCATCCAGAGCAGTGTGTTTCCAAAAACAGGACAGATTTGGGAAGGTTTTGTTTAAAGGACTTTTGAATCATTGTTTTTTAAATTTTTTTTTTCAACGTTTATTTATTTTGGGGACAGAGAGAGACAGAGCATGAACGGGGAAGGGGCAGAGAGAGGGAGACACAGAATCGGAAACAGGCTCCAGGCTCTGAGCCATCAGCCCAGAGCCTGACGCGGGGCTCGAACTCCCGGACCGCGAGATCGTGACCTGGCTGAAGTCGGACGCTTAACTGACTGCGCCACCCAGGCGCCCCTGAATCATATTAAAGACAAGAATTTACCAGGTCCCTGATACAAGTTATTACTACTGGATATAGTGTTAATATATCCTTTTTCTCTTTTGGCCTTTAGACTTTTACATTAGGAAAAGAGAGATACATACTGTCTATAGTCAAAATACCAAGAAATGCTTTTTCTAAAAATAAGTTTCAGAATTTTTTGTATTATGTTCTGAAAAACATATAAAAATTAATATTCCAGTCTAGCTTTCTAATAGTAGAGTCAGGCCTTTTAGAGTATTAGAGTATTATATTGTCTTCTAGACTAATGAAGATTTGTCAAAGTAATTTAATCTTTAAAGATAGAGTATATTAGATAAGATTTTGTCTTATCTCAGCTAAAATTGTTATCTAAACCTGTTTAGATCACAGGCTCCCTTGGCCATATATATCTTTCCGTCTTTTTCAGTTTGATAACTGTATGTCTTTACTGGATACAAGCAAATGAGAAATGGTTATATAAGAGGGTAAAAGTAAGTCGTCCTACAGAAATAAGCACATGCAGCTAGCCGTATTTCAAAGTCAGTTCAACATAAAAGTTCAGGACTTTGAGTAAATTTTTATAAATGTTGTAATCAACACATAGGATTTTTTTTTTAGATTGAGTAAAACTAAAAGTTTCCTCAGGTACAATTAGATATTAAATTAGTAATAGTTATTGAATTAACTGTTGAAGAAATATTTCTTTATTAAAGTTTCCTGCCCCTAGTACAGTTAGGATTTTACTTGTTTTTCAGAGTGTCCCTTTGTTGTAATAACCTATGTCCATTTTTATTATTTATGTATAATTTGCCTTCAGATATATATCATGCCATAGATATAATACTTTTAAGTAGGTGTATAATCTAAGGATCCCTAACTCCCTTTGCCACAATAGATGTGTGAGTGTCTAAGATTAGTTTCAATTCTCTGAATTCATGGCCTTTTCAAACTACAGATAGGCTTGTAATTTAGGTCAGTACAATTCAAGATGCCTATTTAACGAAAATGTAAATGATGGGAGATAGACTGCTAATTTTTTTAATCATTAGTTTAAAAATCTGTGTATGTAAACACCATATACCATTTGAAATGAAGAGCATTTTTTTGTGTTCCCTAATTTCATAAACTAATAGACTATAAAGTTGGAAGGCATCTTAGAAGTGACCATTCCCATTCGTTACACGGTGTAGTGATTCTTGGTAATGCATGTGGCAGTAACCATGCTGTCACCATTCAGCATTTCCAGCAGTGACTAGTGTTCTGTCTTAGTACGGTACACTTGTTACATAGCTGTAGGCCTCACAAGGTAGAGTCAGAAAATCAGAATGTATGACCCTGACCTCTCTCTTCTTCTGATTGATCTTCTCTTTTATTTTTATTTTTTTTTCCTTTTGATTAACACCGGCTGGCAAAATCAGGTAGTCTGGGCCTTCATGGTAAGGAGGAAGAGGAGAATCTAAAAATAAAAAAGTAGGTAAAAGGTAGGAAGAAGTAAAGAATAACAACAGAAAAAATTAAGAAGAAAAATAAAGGGTTGCATTCACCCTCGTGGGACTGAGCCCTGCGTCGGGCTCCATGCTGAGTGTGGAGCCCTATTTAAGATTCTTTCTCTTCCCCTGTCCCTCTCCCCAACTCATGCAGGTGCACACGCTCTCTCAAATAAATAAATAAATAAATAAATAAATAAATAAATAAATAAATCATTCCTTTTGATCTAGCAATCCTACTTTTAACACTCTCTTATGGATATTACTAAAAAATGATGAAAAGGCCATCACAGCATTATTGATAATGACAAATTGAAAAAATGTACCTGTGTAACAACTGGAAAATGTGCAAATTGTAACATGCAGAAAAATTGACCCATTGTGTAGCCATTTAAAATTATGTTCATGGGTGGGGGAGCCTGGGGGTCTCAGTCGATCGTCTGACTTCGGCTCAGGTCATGATCTCATGGCTCGTGAGTTTGAGACCCTTGTGCTAACAGCTCGGAGCCTGGAGCCTGCTTTGGATTCTCTGTCTCTCTCTCTCTCTCTCTCTCTCTCTCTCTCTCTCTCTCTCTGCCCCTCCCTCGCTCCTGCTCCTGCTGTCTCTCTCCCTCCCTCAAAAGTAAATAAACATTAAAGAAAAATCTTTTTAAATTATGTTTATGGGGGAAGGGAAACAATAAGATAAAAACAGAAAGGGAGGCAAACCATAAGAGGCTCTTAAATACAGAGAACGAACCGAGGGCTCTGCTAAGGGGAGGGGCTAAATGGGTGATGGGCATTAGGGAGGGTACTTGGGATGAGCACTCAGTGTTGTATGTAAGTGATGGATCACTGAATTCTGCTCCTGAAATAATTATTACATTATATTTTAACTAACTTGGATTTAAGTGTAAAAAAGTAATAAAATTATGGTAAGTGTAAGTAATGTTGTTATAACGTTAAGAGAGAAAGCAGATCTCAACATAGTGGAAGTAAAATACTGAGTGAAAAATACGTCAACAAAAGAAAATATACGAAAATATTATGGTTAAATCTGGATGGTAGGGGCGCCTGGGTGGCTCAGTCGGTTAAGCGGCCGACTTCAGCTCAGGTCATGATCTCATAGTTTGTGAGTTCCAGCCCCGCATTGACCTCTGTGCTGACAGCTTGGAGCGTGGAGCCTGCTTCAGATTCTGTCTCTCTCTGTCTGCCCCTCCCCAACTCTCTTGCTCACTCTCTCTCTCTCTCTCAAAAATAAATATTAAAAAAAATATTTTTAAAAAATGAGATAATCTAGTTTTAGCTGGAGGTAAATTCCTAACCAAGTAAATTCCTGACTATCACTAAAGATATGATAGATATGCTGAAATGTAAAAACAAGAGTAAAAATACTCTTATAGAAAACAATAGTATAAATGCTCTTATAAAATATAAAACGTAAAGTTTGTAGCAAGAAGAAAGTAATATATTAGAAAAATGGCAAAAATAATTGAATCTACCTTTACTAACTAGAATATAGAGAATTGATGTGAATATTTAAGTTTAGTAACCTAAGCCCCCTTAGGTAAATCTAGAGAGAGTAAATCATAACATGCGTATCAATGAAAGATCCTCAAATTAAAATATTTAAGTTATGTATCAAGCTAATAAAAATTATAAAATCTTACGTGGATACACATTGCTTTTGGTTTTGAGGATTGCTTTTATCATACTTAATGGTATAAAAGAATGTTGAATTTATAAAATTGATACTTGAACCTTTCAAGGGCAAAATCTGTTAATGTGTATCCAAAAAAACCTTAAGAATGTTTATAACATTTATGCAAATAATTTGACTTTCTAGGAATTTATCATAGGTACATACAGAAATGTTTGTTATGGCATTATTTTTCTTTTATTAAGAAACTAGGAACAACCTCAACATTTTAATAGGAGATAATTGGTATAAGTTACAGGGAATCCATATGATTCATGAAGATTATATCAGGAAAGTAATTTTCAGACTAAAAAATCTTCATGATATACTAGTGAGGAAAGAGGGTACAAACAATATATTTAGTATAATGCCATTTTTTATTTTTATATGGAGGAAAAAATAAAAAGGCATACTGATAATGTTTATAGTGGCCCTCTGTTAGTTTAGAGATTATATACAGTTGCTTTGTTTTCAGTCGTCTATTATCAGCACATTATACTTTATTTCCCAAGTTATATCCATTGAGCATGTATCCACCTTTGAAATTTAAAAAACAAAACAAACTTTTGTGGGGCACCTGGGTGGCTCAGTTGGTTAAGCATCCAACTCTTGATTTCAGCTCACGGCTCATGAGATCGAGCATAGTGTCGGGCTCTGGGCTGACAGCAGAGCCTGCTTGGGATGCTGTCTCCCCCTCTCTGTCTGTCTGTCTGTCTCAAAATAAATAAACATTAAAGAAAAACTTCTGGTTTTAGAACAATAAAGCTCTTGATATTACTTGGTCTGATAATTCTACATTTGAGATTTCATCCCAAGGAAATTACCTGGTGTATGTGTCAGGGTGTTTGGGGTTTGAGGGAGGCAAGTATAATTATACAAACATTGTCAATGGGAGCATCATCAGGGTTGATTCCAGAAGTGGGGGTTTGGGGCAAATACAACCAGCTGTCTATTAATAGAAAAATACAATGTAGTTAGTAAGTGTAATGTACAAACATCCAGATTTGTCCAGAAAATAATACTTGGGAAGACAACACAAAACAGTATTACTCACTGATTACTGTTATACTATCAAATATATAAATTAATATTGTTTAGAATAGTATTTGGAATTACAGTGATTTTCAGATTTAAATATAAACTAGGTATACTTTTTTTTGGCAAATTTAGTTAAATTCTTTTTTTTAATTTTATTTTTTATCTTTTAAAATTTGCATCCAAATTAGCATATAGTGCAGCAATGATTTCACGAGTAGATTCCTTAATGCCCCTTCCCCACTTAGCCCATCCCCCCTCCCACAACCCCTCCCTCCAGTAACCCTCAGTTTGTTCTCCATATTTATGAGTCTCTTCTGTTTTGTGCCCCTCCCTGTTTTTTTTTTTTTTTTTTTTAATTTTTTTTCCAACATTTATTTATTTTGGGGACAGAGAGAGACAGAGCATGAACGGGGGAGGGGCAGAGAGAGAGGGAGACACAGAATCGGAAACAGGCTCCAGGCTCTGAGCCATCAGCCCAGAGCCCGACGCGGGGCTCGAACTCCCGGACCGCGAGATCGGGACCTGGCTGAAGTCGGACGCTCAACCGACTGCGCCACCCAGGCGCCCCAACCCCTCCCTGTTTTTATATGATTTTTGTTTCCCTTCCCTTATGTTCCTCTGTTTTGTCTCTTAAAGTCCTCATATGAGTGAAGTCATATGATTTTCGTCTTTCTCTGACTAATTTCACTTAGCACAATACCCTCCAGTTCCATCCATGTAGTTGCAAATGGCAAGATGTCATTCTTTTTGATTGCCGAGTAATACTCCAGTGTGGGTGTGTGGGGGTGTGTGTGTATGGAGATATACACACACACACACACACACACACACACACACACACCACATTTTCTTTATCCATTCATCCATCGATGGACATTTGGGCTCTTTCCATACTTTGGCTATTGTTGATAGAGCTGCCGTAAACATGGGGGTGCATGTGTCCCTTCGAAACAGCACACCTGTATCCCGTGGATAAATGCCTAGTAGTGCAATTGCTGGGCCATAGGGTAGTTCTATTTTTAGTTTTTTGAGGAATCTCCATACTGTTTTCCAGAGTGGCTGCACCAGCTTGCATTCCCCAAATTTAGTTAAATTCTTAATAATGAAACTGGAACTATTTTGAAAACTAAAAGATTTTTGATATCCTGTCTCTGCCCCTTAAATACCTCTCCCTTAAGATGTATTTGATCTCCTTAATGTTACTCAGTTTTCTAGTCTTCGAGTAATAGGTACTTTTTTTCTTATTGGGCACTTTATTAGATTCTTTGCTTAAACTATGGTTACAACATACCTTAAAACTTTACAAAAATACAATTAAATAAATCCAACTTGGAAAATACATTTCCATCTATAAGAAAATATACACATACATGTATTAATATGTGCACCCACACATTCTTTATTAGGAACAAATGAGATCTAGCTTTGCTTTAAAATTAAAGTTTATTTCTGTTGCCATGTTTCTGTTCTGTGCCCCCATGTTTCATTGTTAATGAAATGAATATTGTTTCTGGTAGTCTGTGACAGTAAGAAAATGACTGTTGTGTCAGTGAAAATAGGACATTATATTCCAGATTGATCTTGTTGCACTTAAACTAGTATTTTATGCCTCAATTGCCTAAAATGGACAGGTTAAGAATTTTGTAAGTTAAAAATTCAAAATTTATAGTTTTAAAAGATAGCAATTTTAAACTAATAATGTGAATCATGTTTATTATCAGAAATACTTATGATGATCATATTCACAACTTGGTGAAAGACCATTTTATTTACTTTTGTATCACCTGGATGAAAACAAAAAGTAGAGTAGTGGTCTGGACTGGAGGGATGTAGGAGAGGCTTATTGAGAAGAATTGTCATCTATTATTAGCGTGATTACTGCCATGTAGTTAATGCTTGTTTCAAAGTATCTTGATTAGCATCGACTCTGACAAAGAACCTAATTCCTATTCTCCCTAAAAGAAGACTTGTTAGTTAAGTAAAAGATTCGTCAGTGCACTCATGTGTTTCGATGCCCTGGTGCATGCTGTCTCCATCCCCCGAGAGGGTGCAGACCCAGCCTTGCACTGGTTTAGTAGAGGACATTAGTAAATTCTGGAGGCACCGTCTCCCGTTGCTTATCTTCCAGACCAGCTCCTGAGCTTTCACACGTCAGCTGTCATCACCTGTGCAAAGCCTTTCCTTGCCTGAATTTACCCTACCCATTAGTCTAAACTGTCTGCCCCTGGCTTGCTGCTCTGTTGATCTCTAGGCCTCACTGCCTCTTAGTTCCTCAAATACAGGGATAAATGTAGAGTATTTGAACTGTTGACTGTAGAGGATGAAGTTACTGGTTATAAAGTAACATCTGTTTTCTCATCAGGAAGCAGAATTTGTTAAAAAATTCTATACTTTTTTTTTTTTTCGAATTTATACAAAAAGCAAGAATTAACTTTACTAGAGTAGTTGATAATTTCTTCTTTAGCTTAAAGATGTTCAGCAGCAATACTGGGGTAAAATTTAATATTAGAGGTAAAAAATTAAAATTCACAGCTTGGAAGAAAAAGTGAAACTATTATAAATGGTCTTCCAGACTTTATTCACTGGATTTCCAAATTTCTAACTCGACTCCTTACAAGGTTTCTTATAAAACAGTTTTTTAAATTATCGAATATATGTCTATTTAAGACTTTGCTGCTCATATTTGAATCTCATATATGTATATCAGAGTGAAAGTTTTTAGTATGTATTGTACATATTGATTAACAACCAAGCTGAAAGTTATTATCTAGAATGTGTGTCCCCAGAAAGTGTACAATGTTTTGTGAAAGTTAAATTCTGAATAAATCTTAGAGAACAGCACTGGCAGTGGTTTCTTATGGGTAGCTGTATTTTGTTTTTTGTGTTTTTTTTTAATAGATCCATCAAGAATCAAACTTTTCTGTTGACTGCAGGTCTCCATTTTGCCTTGACACATTAGTGCGCATATGAAGACCCCATTTTCACCCCTAAAATAAGGTCTTGGCAGTTATCGGGACAGATAGGCTATCATTCTCCACTTCTGCACCTCTGTCAGATATATCTGATATTGGCAGTTTCCTGATCAGCCCAATTCTTGTCTTTCTCAAGATAGAGCTCCCTGCAGTCTTTAACCTTTTTTTTTTTTTTTTTAAATCAGGATTGACCCCTGAAATGAAACCAATTTGCCATCTCTGCTGTGTGCCAAAGTCATCAGTGAACTATTTCACAGCATGACAAATTCTGGAGAAGAGAATGCCTCTACATGAATGGTTTTCTCTGTAATACAAACATCTTGCTTTAGGAAATAATTGAGTTTTGGGGGAAGCATACCAACAGAAAACAAGAAAAGCCATAAGCCTGTCCTATAAAACAAGGACATGTTCTTTTAATTACAAACAGGTTTTTGTTTTGTTTTGTTTTGTTTTGTTTTGTTTTTTTCTGGGAGAAACAAAACAGCAATAGAGGATATTATAGTTTCAAACAAGAAGTATACTTCAGGTATCTCATTGATTTATTTCGTTGTTCAATAGGCAATAAAAGGTGCTCTGTAATGTCTGTGCATAGCATAGCTATATTTGAAGATGTTGCTATGATGTAATAATACTTCTAACATGTTGGACCTCTGATTCCATAGCAGAAATATAGTTTAATAGAGTACGTGCCTCATTAAAATGTAAAATTCTATACATGCTTTCAAAGTGATTATGTTGGATAGCATATAAAAGATAATGGACTGTTTATCACAGTTCTGGTTATTACTAATTTGATTCATGTATTGTCACTAACTACTTGGAAGTTTTGGCTCTAGAGCTAAAAATCCCTACCAGATTCTCCTAGTAGACAAAGAAGAAAGAAAAAAGAAATTAGCTTTTTTGGGGAATACTATGTGAGTGAACTACAAACAAAAATTATCAAGTCTTTGAAGCCTTCCTTAATACTGATTACGCAACAAAACAGAAATAATAACAAAAGTACTTTTGATCTTTAGGGCCTTTCTGCCTGTTGTCTCTTGAGACTTCCATTAGATTATATTGATAAAAGAAATTTAGTGTTAGATTTACCTCTACTGAATCAAAACATCATACCCTGGGGCATATAGAAGGCTACCGTGGAAACTAACATGAGGAGGGACCCGTTGTGTATAGTGTTACTGAAACAACACAACACCATTCTGTTTTGCTTGTGACTATATAGCATGGCCCAAACTGAATTTTAAATTTACTTACAGAGGTAATGTTGGTAATGGCTTTTATCCCCAAGACCTGCTTCAGATCATAAATAGGCAGTGAGTTGCCTAGAAAAGCAATTTGTAACTATTAACTAGAGCTGTGGCCCCAAGCCCCAGTATTAGACCAGACCTTGACAGAGAAGCGGTGTATTCCCCACCCCATGCTGAAACCCAAGTTTGGAACTCAACCAGTCTGATGAGTCTAGAACAGAATGAGGAGCAAGAGAGGGTGTTTGTCCCCCTTTACCTTGTAGCATGCTGACTGATGCCACTCACCTTAGGGCTTCTCAGGTATGGGCCCAGCTGCTGAATGAGTAAGAAAAAAAAAAAAAAAGATTTTCCACTACATCTAAAATAAGAGGAGGAGAGAGATGTCCATGTGCTCTGCTCTTGCCAGATATGGAGATTGCATTTTAGAATTGAGCACTGAAGTGTGGTAAAAGTCCATCACAGCAAACCAGTTAAGCAACCTGCATCTCTGGAGAAGGGGGTGGGACTTAGGGTATGGCTGAGGAGCAGGAGCCGTGGGTGAAGGAAGGGTCTTTAACGTTTAGTTTAGACGTGACTTTATGGTCTGAATTGTTTACAATCAGAATACATTCGTGTACTATTTATGTCATTAAGGGGGGTGTGGGGAGAGAATCAGATTTTGCCAAATAACAAAGGAAAGGTCTTTGGGGACAGAAGTAATGGGATAGCAATGACTTAGTTTTGAAAGGTCTAGTCACAGGACACTGAAAACAGTGTGGCAGGAACAGTGTGGGTGGTGGCAGGTGGGACGGGAAAGATTGGTGGGAATGAGCTTGCAGGTGCCTTGCATCCCCTCATAAGGACTTTGGGTCTTATTCACAGGTGGTGAGAGGCTAAAGTAGAAATAATATTTTAGTAATAAGGCACGGCAAAAGAATTCAAAGACTTGAAAGGTTCACCTACACCACTGTCACCAACTCTTTCGGTTCTTCTAGTTCTTACTCATCGTACTTTTTTAAAAACCTATTTGTAATCACAGTCTATATATCATTTTGTGTTGTGCTGTTTTCACCCAATCTTGTAAGAATTTTCCGTGTTGCTGTGGAAGATTTTAGGCCAGGGAGTCACATGATCAGCTTCCTCTCTTACAAAGGTGACCCTGGCCACATTGCAGAAGATGGATTTGATGGGGAAAGAATCCTACTGGGGCTAAAGAGTAGGGAATGGGTTCAAGAGATGTTTAGGGAGTTCTGCCCCAGTGGACCATAAGAGAGTTCTAGCACAGGCGTGGAAGTTCCCTCCTAAGCCCACATTGGTAGTTGAGAGCAAGCCTCTCCCCTCTGCCAAGTAGAAATGCTGCCTGATTCCTCTTGGAAAGCCCTCCTGGGCCTTCAACACTTTACACTAGTCTCAGAGATCTGACTTCATTTTGAAGTAGGCTGAGCTCTGAAAGTCTCTGCAGAGTGTAACCCAGGGGTGATTGATGAACATCGTGCACAAAAGCAATTTTATTTGTGCTAGGCAGTACTTACAGGTAGCTCCTGGGGAGTATTGTTAGTGCTGTACTTCCTTTTGGTACCTTGCAGGTTATCCCAGGGGGTCAGGGGTGTGTGTGTGTGTGTGTGTGTGTGTGTGTGTGTGTGTGTGTTAATGATAGAGGTTCCAAAACCTTTTTCTTGAAGGAAACATTATCATTATCATTGTTATTGTTATTATAGTATGCATTAATTGAAAAACTTGATTCACAAAGTTACTTTCAAAATGATATATTAGGAAGGGAGCATTAGGCTTAAGACATGGGGTAGATTCTACTGTTGCCCCAATCTTGTAGATTATACTTACAGGGCAAGTCCTTTAATCTCTCTGGTGCCTAGTTTCCGCACCTTGAAAAATGTAGGGAGTTGTAATTTCTGAAATGTATATGCTACCATTTCAGCAGTTCTTTTCTTTTTGCTGGGGAAAAAATTTTGATCTGTAATAGTTGATAGAATAATATATTCTGTGTTCCATTTTGTCAGTAATAGCATGGAGGCTGTTACCAAATATGGTTAGGTAAGCCTGTGACTTGGTTACTACTGTAAACAGCTTTCATAAAAATCTTTAATTTTAAGGTTCCTTTGATCTATTTGAAGGGCGTTCTGATCTAGTTTCACTTCTGTTTAGCAGACTGGTAGAATTAAAGACCAAGTAGACAGGCTAGCAGGGTGAGAAAGTTTTGGGGGTTGCTCTCCCCCCGCGACCCCCTTCCCTTCCCTTCCGTCTTCCCCTCTTCTTACTTCTTGCTGAGGAGGGGGCGAACCTCACATGTCAGTATAGTAGATATCACTCACTCTAACAGATTGTAGATGACAGTTAATTTAGAGACTATAACACTGTCTGAAATTTTACTTCTGTAAAATCTCCCTTTAAATTTTAGCTTCTCTTTTTATTTAAACATAAAAACCTCAAAGCCATTGAGGTCATAGAAAATTCCTCTTAACTTTGCTAATTCATGTAGGAAAGACTTTAGTAAATTGATTTCTCTAGAATTTATTTGTTTAAACATAGGTACATACTTTGCCATTTCAAAAGAAAAGAACAGAGATATCAGGTGGCTCCTTCCCTCCTTCCTTTTACTTAGATTGAAGTCATCTTTGAAGATAACATTTTCCCTTAAAGTTGCAGGGCATTTTACATATAAGTTGGCAGGAAGCACAATATTTAAACTTCCTGTCAGATGCTCCACAGTAGTGAAAACAGACTGATAAAAGGGCCAAGAAAAGCCTTCGCTCTACATGCAGAAGAGCACTGCCATATTTGGGCCTTCATGAAGTTTGCATATTGCTTTGCATATATACACAAAGTTTCCTTGGTGACTTCCTGTGTTCGATTTTAATTTTTGAGTAAATGAGGTTTTTTAAAGGTGGATTTATGTTATATTGGCATATTGTCTATTTAAAAGAAACCACTACTGTCTACTGAAAAAAAACACTATTTTGTTTCCACAGAAACCTGCTAATATTTTAGTTATGGGTGAAGGTCCTGAGCGAGGAAGAGTAAAAATTGGTATGTTTTATCTTTGATAAGTCACAGCGTAGCACTCTTTTAAAACTTTTGCAGGCAGCTGTATCACTTCTAATTTTTGCTGTAATAATATGCATATATTCATGTAGTTCCATCTGATCAAAGCCATTTCTAAAGAGTTTACATTAAAAGTGAAAAATGTTTCACACTCTTAAAAGGTGTCAGACAATCCTTAGAGATTGAAGTGTTCTAATTATAAAATAAACCATGGAAGTTTCTTAGAAACCTTTGTGTTCATTAAAAATAGCCTATAGAGGTGAGTGGCTTCTATCCCTGTTAGAAGCCAGCCTCACCTTTAGTCACAAGGGCATACAGCGTACTAGTAATTATACCATCAGTTCTGTTCACCTGAGCCAGATTAGATCAGAACATATGCCTCTGTTGACCTTGTCTAGATCAGAAATTACCAACTAGGAAAACCGTTAAGGCTGGATAGGTACAGAACCTTAAGTTCAAACTAGCCTGTCTTACTATAGAAGGCCTTTGCCTGATGGGGGAAAAAAAGTAACAAGCATTCTATACCTTGGCGTGTTTTCTAATAGCTCTGTTTTCTTATATATGGAAGCAAAACTTTACCCATTTCTGGTTTGGTACCTATAAAGATAGAACTAAAATTTATTTATTCTAACTGGTTATTTTTTTCATTGTCTTTTCCAAGTTGTGTTTGTTGCATTTATTTAGTTTGTCTTGTGTGTGGGTAGAAGAAATGTTGTAACTAAATTATATTTAAAGGCAGCAGGATTGTGGGAGTGTACAAAAAAGTAAATAGTGATTTCTGATTGAAGATTTAATATAGATCCGAATTATCATCTGATTTGTACCACTTTGCCAACAAAGAAAAACCTAGGTGTTGCTAATCCCTCTTCCCTGTCCTCCCCTATAAAGTCCCCAGATCTCACTTTACGCTTTTAATTAGACTCCTAGAATGTTCTTTTATCGTACAAACCTTGCAAATTTTTTAGTATCACAAACATTTGATGCACCTCAAAGTGCTCCTAGTCATTGACTCCCTTTAAGAGCTAGGCCCTGTCAGTACTTAGCATAGAGTCACCAAATGCTATTAAGTCCTTACTTGTGTTTTAAAAAGCCCAATTTGGTTGCATCAAGTTCAAATGTAAGTTCAAAGCATGCAAAATAGAAAAGATTCAGCCAACTAGTAGTTATAGGCATGGTTTTACTATAAGATTTGGGGAGACCTTATATAACAAATTAAAATCTAGTTTGGAATTATACTTCTATATGATGTATATGATGTTAGCAAGTTTGGGGGGATACCAGTGACTTAAAGCATTTACATTTAAGAAGAAATATTAGTTCTTCTGTAAACCAGTATTTAGTAATGTGAGTCATGTTTTTAATTCTTTGCCAAATTTCTGTGTTGTTTTTTTTTAACCTCCATAATTGAGTAGGTTAAACAAGGGCCTACTGCATTAAAAATGTATATTAGGAGAGCAAAACCAAACAAACGGTGGATAAGTCTTGACATTTTTGATAGGTGGTATAAATATTGATTGTTCATTCAACATGTATTTGACAAAAGCTACGTGTACTGACAGTAGATTCTAAAAGACACAGATGAAAAAAGACAGTTTTTGCCTTTAAGATTACAGTGTAGTAGGACAAACAGCCATGCCTGAATAACTACAGTACTTACTAAAGTGTGTCAAATGCCACAGCTCCCGTTCTGAGCTAGGAGTTTATGACATTTGTCAAATCATTTAATTTCTTCTTTTGAAAATTTCTTCTTTTTTCCTCTTAAAAAAGGGAGGCGATTGAACCAGATGGCCTTTAAAAAGTCTTTTCCAGCTTAAAAAAGTTACTATGAATCTTTAAAGTTAAGCTAATAAAATTCAGCCAAAATAAATGGGGGGCAATAGTGGTGTTAACATACTGTATCGTCAACTTCTGATGATCCCAGTGAACAAGGCTTATTGATGCAAATAATGGAAGGCCTTACTGTAACTGATCTGGTGTCTCAATGCTTATTACCAGTACAAAGAATGGACGTGCAGCTTAACAACCCTGTCCCCAGCATTGGTGCGACAGGTGGAAAGAAATCTGCCCAGGGGAGTAGGGTCACCCTTGACCTCTGATAGCAGAGCCTCTCTCTAACCCAGGTGAAGAGCAAATGACAAGAGTTTGCCAAGATTGAAGATCTCAAACTTGGTTTATATTTAGGCTGTTGAAAGGGATGAAACGTTTTTGGTGCCCCCCCCCCCCCCCCGCCCACTCCCCCTGCCCTGCAAATTTAGCACTTTTTTCCTATCTTATGAAATAACAATGGTAAAATTAGAGTAGTCAATTAAATTTGTAAAAATCTATTGACTCAACATTATTATTATCTTTTTTTACAGCTGATATGGGCTTTGCCCGATTATTTAATTCACCTTTGAAGCCTTTAGCAGATTTGGATCCAGTAGTCGTAACATTCTGGTACCGAGCCCCAGAATTACTTCTTGGAGCGAGACATTATACCAAAGCTATTGGTGAGTAGAACTAATTAAAATTCCATGACATTTAAAAAGTGGCTTTGTTGTTGTAAAATATACATATTTCTATATAGTAAATCAACTACAGAAAATTATAAAAGTAAGAACAAAAATGGTCCTAAAATTCTTTTACCTAGAAATACCATTGTTAGCACTAGGAGGGTATTATTTCAAGCATCTCTCTCTGACAGATAAATAGATATTTTAAAACTTTTAAAACATATGGGATCATACTATGCATTCTAAGTAAACATGTATTTTAAATTTAATTTTACTTGAAAAGAGAAGTAAGCACAGTAAAATTTCTAAACCCTTAAGCTTCAGACAAATGTTTCTTTCAGCAAAAGAAATATTAACTTCTAAAAGATCCCCTTAGAGTTAAGGGGAAAAAATTATGGAAAAAGTAGGAGTTGGAAACATCTTAATTCACTTTTCAATTTTTGACTGTGTTGGTTACCTCCCTACAATGAACGACTGGGAAATTAGTACTCTTGTACTTCCTCCACACTGACCTCTCAGTTTATAAGCTATCTTAGAAATGTCATTGTCATCGTTATTATTACTGGCTTGTTGATGTTTATGACATTAATTTTGTTTGCCAGCTGTAATTCCCACCATTTATTCTCAGGTTGTGTATTATAGTGAATTCAGTGCTCAACTACCACAGTCCTTTGACCACCTCTTTTCCATTACGGAGTCTTTATTCCGCCTCATTTTATTTGGCTGAATTTTATCATCGAGTACTTTTCTTATGTGCTTTTCTTTTCTTTTCTCCTTTATTGTGTGTTTTTATTGCTTATTTAACCTGTTCTGCGTTCTCCAGAATGACATTGAGCCTGCTTTTTTTCTGTCCCTTGGTTAACTCCATCCTGAAGTCATCTATGCTTTGCTGTATTCTGGATTGATTTTAATCCTGGCTTTTCTTTTTTTTTAATTCCTCTGTGTTGGATATGTTTCATTCTGGGCTTTATTATTTTGCTATAGCATATTCTCAAGTAACTTGCTTTGGAAGGGAGGTAAATTTTCTAGTTCTTGTATTTCTGAAAAATGCCTGTGTCATACTGTATCATGCAGTTTGGCCAGCTTTAAAATTCTAAGTACAAAATAATTTTCCTTCAAAATTGGATGATGCTCCCCCATTGTCTTGTATCATTAGTGTCGCTAATGAAGTCTCATGCCAGTCTTATTCATTGGTGGATTACTTTGGTGGTTTTTCTTTCTAAAAACAGATAAGAATTCTTATCGTTGTATTTCACAGTAACGTGCTGGCTCCTTGGTGAGCACGTTCATCCTGAAGTTCATAGTGGAAAGTCTGTAGAAAACTCTTACACTAGTCTTTTGATTTCATCCTGTCTACTTTCTTTTTTTTTTTTTTTTTTTAACTTTTTTTTAATGTTTATTTATTTTTGAGACAGGAGCGACAGAACATGAGCAGGGGAGGGGCAGAGAGAGAGAGGGAGACGCAGAATCGGAAGCAGGCTCCAGGCTCCGAGCTGTCAGCACAGAGCCTGACACGGAGCTCGAACTCACAAGCCGTGAGATCATGACCTGGGCTGAAATCAGATGCTCAACCGACTGAGCCACCCAGGCACCCCTCCTTCTGTCTGCCTTCTGTGTTTCTCTTTCCTAAACTGAGTACGGGCAGATATTGGACTCCTGGGGGTAATCCTTTATACCACTTTTCTTCTGTTTTTCTGCTTTTGTCTTTTTTTTCCTAGAGCCCCTTCTTATTCTCTGTTAATTTTTTGTATTATGGAAAGAAGCTTCTTGAATATCTGTGAGGACAATGCTGTATTCCTGGAATAATTACCTGTGTTTTCTTTATAGGCTCCCTTTTTATTAATTTGTCTTGGTGTCTCCCTTCCACACGTCGTGTTCTTGATCCTTGCCTGTCTCTTCATATGTAAGAGTCACGTTAACGGAAAGGTGCTTGCAAACTTTGTGTACACAGATCATAGGGCTCGTTGATTGGCAGACGTTAGGGTAATCTAGCAGAGAACTTTAACGGGGGGATCCCCAAGTGTCAGCAGGCACGAGTCTTTGCCCTGAGTCCATTGAGATTCTTTAAGGGAAGAGTCTTTCCACTTTGGGCCCAAGTTTTGTATAGCCCCAGGGCAGCAGAGGGGACTAGGGGAAGGAGAATGAACTGTTTATAGAATACAGACTTTGTAACTGGTGCTGCAAGGACAGACTCTTCACGAAGTTGTACAGGACAGGCCTGCTTCCCACTCGGCAATAATACTGTGGCCTGCGGTCTTCTCTGAGCTGTTCCATCTGCCTTCCAGCTTCCAGAAGTGTTCTTATATATCTCTGCCAAATCAGGTCTTCATATAGCCAGTCTCTTTTTTTTTTTTTTTTTTTCATTCAGATCTTAGTCAAAACGCTACCTCTTCAGGGAGAGCTGTGATCATACAGTCACCCTGCCTTCCCCATCCCACTTCTAGCTTACTGCCGTGGTAACATTGAACAGTATCTAAAATCCACTAAAGTAGATAGACGTTGCCCAGCTGGTCACCCTGGTAGGCCAGTGCCTACAGGGTACACAGTGAGAACTCGGTACTCTCTGTTGAATAAATGAGCGAATCCTGTCCCCAGTGATTTCCTCCTGTTCAGAAAGGACGTTGCTGCCATTTCAGTGTATATAAATGAGGGAAAAGAAGAAATACTTGTGATTATTCCCCTGTCTTAATCTGAGCCCAACATGTCTTTCTTCAGAAAATCTTTTTTTTTTTTTTTTTTTTTTTTAATTTAAAAGGTTATTTATTTATTTTGAGAGAGAGCGAGACAGAGCCCATGAGCTATGGAGGGGCAGAAAGACAATCCCAAGCAGGCTAGATGCTCTCAGCGCGGAGCCCAGCGCAGGGCTCAGACTCACGAACCGTGAGATCATCACCTGAGGCAAAATCAAGACTCAAAAGGACACTTAACTGACTGAGCCACCCAGGTGCCCTCAGAAAATCTTTATGTTCACTAATCTTTGTACCTGCTTTGACATCAATTTCATTTTATAGAAAAATAAAGGTAGATAAACTTAAGTCAGGGAGATATGGGACTTCTCTGTGCTATCTTTGTGGCTGTTACACAAATCTGAAATTACTCCAAAGTAGAATACTTTTTGAAAAGTCAGTTAGAAAGAAGGAAAAGTAAAAGTTATTGAAGCTAGTCCTGTTTTGGGGGTACATATTATTACCTAGGCACATGTTTGGTTATCTTTTTTTTTTTTTCAATTTTTTTTTTTTTCAACGTTTATTTATTTTTGGGACAGAGAGAGACAGAGCATGAACGGGGGAGGGGCAGAGAGAGGGAGACACAGAATCGGAAACAGGCTCCAGGCTCTGAGCCATCAGCCCAGAGCCTGACGCGGGGCTCGAACTCCCAGACCGCGAGATCGTGACCTGGCTGAAGTCGGACGCCTAACCGACTGCACCACCCAGGCGCCCCTGGTTATCTTTTTTATACGTGTGTTCTAAGTGCTTAGCATATAAACTAATATGATGCATAGCTATTTTTTCCATCTAGAAATGAATAAGAGCAGGGTTATTTTTGATAAGACATATTAACAGACTATACAAAGAAGTTATTGCCTAATCTTAGCTGTTATCAACTGAAAACTTGAGACTTTGAATTGATTGAAATTAAGTAAAAACTACACCATCACAGAAGCTTGTGTCTCTGACTTAAACTGTTTATTATCTTTTCCTCCAGAAACATTTTATTGTGAACATTGCAGTTTGTATTACCTGTTACTATTCACGAGGACAATCTCTAGTCTGGCAGTTTTGATGCAGGGCTGCTCGTCACAAAGCTAAACTAACCAGCCAGTTGTCCAAATGGCTTTATAATTTGGAAAGGAGAAGGCCTTTCTTCATATTTTTCCCCTTTTACTCCCTCTCATCATCAAAATTCATTGGATAACTGTTAGAGAAACAAGAGAAACCAAAACGTATGCAACTTAATCTGACTTGTAGCCTTAACTCCATCACTCGGTGGGGCGGGAGGGCGGTGTATACGTGCTCATGCTCGCCCTTAGCAAAGATTTAGTTCTTTAGCCTCATTTTTTGAAAGTGAGAATTTAGCCTAGATCATCTCCTAGATTCCCGTTTAAATCCAAAAGTTCTGTGACGTTGGATAAAACAATTGCTTCTGAGGGAGGGAAGTTGCAGAGGGGACTGACTGGAGCGTAGATGATTGAAACCAAGGTCAGTGCCAGACCCTTTGTGGTGGTGGTCCCCACCCCATGAATACCTGACTTGGCCAAGATCAATCTTGGAAAGCCCTTTTCTTTTATGCAGACATTGACTCATAAGTGTTACAATATAGATATCTTTCAAATTACTTTTTGAAAGCGAGAAATCATACATAAACCATTTTTAACACAAATTTTTAAAAATAGAATAAGGGAAGGGGCGCCTGGGTGGCGCAGTTGGTTAAGCGTCCGACTTCAGCCAGGTCACGATCTCGCGGTCCGTGAGTTCGAGCCCCGCGTCAGGCTCTGGGCTGATGGCTCAGAGCCTGGAGCCTGCTTCCGATTCTGTGTCTCCCTCTCTCTCTGCCCCTCCCCCGTTCATGCTCTGTCTCTCTCTGTCCCCCAAAAAATAAATAAACGTTGAAAAAAAAATTTTTTAATAGAATAAGGGAATAAAAAAGGAAACTTCTTCCTTGATTCCAGTCTCTCCACCACATTCGCATTCCTCCTATTACCTGTGTAAGTAGCCTAAGGGTCCATTAAAGTATTCAACAAATTCCACACACCACACACAGTGAAAGCTACTTATCAAAGAACTTGCCTGTGTTTTTACTTCCCTGTCAGATCATTGTGGTTTGAGCAGCTGATAGAAGAACCTTTGTAGTTGATGCACAGATTACTTGTTCAGTAGTTCGTTTCAGGGGCATCCTTTAGAAGGGTGAAATCTGCTAGTGTAGTTAGTGGATTATGTTACACTGAAGGATATTAAGAAGCAGCAAAAGAGCATAGAGGGAAATGCTGTCCCCACCCGCTGTCGCCAACAGATTTGATCCACTTCTATAGAACTGCAAGCTGAATCATTAAACCAGAGCGAGTAAATAACGGGTCAGTAAACATTGTACTCCCAGTGACAAAGTTTAATTCAGTTTTAAGTATTTTGGGGTTTTGTTTGGTTGACTTTGTAGACCAGGCTGAAAGAGGAGTTTCAGTTTTTAATCATCACTAAAGCAGTCTTAAAATTTTAGTTTTAAAAAAACTTTTTTTAGTTTTAAAAAAGTGTGGTACACTCAGATGTTTGTTCTCAAATAACTGCCCACTGATTATGTGGCATTCTGTTAAGTGGGAAATGCATTATAAGATAAAGAGAAATGAGAATTTACTCTTTAATTAAGGTAGACACTTGCTATTAATACATCTATTGATTAATACATTATTTAACAAGCCCCCCTTCCCTTGGGTCTACATGGCATGCTAATTCCTATCTACTTTGGCTGGTTAGTTCAGTAGCTATTATACGCAAGTATTACAGATTTTGAGAAGGAGATGAGATACATAGGTTTTTTATCTTGGAAAGTCTTCTAGAAGGACGTAGGCAGGGAGGTGAATAGGGAGGGACTTTTTCATGAACTTGGCACAATCCAAAAAAAAAAAAAAATCAGACAAGATAGGTAGGAGAGATTTATTTACACAGATTTAGAAATTTATCTGAAATAATAGCCTGCTTGTAGCTAACTTAACTTTCTGATTAATGTCTGGATCAGGATTTTGAAGAAAGGAAGGATGATGAGGTTGCTAAAAGGTAAGAGATAATAGAAAAGATACAAAGAGGTATTAGGGTAAGGTTAGGCAGGGCTTAATAAACTATTTCGTCCTACTTTCTGACTTTTTATTTTGGAAGCAATGTAGCTTTAAGGATAGCTACACGACTTACTTGCCTTCATCTTCCTTTACCGAGTTTGTTTTCTTCTTTAGAATTTTTCGTAGCTAACCAGAATGAGTTGTGCGGTCTTTTGGGTGCTGTGAGTTTTACACATGCAGACTGACCCATCAGCCCCTTTTTGTGATGCTACTTAGTTTGTCTCCCTTCCCTTTGATTGAGATTATCATAGGTCAAGCTATTTATTTGGCACACATGTAAAGAGAATAATCACAAAATCGTTTTTTTCCGTGTACTTTCTGACACTAAAAATAATATAGTTTGGCTTGTGTTTCTTGGTACTTTTCCATATGGTGGTATTGGCTGACTTGGTTCTCTGATATGGGAGAAAACTGATACGCAAACACAGCGTCATTTTTAAAAATCGCTTGTCATCAGTGTGTTGTGTAATCTCTAATAAATAGGCGATTAACTTGTTACTCTGAAATGTACATGTGATAATTTTACATTCAAGATCTATATTCCAGTTTTAGAGTTTAGGAATTCTCAGCTAATTTGTAAATTAACATTTTTTCTCATTTTCTATTTATGTGACAGTTATTAACATACCTGATTAATTGCCTTTAATAAAACAGTGATTTTTATTTTTCCCTCTATCATTATTTCTATTTACCATGGTTATAAGATCAGTCAAAAACCACTGATTGAGTGTCTGCTATATACACACTGTTGTACTTACTAGTATGGAGAAGTCAACCTTGTTGGCTTAGGGCTTTCTCAAGAGTGGAAACTAAATAGTTTCAGTTTTAAATTCTAAACTGGCATGTAGCTCTTTACTAATAACAGTTCTGCTGAGTAAAAGTTCAGTCTGAATGAAAGTTAGCCTATATCTTAAAGTGAATGAAAGGAATTTGTTGGGTTAAGGAGGCATACATTTGCCTGGCTTTTATAAGTAATTCCAGTGAGTTTATACCCTTTGTGCCTCTTGAAGTAGAATTTTGCTCCCTGTTTTCTTGTCTTTATTAAATTGGAAAATCTGATGCTACTGTAGCATAAAGAAATACTTTGAACAAAAAAAGCTGTTCAAGTAGAAATGTGATTTCATTAGAATATTTGAGGTCAGGCACTGTCTTTTTCTTATTGGAATATGACCTTGCTTGCATGAGAGAATAATCATTAGACTTTACAAATTAGCAAGTACATAAACTAGGTGAAGAAAAAGTATTTTTACCTCAAAAAATTGTGCTGACTTTTTTTTGGCAAGTATGCCCAATTTCAAAGGCTATTTGGGTTTTCTTGTTTTTGTTTTATTTTTTGTTTAATTTTGTTTGTTTGTGGTTCCTGTGCTCCATATGTAGCTTTGTATGTATTTCACAGATAAGGTAATGTTTGAAGCATTTAAAAATTGCCAAAAATGTAGGTAATAAATTTGATTTGAATTTGGAATGAAGCCACTGGGTGGAATGGAGGTATAATAGGGAATGAAAAATGGGGGTGGATTGGGTGGGAATATATTTACAAACAGTATTCCATGATATTTTAAATTATAATTGCTTTAGGAATTAATATGACTCATTAGGAAAACAAGAAACAACCACTCCCCACCACGATAAAAATGCATTTTCTTTTGGAAAGAACCACTTTATTTTCCTCCTTTCTTTTTCTTTTTTCCTTTCCTTTTTTTTTCTTTTCTTTTTTTTTTTTTTCTTTTTGTTTTAAAGATATTTGGGCTATAGGGTGTATATTTGCAGAACTACTAACGTCAGAACCAATATTTCACTGTCGACAAGAGGACATCAAAACTAGTAATCCTTATCACCATGACCAGCTGGACAGAATATTCAATGTAATGGGATTTCCTGCAGGTACACATTATGTTTTTGTTTTTGTTTTTAAATCACTGTTGTTTAAACTTAGATATCTTCATTGGAAAGGTGTGTATCTTAAGCTGATGAAAGCCACTCTTTACTCAGTTCTTTATATTTGTGACTTGCATTAATCAAAGCTCCTTAGAAATAGCAAAATTTAGAGTTCACATATTAGCGTAAAGATATTTGTGGGTTTTCTGAATTCGAGGAGTATATTTTTGTTTCATTTTATTTTGTTTTGTTTTGTTGTTTAATATTTGAAATGACAACATGTTTGCGATATCTGTATTAAAAGGTGCCTTTAGTTCTTACCAGGGGAAACTATAAATAAAATTCAGTAGTATGTATTTTGGTCCGGCAGTACGTATAATAATGCCATTACTTGGGATTTGAGTGTAAATTTTGAACATTATTTACATTTAGGGCACTGTAGAATCACATTATGTTGAGTAATATGAAACATAGAATATTTTTGCTCTATCACCCTGGCTGGTAAGAACATTCTTTTAAGTGTTCTATTAGAACAGCAACCTTGCGTGCACTGATTAGCGGCAGGGAGAAAGTCGTTAAGGTGTCTCATCACAGGCGTTAGACCTCACCAGCTGTGTCTCTATCCCTTGTTATCCCACAGAATGCTAGTTCCTCAGTCACCAAAAACTGCCCAGAAGTCTAGAATAATGGATATTTGCTTAAAACACATACATAATATTGGCTAGTGAGGTACTTATTAGAAATGGTGTCTCATTAGGAAGTTTTCTCAGGTCAGGGTAACTCAAGACTAATGCAGAAATACCTGGGAGTTATAATTTCTCATTCCCTTGTTGGAGTGTTAACACAAATACTACCTTTCTGCAGAATTGGTCAATGGTTCTGTGAAGACTGCTTTTTTGTGATGGGAATTGTATTTATTCACTAAATATTTGAGTACCTGCCATGTGGAGGCACTGAGTTATGCATACAGCCTTGTTGATATAACAGGCATGACTCTTGCCTTCTTGGAGTTCATACTGTGGTGCTCTAAGTAGAATGTTTAAATAATAGCTATGGATGGAGTAGGTGGAGGAGAATGGTCTCTTCTTCCCACTTGTGGATGTGTCCACCATCTCTAAGGCCCGAGGCAAAGGAATATGGCTTACAAGGAGGTGAAAGTGGGGGTGGCTTCTGTAGGAGATGATTCTTAATGTGTAGTTCAATAGCTACGGTAGGCTCAGCTTATAAGAAATTTGAAAAGTAGGCAGAGCAGGGTTTAGATTTAATGTGCAAGAGAATCCACGATAAGTTCTTGAAAACTAGTGATGTGGTTTATGTTCCATTTTAGAAAGATTAGCGTGTGGTGGTGGGTAAAAGTCAGTTAAAGAGAGGGAAGCGAAGCCTTGCAAGCCAGCTCTTTGCCTGTATCACGGTACTCCAGGTGTAAGTGATTAAAAAAAAAAAAAGGATGGGAAGTGAAGGACAAAAATGGAATTGTTTATAGGAAGTGTGTAATTGAGGGAAAAGTAAAAGATTATCAAGATTTCTAGCTTGAGAAATTGACAAAATAGAGAAATCAGAGCAAGGAAATAAGGAGAAGATTCCATGCAGGGGTTGTGTATTTAGTTGACTTTACAATATGTGATATTTATGGAGGATAGGTAGTAGCTGTTTGTGTGAGTGGAAGGAAACCTCTGAAGGCCATTTAAAAACTGACGGTAGCTATTAAGCTACCTGTTGTACTACCTGTTGTACTACGGCACCTGGTAGTCTCCCGGTAAGAGTCCATTGGTAGTGATGGAAAAAACAAGCCGTCTAGCATGTGTTGTTCGAGCAACTCTAAGGCCAGCAGAACTAACTGAAACATTTTCCACCTAATGTACCTAGTAGCTGGGGTTGTTTTTGTTACTGTTATTGAAACTAGCCAAGCCACCAGCTGACTTTTTTGCATACTAGTTATATCCTACCCTGTTCTATTTCAGACAATTGTTGTCGCTTACATTGATTGCTGACGTAAAGCAGTGTATTTAATAAAGTGAAAGTAAGGAGGGTCATATTTTTTTTTTAAAGTGCATCTTATAGCTATGGAGGGAAAAGATACTACATTTGTCATTGAAGACCTTGGTTGCTGATTTAACCAAGGTACTGAGTGGAAAAGGGGAAAAAGTAGTTTTACAAACAGAAATAGAATGATTTAAAAATAGAAATATTTATTAATAGCTTATTCCCCTCTACTTATAGAAATTGAGGTAAAAAAGAAATTGAGGTAACTGATAGTAAATTCTATGGAAAGTAGGCACTGAAAAGATAAACTCAAAAAGATAGAGATCTAATGCTATGCAAGGGATGAGAATTGTATTTACAGGTCAAGATAAGATGTTTCTATAGCTAGTCAGTTATTTGAGATCTGTGCTTTCACGGAAGGTCAAAGTGTATGGCATGTAATAAAAATTGAGGTAACTCTTGTTAAAATTCTTGAGAACAGGAACCTAGACAACATAAAATGTTATCAATGTATTCCACAGATAAAGATTGGGAAGACATAAAAAAGATGCCCGAACATTCAACATTAATGAAAGATTTCAGAAGAAATACGTAAGTTGGAAAGAAAGTAGACCCTTTTTTGATTTCTGCTTTCCCACAATACTTAGGTATAAGATTGAGTACTCGACAGAATACGGGACACAAGGTTATGCTAACAAACAGTTTTACTTATTTACTTAATAAATATTTTACATTATGGCATTCTTTATTGCTCAAGGTGTTTACATGATATCAAGAAGATAAACAGCTAATTTTAGTAGCTAATTTGGATAGAAAAAAACCCTTTCTGTACCTATTACTTTCTGGAAACGGCATCAGTGAAAGTATCATAGCTGAAGCAGTAAGAGACTGAAATACCCAGCCTTGCTAGCACTGACTTGCCTCCCCACCTGGGTTGTGTAGTCATTTTATGTAGGCTTTAGCAGAGAAGAAGGAATATTTCATTTATCTGCAATGCAATATCAGAGAATTGGGAGAGAGGACAGTTTATAGGCCTGTGACAAATGTAAAAAAAATTTTCTTTATACTAAAAGGCTGAATTAAACATTTGACCTGTAGTTATTGAGATAAGAGTCATATAAAAATGCTATTCAGTGTATATTATTTATGAAATTATTTTGTGTTTAATCAGTGGTATCCATTCGTAAGTGACTAGTGTGCGTGAATGAAATATGAAATTGATCTAATGCTATGCCGATAATGCCATTTTTTATACATATTCTGTACCGGTTGTTATTAAAATGTTTGGAAAAGCCTCAGCTGATGTAAAATTAACCTCAAAATCTAATAGGTATTTCATAGTATTTCTCTTTCAGGTATACCAACTGCAGCCTTATCAAGTACATGGAAAAACATAAAGTTAAACCAGATAGTAAAGCATTCCACTTGGTAAGCTTTAGAGAACAATAATAATTTTTTTTTCCCCTTGATTAGCCCAACCAGAGGTTTTTTTGGGTCACTTTATATGGTTACTTAGCACTCTTAGAGTACTTTATTTTTATTTATTTATTTATTTATTTATTTAGAGTACTTTAATGGTAAACGCAGACATCTGGTTGGTGCATCTTAGTAAAGGCATGAAAATATTTGTTTTTGCAAACCCATAACATGGTTTAACAGACTAATGTTCAGTTATATTAGATTTTCTAAAGGTTGTCTTTGTACCAAGGCTGTCAAGAACATTTTTAGAGTTACATTTATTGGTTTTCATCAGTTATTTAAAAGTTCCAAATATTTCGAAGAATCTAAAAGAAAAACCATCCCACTGCTCAGAAATAATTTTTACAGGTTATTTTGTATTTCAGATCTTTGAAAGATTGTTTATCAAATTTTTAACTCCCAAGATACTCTTACAGACTTGGGTATTAGAAGTCCTTCAGTGATGGTGTGCACTGTTTGCATTTTCTGGAAGAATATGAGAGTTGTGTGATTTATTACTGTATAATGGAAAAATAATTTGACCTAGAAACTGAAAGAATCCATGCGCTATCATAATTTATGAGATTATATTCAACTATTGCCGATTTAAATTTGTTTACAATTTAATTTCCACTTTTACATCATTACAATTAAAACTGATTTTCAGCTTTATGTTTTTAAGAAAGTTATATAACATACTTGGAAATTTGGGGGAGCAGGCTGTATTATATTTGGCTTAAAATTCTTTTAATCCTTTATTCTTGGTATTTTTAAATGAGTTCATTAAGTGGGATTTTTTTTTTTTTTTTTTTTTTTTTTTTGCCTTGAAAAGATTATATTTTCCTTTATTACAGTACCAGGCCACTTGCAAACATGTCTTCTATTTCTGCTTTTTCTTCTCTGTCTACTGCTTCTGCTCCTACACCTTCTACTTATTTTTATATCATGTCCTATATCCTATATTTCATATCTTATTAGCAACTTAAAAAGCAGTACTTAACCTATCTTATTAGCACACAATATATTATTATCCAAATAATGGTTTCTTATAACGTACTTGAAATAGGACCCAAATAGGAAGGTAAGTTAGATCCTTCAACATACGGATTATTTATTCCAGCAAAATAATGGTAATAGTGGTAGACTGAAAGTCACAGTTTGCCCTTCCTTCCCCCCAGTTTGCTGCTCTTTGATATGGTCTGAAGTGGCTCTCACAACCATCACCACTGACATCCCAGAGAGAGACTTCCCTTGCAGCTTATTTGCTCATTTTTGCTGGGGTGCCCGACCTTGTGTGGGCCCATCTGAAAACTCGGACGTAACTCCGTTAAAACTGTTGACTATTTTAAATGGCAAATCCGTGCTTTTCCTTTCAACTCTAAAAATGAAGCTGCGCTTCCACTGAAATCTCATCAAAATTAAATTTAAATCTCGCCATCCCGGCATTTCTTCTGTATTTCTGAATATTTTATGTCCTTCTGTCCTCTGTGCCCTCTCCCATCAAGTCTCAGCACGTCTGTTGGTTTTCAAGAGTGGTCCTGGTCCACCGCACCAGAGTCATTTGGGAACTTGATGGAAAGGCAGCTCTTCGGACCCCTGCCCAGACATCCCAGTCAGAGCTCTGGGAGCGGGGCCAGCGGTCTGCTTTCGGAAGTGCGCGAGCGGTGATTCCGATGTACTCTGACGTCTGAAAACCACCGCATTAGATCAAAGAGGAGAAGCTGAGAGACCACTATTTAGATAAGCTCTTAAATCACATGTTAAAGTCAAACATTCTAAAATAAATAAATAATAAAATAAAATATGTTAGTTCGTAAAGTCTTCGGTCAACTATGTTTTAACCAAAAAATACTGAATTTTCACATGAGTGCGACATTTCTATAGGTAGCAAGGTAACAATAACAATAATAATAGCAGCTAACACTTACTGTCTTTGTGCCAGGTACCATTATGTTTGCTTTCCATACATTAACTCATTTAATCCTGAAAACAAACCTTTGGTAGTAGGCACGATTGTTAATCTCCCTTTGACAGATGGCATTACAAAGAGAGTAAGCACCTTGTCCAGAGTCACTCGGCTCATAAATGTCAAGTCAGGACTTGACCCAAGCAGTAACCTTGGAGTCTCCCATTCATAACCCCTCTGTACTTTACAAGTTCTGTATCAAGCATCGTATTTATTTAGACTAGGATAGCACTGGATAGCACAGGAGAGCTTTCTCTGATGATCTGTGCTATCCCATAGGGTAACTTCTACCCACATGTGTCTCTTGAGCTCTAGCAATGTACCTGATATGACTGAGAAATTGTTTTGTTTTGTTTTGTTTTTTTAGTTTAATTTGGTTTTAGTTAATTTGGATTTAAATCTAAATAGCCACACATGGCTAGTTTATTATTTGTGTTATAATAATGTTTCCCCTTAATAGAAAAAGAATAGAAAAGACAAGAATTTAGTTCTGTCCTAAATTGGGCAAAGCAGTTCAGATAATGTGGATCATTGGTTTGGAGTAAGGCATACGTTTAGTTACTTCTGAAAGGAGAACCAAGTAAGATCATGATTATTAGAATGACTAAATGTGAATTACTACATTAAATAGAAAATAAGTTTTCCTGTTGTTAATTTGGGGGAATAAATACCTTCAAATGGTGGCGTTTTCATCAAAAAACATACACTTCGCACATGTGTCCGAGGAGATGACTACGGGAAGTAACGCAGTAACGTTTTTATGACTTACGGTTTCAGCTTCAGAAGTTGCTTACCATGGACCCAATTAAGCGAATTACCTCAGAACAGGCTATGCAGGATCCCTACTTCTTAGAAGATCCGCTTCCTACATCAGAGTAAGTGACCCATCTATTAATTCACCAGCACGATGGAATTTTTTGGAGCGTGCTTTATTGTAGCTACCAACTCCAAGTTGCCACTCCTGTGACGGGAGGACCTGAGGAAATCCCCACAATAAGCCAGAAATGAGCTCTGATGACTGAGGTGTCATTTAGGCATCTCTGGCCGTGTCTCGCTTTGTGCGACGTTGCCGGCTCTAGTTTCAGGCGCACTCCCGTTACTTGGTGGCGGGTCGCGTGTGGGTGCTGCCACTCCCTCAGACTCCCCGAGGCCGCTCACCGCTTGCACTCACACTCTGTGTTCCCAACTGCAGATCTCGTTCCCTAAGAGCAGTGACGTTGCAGCTGGCCTCTACATTTCGGGTATAGTAATAAAGAGTAAGCCTGGGCCAGAAGGAAGTTGAGTCATATTCGATGATCGATTATTTTTATACAGTTCTGAAAAGCCCTCCCACGGCCTGCTGTAATGTCACGGGTTAGAAGAGTCATCTCTTCACAGCTGCAGGAAGGGTTCTGGTTTTATAAATACGGAGGCAAAGTCCACCTTAAAAGAGTAAAATGAAGGATCTGAAATATCGATTAGCATACTGGAAAACATTTCTCCTTTTTTTTTTTTGTGATCAGCGTTTTTGCCGGTTGTCAGATCCCTTACCCCAAACGAGAATTTTTGACAGAAGAAGAACCTGATGACAAAGGAGACAAAGTAAGTATTAAAGTACATTTCCTGCCTCTCGTTGTGGCCAGTGCGACCGTGAAGATAATTTTGCTTGTATTTGGTTCTCCTTCTGAGTTGAACTTTATTTTTCTGTTTAACCAATTGAGAAGAACCAGCAGCAGCAGCAGGGCAATAACCATACTAATGGAACCGGTCACCCAGGGAATCAAGACAGCAGTCACACACAGGGACCCCCGTTGAAAAAAGTGAGAGTTGTCCCTCCGACCACTACCTCAGGTGGACTAATCATGACCTCAGACTATCAGGTATTTCTAGTGTGTTTTGTTTTGGCTTGCCATATCCATACTTGTATATGGGTTTGTGACCTTTGGGAAATGCAGTATAATTAAGAAAAATGCTGACTTTCACATACCTGGGGAAATGACACTGACACGAGCGTCACTGGCATGGAGAAACACTGACTGATACAGTAGAGGGAGCTGGCTTTTGAGCCAGACAGGCCTAGAATGATCGAACTTAAACTACGCCATTTATCAACTCTGTGACCTTGGACAGACGATGTGACATTTCCCGGCTTTAGTTTTTCATCTGTAAAATGAGAGTAGCCAAGTCTCACTGGTAGCTGTTGTAAGAGTAGACGTGAAAAATCCTAGCGCCTTAACTTGTAGCAGCAGCTCAGTCAGTGCTGTCTGTTGTTTTGAGACAGCCGTATACCGATAACGATTAAGCACACAGGCTTTCAAATCCCAGCCCGGCCACTGACTTCGGGTAACCTTGAGTAAGTCATTCAGATGTTCCCAGTTTTCTCGTTTGTAGAAATGGACAATGGCAAGTGTCAAGTTGTAACAACGATTTAACAAAAGAACGTATGCTGAGGCACAGTGGCTGGCCTGCCTTGAGTCCTTAACGGATGTTACCTCTCTTACCGTCTTCATCATCATTCCTGCCATCAGAAGTCTTAGTAGCATTCATAGCACCCAAGTTTATTTATTTATTTTGAGAGAGAGAACGTGAGCTGGGGAGAGGCAGAGAGAGAGAGGGAAAGAGAGAGAGTCCCAGGCAGGCTCCGAGCGTTCGGCACAGAGCCCGACTCGGGGCTTGAACTCAGGAACCTGAGCCGAGATCAAGAGTCAGACGCTTCACCACTGAGCCTCACAGGCGCCCCCTTAGTAAGCGCTTCTTAAGTGGTGGTGGTGATGCTGGTGGTGACTGTAATGATAAGAGCTTGTTGGGTACTTACTCTGCTAGCTTTTATACTAAGCATGAAACCTACATTATTTCATCATTATCTCGGAAAACTGATGCTCAGAGAGGTTCCATAGCTTTCACGTGTTCCCCTGCCGAGCCGGGGGCAGACCCAGGACACAGACTCAGATCTGACCGCCAAGGCTGCCTGCTCGTGGATCCTGTCGAGTGACATTGTCAGTTCCTTTGCAGAAAGACCTGCTCTGAAAATCGTATTCCACCTCCTTGCTCATTCTGATCATATTGCCAACTCAGCCGGGTTTCAGTGTGGAGAGGACACTGAAAGCTTGACCAGTTAGAGTTACTTACCTACCAGAAGAGAAAAGGAGATCTTACTGAACTGGTGAGCTTCCCAGAGCTGCCACTACGGTTCAGGAATAAGACCTTCACTCTTCGCTTTGGTTGAGGAGGGGGCCAGTCCACCGAACCGTGGAAATTCTTGAGACTCTGCCGGGGTAGCGGCTGTCTTCCAGGAACAAAACAGGGACGTCAAGGGCAGACATCTCTGAGGGTTGATGTTTGTTCAGACATCTCTCTCTCCCTATCTGGATGGAAAGAGCGCATCCTTCTGGGCCCAAGAGTGTGTTTGCACACTAAGGCATCCTTAGAATGAAGCGGAGCAGTGCTTGGACCTTTGCTACTGAAACCAAGAAAATGCTGCTGCACTTCTTTGTTTCTTGGTGTTCTCATTGTGGTTGGTTTTTGTAGTGACTTCGATTTCACGTGTCCCCTCTTTTAAAATTCTGTTTTGCTAGGGTTGGCAGAATTTCGGATTGTATGATTTATTAACTACGCTTTGAAAGAGGAAAGTAGTAAATTACGGTTAATCAGTTATCACATTTGTCTTGGGAGCTAATAATACGAGAGAGAGAGGTGCAGGAATAGGAATAATAATATAACAGGTCAAAATCAGAGGTCTCTAAACTCTATCACTGTTCTTTCCCTTTGTGCTCTTTTTAGAATTGAGAATACCATTCTTGTTACGTTTCTATAATTACGAACTTTTGTATATACCTTGTAGCAGAAGATAAGATTCATTAAAGGGCATAAAAATATTAAATGCCAAAGAGAATTATTCCGTGGTACCTTTTCTTGCCCTGTTCATTTTTTTTTCTATTTTTCAGTCACGAGCATGTTGAGAGGTTTCTACCGAAGAAACTAGCATGTGAATTAGCTTTGAATTTCTTAGTGTGTCCATCACTAAGTTCATTTATAAACAACTCGAGCAAATTAATTATTACTTATCAAGTAGGTACAAAACGGCTTACAGAGGGAGGTTACTGCTCTAGAGAAACAACGAACTGCACAGCATTGTAATGAGACTCAGCCTGATACTGTTTGCTGGCAATACTCTGACCTCCACAAAGAAAAGCTGATATTAAAAGATTGGGGGTTTTCATCATGTTCCGTCTAGAGCTAGTATATGGCGCAAGACTTTGAAATTCTTACTGCCTTGAAATCAGTGACATTTTAAACACGCATAAGCCTTGCTGGCTCGGGATGGAGCCGACTCTTAGAGACGTCTGACTCACATGTCTCCCTCGTTCTCCATTTTCCAGCGTTCCAATCCACATGCTGCCTATCCCAACCCTGGACCAAGCACATCACAGCCGCAGAGCAGCATGGGATACTCAGCTACCTCCCAGCAGCCTCCACAGTACTCACACCAGACACACCGGTACTGAGCTGCGCTGGAATGTTGTCCGTGCACCGTTGCTAGCGCTGTGGACTGACGGTGCAGCTCCCTGCGGGAACCCGGCATGGGCCACGGGAGTGTACTGTGCGCTCACATCCTCAGACTGTCCAGTAGCCAAGTTCCACCACTTTTCACAGACCGGGGTAGTGGCTTCCAAGTTGTACCTGTTCCGGAGTTAGACTTGAAAGAAAGTGCTAGCACAGTTTGTGTTGTGGATTTGCTACTTCCATAGTTTACTTGACATGGTTCAGACTGACCAATGCATCGTTTTCAGTGACAGTCTGTAGCAGTTGAAGCTGTGAAATGTGCTAGGGCGAGCATTTGTCGTTGTATGTGGTGAGTTCTTTCAGTGTAACAGCGTCCTCTGACCAATAGTACACACACACACAAGTTTAACTGGTACTTGAAACACACGGCGTATGTCACTCAACAAAATCACCAAGACGCAAA